>NC_140516.1:54012860-54391503 GCF_964339955.1 Pipistrellus hanaki | reverse complement strand
CATCCCCAATGGGAAGACATGCACAAGTCAGCTACTCGCTTGTTACTTCCCAGGGATGCTTCTCCCTGTACGTGCCTCGCCTGCCCTCTCTGGAACGCAATGTCAGGAAACACCGGGAAAAATTCATTAAATCAATCAATCAATCAATCAAGTAATAAAGAAACAAAAACATATGTAATTAAATAAAAAGATTAATTAACACAGTAACCACCAAGCGAAACACAAAGCAGCACCATGGCCTGAAAATATGGAAGTGGATGGAACACAAAAGAAACAGCAACAGGAAAATAAATCAAAAATGGAAACATTACATGCCAGGCATGTGACCTGTACCTGGGAGTGAAGTCTGAATATTACAATACCTACCAATGCATTCACAGAACAGACACAAAACGTGGGACAGAAATCAATTCATCTCCCTCATAGACACCAAAGGAAGTAAAAGGGACCTGACACTCAGGAAAAAATTCATCTCCCTCACAGTATCCACAGAATCTAAAAACGTCACTGTACTGAAGCGGACAAAGACATACAGTAAAGGAATAGGAGATACAAAATAAGCAACATTAAGAAAATCATATCAATATGAAACAAAACACTCAAAATCAAACGGCATAAATGGACATGAACCACGCCAGTCAAAAAGTAGGAGTGCATTTCTATCGGTAATTATTTATCTTTATAGCTTCCTACTTGCAAGAACTGCCATCGGAGGGGGCAGGGACGATGAGCAGAGCAAAGTGAACTGTGACATGCAGCAGGCTGGCTGTTTGCACCCCTAAGTACTAAACCAGACCCCATCAGGATACTGCTCCCTCCAAGAAAGGCATTTTCAGAGAAATACCTTAGGAGTACATGTGGTGCCTTTCTAAAGCGTCCCCACCTTTGGAAAGGAAAAAAACCTGCACCCAGAATCAGAGATAACAATCCTAAGTGACTTACACAGTCTACCCCTTTTCAGGTTCACAGAGCTGACAGGATACAGAGGACGCAGAAATCACGGAGACGACAGAAAAACCAGAAACAGAAGGTCAAAGCAATAGCCTTGTCTGCTACGGAACCAACCGAGTCCCGGGACAAGCGACGCTGCTGCGGCTGAAGGGGAGCGGAGCCAGAGCAGCCCGACCTACAGCCCCCACCGACATGTCACCTCACGACTCAGGACTCACGACTCACACAGCGGTCCCTCCTCACGGCCTCCACGGGGCTCACCTCAACTCAGCCTCACCCGCTCGGCCGCTGCCTCTCCCTCAGGAGCTCGCCCCACTCCTCAAGGACAAGCCACGCGCGGCCGCTCGCCTCAGGACGGACACGGCACAACTCATCCCTGAACCCCGTTCGGCTCCAGTAGACCCACCTCCACAAATGAGCCCCAGACCTTCAGTCACTCCCTCAGGCTCCGTTCGCGCCTCTCTCCGCAGTTCCCGTGCGCGCGCGCGCGCGCCGTGAACGACTTTGGCGGGAACGCACAGAGAGGCCACGCCCCAAAGTGCAACACGGGCTCCAAAGTGCAATCCTGCCCCGCCCCTCGTCCCAACCTGAATGCACACCTCCCTCAGGGAAAAGATTTCCACCTAATGTCACCTGATAATGCTCACGAAGGACAGCTGCACTGATATTTAAAAGACAATGTAATGGAACCCCACCTACACGGCGCGACTTGGCATACATAAAGAGCGCCAACCTGCGGTCTGAGGGATCCTTCATGCGTCTGCAGAAACCAGGAAAACCATAGCCACACTGCCTTAAATGATGAAGCGTAAAACAGGACTGACAAACAGAAACAAATCTACTGGCAGCCTCCAAAAATGCAACCCCCCCGTTTCGGGGAAGGAAGCAGGGACACGCTATTCTGCTGCACACAGTCATCGCTTCGGCAGAAAAACGCTGCAGCGACACTAAGTTAAGTTGCGATCAAGGCCTCAGCTCTTCAAAGACATACAAAGTAAACACTCACAGGCTGCAATTAATATTGGAATGGAAATGTGGCTCAAAACTAAAAATACTACCAGCACATAACGGGGACCAATCTCACAGAAACGAAACACAATCACTGCTCGATCGTGATGCTGACTGCAATTACCCTGAAACATACATAGCACACACACCGATAAGTTTCATGAACTGCATCCTGAGTACATCCCAAGGAAAGGACTGGGCACACAAACCAGATCACAGGAAGGGAAATTGCTCAGCCTTTAAAACTGGCATGTTAGGGAATCCCAGCCCCAGACGAGGACAAGAAATCCAACCGGAAGACAGATGAATACAAGAGCGAACAATCGGAGAGACGCCACATAATAAAGGCAGAACAAAGACACCCAGAAAACTCCAAGCGCGTGCACATGTCAGCAACATGTCTGTCCAGCAACCGCAGCAGTCAAAACAGAAGCAACTCCCACCTGTTACTTTTAGAATGCTTCCTTCAGAAAAACAGCAATGTGGAATACCTCACAGAAACGTTAAATAACATGTAACGAGCGCAAAGGAAAAACCAATATGAAATGGCTCACAATCCAAGAGATGTCCACGAGGCTAGAGCACTCTATCTATCACATATCAAACGCTCACAACTACAGCTATGAAACATAGAAGCGACTATCCTAACATTGACCACAAGATGGTAGCAGAGGATCGCACAAAAAATGCAACAGTCACAGGAAGACAGCAGAATCTTGGAGCGATGGTGCCTGCAAGTAAAGGGAAAACGCAGCAGAAAACTCAAAAGCAATGACCCGAATGAAAAACACAGTGTTACGAAGCGAGTCCCCAAGAGATGAACCGCCGGAGCAAATTCGATTAAGCATGCTAGACTATTACAGATTCGAATCCAAGCTCAAACCTTGCCTGACGCAGCAGCCGGCAAGCACCCAGGTGTGAGCCCAGATGGAGGGGCAATTCCTCCTCTTATGCCTCTTTTTCCCCACCCCTCCCACCGTTGGTATGTCACTCCCAGATTGGCCCCTCAGGACAAAGACCTGACCTTCCTGAGCTATTTCTCAGGTAGTTCACACAACCTGGCCTGTTTTTGCCTCTAGCAGAATGTCTGTTCTGACTTCAAACAGAAGTGCAGAATGCTGCTGTTTGGATGAGGCCAATCTCCTAGCCAGGTCTGGAGGGAGGCCTGCATTTCTTACTACAAAGGAATTCCTGACACTGAGTTACAACTGACAGCATCATATTTTTTTTAACTTTCCCCCCCTGTCCAGGCCTGTCTCCAGAGCCCTTATCTCTTGGGCATAAGGGGCCCACTGTCACATTTCCAAACATTAATAAAGAACCCTCATGTTTCCTGAAGAACACGTGCAACATACCAGCAACATCCATATCTATCCAGCAATCACAGCAACATCTATGTCCAGCAACCGCAGCAGTCAACACAGAAGCAACTACCACCTGAGAGTTTCAGAATGCTTCCTCAAAACACATAGCAATGTAAAATACCTCATGGCAACAATAGTCAGCATATAACCAACGCAGAAGAAAAACGCAGAACGAAAACGCAGAAGAAAAATCGGTTAAAATTCAGGAGATGTCCACGAATCTAAAACACTGTATCACACATAAAACGCTCACAAGGAAAATTAAAAAAACATATTGTAGAAGCAAGTATTCTAACATTGACCACAAGATGGTAGCAGAGGATCACACAGAAAGCACAACAGTCACAGTCAGGAAGACATAAGAATCTAGGAGCAATGATGCCTGCAAGTAAAAGAGAAAACGCAGCAGAAAATAAAAAAGCAATCGCCCGAATTAAGAACAAAAGACAACCGAAGGTGTGCGCGCATCACCCACCGCACACTAAAAATCAGATCCAGAAACTCACTAAACATCAACCCACAAAACTGGCGGACACTAAAAGACGGACAGCAGGCAAAAGAGCAAAAACTTTAGCGAAAACTCAAAACGGGCCACACACTATGGAAGAAAAAAAAAACAGGGCAACCTCCCCAGGCTCCCTGAGCTACGAACCTCAGGAGCCAAGAATGCAAGGGCGATGCTCACACCCTACGTGGTGTGGTGGAATGCAGAAATCCCAGTTCCTGAGGGGCTGCAACAAGGATGAATGGCAGACACAGACGGAGGAAGGGGGGGGGGGGGCGCGACTGCTTGCTCCGCATAAACACGAACAAAGAGATGTTATAAGCTGCATGCCCATAGTAAGGACATAGACCCGCCCTGTACTATCAAGTACGAACCTCAGGCCTCAGCTGAGACGATCAATTGCCTTCTGTCAACACACATCACTAAATTCAAAATCCTACGGCAAGCGGTGACTTCCCTCTCTCGCCAAAGCTCATTGAATTCAGAAACCTTACACAAGGGGCAACTTCACACACTCAACGAATTCCATTGAATCCTGATAAAACAGACAAGTGGTGAGCTCACTCTTTCTGAAACCCTGCAGACAGAACTGTGCAAAACAAAAGTCGCAAAAGGAATCGCCCTTTGTTAAGGAAAACACCTCCATCTCCGGCCCTCAGGTAGGCCGAGCACACAGCGTCCCTCCCTGCGGCAGAAAACAATATCCATCAATCACCTTGCTCTACACCCAATGCCTGTCCTTCCCTACCGGAGACGCAGCCCAACCCAGCGAATGGGACATCCAATGAACAGCAGGGGAGCCAGTGACGCCCTTGCTCTATGAAGAGCAGATATAAGAGAAGGGCGCGAACCTACATTCCCTTTTCCAAGTACCACGCTGGTACTCATTGGGATTACTTGCTGATGTGGAAACACCGCCTACTCATTGGGATTACTACCTGATGTGGAAACACCGTCTTGGAGAAACTCAGGAAAGTGAGGTGAACAAGGAAGGTAAAGCATGTCCCGCTCAGCTCACCACAGTTGAGGGCAGACTCCGGAGCAACTCACCCAGGGGCACCACGCGGAGTGGGACTCGGTGCCAGGATCCAGCATGGTGGCCCGTTGCGCCCCGCCGACTGCCCGCCGCCCCTTCAGGTGAACTTGGGTGAGTTGCCTAACGGAGGCACTGCATTCCGTTTTCCTCTTCAATGCTAAAATTCTCTGTCGCTACCTTCAAACTTGGATAATAGGGCTGAAGGGAGCTGACATGAACAGTGATGGGGAAAACCAGCGGGACAAAAGTGTGGGGGCATAGCTGTGGATGATGAATGGGAAGGAATGCATGAGCCTGTGAGCAAGGAAGCCAGGCACCTGTAGATGAGACATGCACTAGCCCTACTCCCAGGAGGAACTCCCACACACTCCCTGCTGGGGGACTCCCAGGTGACCTTAAGGCACACAAAAGGTATAGGAGAGGATGGAGGGCATCCCTAAGGTACAGCATGGCTCCCCATGGGGAAATTGGTCACGCGGGATAAGTGACGGTCTCGCTCGGAGCGCCCATAAGGCCTCCTCGCAGGCCAGCTCCAACAAACGGAGGCCGTTTCACACTGCTGGGCGAGAAAACACGGCATGTACCAGGGGTAAATTATTGCAGGGAAGGGCAACACCCTCCCGGAGCTGGACCCTGAAGCAGCACACTGGGGAAAGCATGCATGCCACAAGATACTTAGAAAAAATAGGAACAGAACATTAACCCCAAAAGTCAAATAACAAAGATTATGAGAATTATGAAAATAATGATGATGATGATGATGATGATGATGATGATAGCGATATTAACAACAGTAATGAAATTTAAAAGAAAGTTAAGAATTCCTGAGCCACGACACTTAAAGAACAGAATACATAGCACCATCAAAGTAAGGCAGTGTATGTGAAAATTAGGCAAGCCTTGGCTGAGAAACACAAAATCATTGCTTGCACACAAATGCAATGAGGAAGACTAGCCACCAAAGAAACACAAAATGAAGTTCAACGCTAACGTGCAAGGGAAACAAATGAGGACTTATGGAAGACAAAGAACTTCCATAGTAGCACCGAGAAAGGAGGACTCGACCCCACAAACGGGTAAGCAAAAGGTCTCTATTGCCACCCCTCCACCTTGTGCTCCTCACCCTAACTTTGCACCTCCTCCTGCATGAAATCCATTGCGTGCACACATACCCCACCTAACTGCATGCTCCCTCTGCTAACATCCCCACACCCCACCCCTGCATGACGGAACATAGCAAAAAAGAAATAAAATAATGCAGAAGATGCCGCCTGTTACCAGGAAAACTACTGAAATATCACTGCTCAGAAATAGGGAATGCTGGAATGACACATGTTCCTGGTTTGAAAAACAGAGTGCGGATGCCTGTCAGTAGACATCAACTAAAGTTACTTGATACACCGCAGACATTGATGGCAATGCATCTCTTTAAAACAGGCGGATGCCCCGTGAGGAAAAAACATTGTTGCCGAACAAGGCTCGTGCCTAATGCCTTCCCTGGAAATTCACCCAGGAGAAGGGAATGAACCACAACACATCACTCACTTGGAAACCAGGACCTCTCCACCACCTGCACTAACAGGTGAGTGCATGCACTTACTCTCTCTCACTGCAGATGGGGGAGGGCAAGCTACACTGAGAGCTAAAGCATGCCCAAAAGGCAGGAGACATGCAAACACCTCAGAGCACGGGAGGTCGGTGCTGCAAGTTTCTTGGTAGGATGATGTGATGTGGATGGGGCGCTAGAAGGGAAAAACCAAAGCATTCAGTAAAAAAATTGTCTGGCATTGCTGGGAAGTAGCTAGAAAGTTTCAGTACTCACATAAACAGTTCAGTGGAGAAGGAGGAGGAAGACATCCCTGGCAGGAAACCTGGGAAGAATTTGGCACGTGCAAGAGACCAGTAAATTGGTGAGTATTGGGGCATTGCAATAAAGGGCAAAAGAGCTTAAGAACTCAGGAAAAGAGATGGGATTAGGAAACTAGGTGAAGGGTGTGCAATGGCTGCCTCTCTCCCAAGCTTGCAAAAAACACGTTTCACTGGTTGGCTTAAAAACTATGAGGAACAAAGCATGGAAAGCAACCTCACTAACGCAACCCCTCTCTCTCCAATTCACAAAAAAAAATTACAGAAGATGGTATCTTCGCTGCTGCTGCTGCTGCTGCTGCTGCTGCTGCTGCTACCACTGGGGACTGCTGAACTACTTGAGAAATTTCCGTGGATGGAGGCGCACCTGGCTCAGAAACCACAGCAATCATCACTGAACACCCTGGCTGGTGGGTGCCATGGACAAGGAGGGAGGGAGGGAGGGAGGGAGGGAGGGAGGGAGGGAGGGAGGGAGGGAGGGAGGGAGGGACTGCGATGTAATACTTTGTAGCACCCAGGTGGTAGAGTGATGCCCTACTTTGTAATGCCCATTCCCCAGTAGCTCAGGAAATGAGCCATAGGTCAAAAAAACCAGACACCCTACACAACCCCAGAATGACTAAGCTCACCCCAACCCCTTGTCCTTCATGCACCTTCCTGAGACCTCCCTTAGACTTTCCATCACATGTGTGTGCCCTGGTGTTTTCCTGCCCCGAACCCCTCCGACGTTTGAGTGGTTTCTTCAGGAATGAGCGACACCGAACATGGCACAGGAGAGGTAACCGCCATTCATTGCAGGGAGGGCACTGGAAGGGAAAGGAAAGACACCACATTGAACTTCAAGCAATGGGGTCTCATTGAGGCTGCACAGATAGGTCCATGGATAATTGAGTGGGTGGCTGTCTATCTTCTGGCTGGATGGCTGCCTAAGTGGGTTTGGATTGGAGCGGGGTGGAGGGCAGTTAACTGGCTGGATAGCTGGATGCCTGGGTACATGGGGCCAACATAATAAACTGACATCCATGTCAGACAGAAACAAGATCGGCATAATGAGCTCGCATGGATGTCAGAAGACAACAAAATTTTCTATGAGCTGGCAGAAATGCCAGACAGAAGAAACATGAGGGAAATCAACAAAGCAGCATGGGCTTTGGGCTTCCTCACAAAAATACATGGATGGCCTGGGTGTCTGCTGATAACGAAACACTCATGAACACAGAACAAAGGGTACCACCCTGGAGGGAGAGGAAAATGCCCACAAAACAAAAGAACCACCACACCACATGAGACTTTATGCCACATGTGCCCTTCTGTTTTTCTACCCCCAAACCCTATGGCGTTTCAGTGCTTTCTTCATAAGTGAGGAACACCAAACATGGTACAGGGCACCTCACCGACCATACATTGCAGGGTGGGCAATGGAAGGAAAAGGAAATACAACATAACATTTCTAGCCATGCGGGGTCTCAGGATGCGCAAATAGGTCGGTGGATGATTGAGTGGGTGTCGTTGACTGGGTGGGTAAGTCCGGGGGGGGGGGGGGGGCAGTTACCTGGGTGGTTAGATGGATGTCTGGGTACATGGGGACAACATATAATGTGCTGACATCTCTGCCAGAAGGAAATGATGAGCTGGCAGAAATGCCAGCCAGAAACAATCTTTACAAAAGCACTATATTGATTATGAGCTGGCAAAAGCACCAGACACACTCATACAGGAAATACCTTTTGCAGCTCACAACAGCAGGGGCTTCCTCACAAAAAAAAAAAGTGGGTAAGTGGGTGGGTGGGTGGTTGCCTGCCTGCTAAAAACTGGGAGTGTTGGTGAAAACAAAGGTGGCCAAACTACGGGAACAGGGCACAAATCACTCATACTACTCATGTGCCTATCATCCATGGGGTAAAAAAGGGCAGCTTCAATTAAATCTTGTCCTGCGATGACAAGGATTATGCACAAAAGGAAATATGAGACCTGAAGGGGGGGGGGGGGGGAGTGACCATGATGTAAATGAAACACTCTTGGTGAGTGACACTAGATAAGAAAATCCAGGGCACCTCTCTTCCCCAAACATTCAGGGAAACTGAGATGAGAGCACACAAGACTTGCGGGGGGGGGGGGGGAAATAAAGGCATGCACACATTTCACAACTTTTTATTCCAGACAAGAGTGATGTCAGAATGGGAATGCAAAGTCCATGGAGTGTGGCGGGGAGGGGGGGGGGAGGGTGCCTACGGGATATTCTGTCAAGAACATGACAGACACAAGTGGGTAGAAAGCATCACCCACAATGGGCGCTGTGAACCACACTGTGAAGCCTATCTTACGACCGGATGACAACCAACCCTGAAATTTGGCATCCCTTCGCGTGGGGGGGGGGCATAAAACACTCATCAGCCTTACAAGTAATGACCCCAGATTTTCTAAAGGGATGCACGGTGGGACAGCATCAGAGACGCCATGCATGCCTGGACATATGAGCCAGCATGCAAGTGTTTTTTGAGGGGCTGCACGTGTTGGGCCTTGGTGTGAGAACAGCACCACAAGGGGTGAAAGGGGGAGCTACTTTTGAAGTAACATCTGTAATGTGAATGTAGCTGTGCATTGGTGGTGAAAATCACATACACAGTTCAGTGCACACTGGCATGTGGAGTTGTGCCATAATTCAACTACTGGACAGCAAAAGCAGCTTTCATTACTGCCTGCCTAGGGGGACTGAGGGCTTTTGTTCACAAACACTGATTTGGGGGAGAGGGGGGCGGACACAGTAAAATACACTTACCCAAAACCTGGCAGCTTCACAGCCTTGTGCTCCTCCACCATGTAAATACAGATCAGCAAAAAAAAAACATTGCAGCAGCCCATGGTTGGGGGGGGGGGGGGCGGGGACATAACTAAACTCATGTGAATATACATTGTGTGGTGGTTGGGTTGCTGGGTAGGAGGCAGCATAAGTCAATGCATAAAACAGGCTGGGAGCAACTCCTGTGGTTGCTGACGCACGGAAATTATGTCCATGGAAATAATAAGGATACACTGAATGGGGGCTGTGATCCTAGGAAATTCCACCATAAGCAATAAAGAGCACACACCATCTCTAGAGTGAAGACTGATTGATGCTCCCTAGCGAATTTGCAAATGACCTGTCATTACAAAGGGCATACTAAAGGCAACTCTAGAAAGTGACAGTAGAGGGAGTGGGGGGGGGGGGGTAGTACCAGAAAATCCACAGGACTGAGTGAAGTGTGACAGTTACTTTCTCAATTAACCCACAACACACTACAGCACCAAAACACATGAAAGACATGGGAGCCATACAGTAATACTTTGCCACACAACATGCACACAAATTTAAAATGAAAAAACAGCCCTTTAATGAGCATTCTGTGGCAAAAAACTGCTGACAGAATCAAAGTACTATCGGGAACCATCTCTAAGTGCATATCTGAGTGCAAGCTGTGTAATCAATACTATGCATATTACAAACAGCCAGTTTGGCTCACTGGCAAAGCGTCAGTCTCCATAATGAAAGTTCCCAGGTTTGATTCCAGTGAAGCGCATGTACATTGCTTGCAGGCACATCCAGGGGGTGGGGGGGCCTCTCTCATCAGCGTTTCTAGCTCCCTATCTCTCTCCCTACTCTCCATGAAATATCTATTAAATGTGTTTTTTAAAAAATATGAATATTACATTTCCAGTAGATCCCCGTGAATCCAACTGAACATGGTGGTGAGATCCTTCTGATACCAACATTACAAATCCTAGACTGCCTAGAACAGTCTACACCATTACTTACCTGAAACATTCACACACTCTTCCACTACCATAACAGCTGTAAGATTTGCATGGTTTAGAAGTTGGACCACAAAGGTACAACCATCCTTTCACACTTCACCATATTGATCACATGGTATTTTCAAATATGAAAGAATTAAATCATCACATGAACAGGAAGAATGGATAAAGATAACCTCTGTGTTCCACATGGGAAGCTTTACACAACCTGAGAAATTGATATTTACCCCATTTCTTAAATGCCCTCAGTGGATGATTACTGTCAGATCACAATCTACAGAATTTCCCCAACACCATCCCAGACAAAGACATGCACCATCCAGGACACAAGATACAATTCAATAATGTCTTTCACTAATGTCTTTCACATGTGTACCTTTTCATAATAGCACCACAAGCAACGTTTTTAGAAAAACAGGACCTGGAAGATTGGAAAATAAATGGCAAAAATTCCTGTGAAAAGTACACATATGGACAGTTGACCACACACTGATTGGCCAGCCTTCCAGTGATGACATGTTTCAGATACTGCACAGCAACACCACCTACCAGTCAGGCCTGGATGGATGGATGGATGGATGGATAGATAGATAGATAGATAGATAGATAGATAGATAGATAGAAGGCTTTTCTTCCCAAGGTAGACAGCACGGTGGAGGGGGGAAAAATACACAACCCACACATTTTATACATATCACTCATCATCAGGATACAATGACCAGTATGATGCAGTCACAGGAAATGAAGGTATTGAATTCCTGTGAGTGCACATGCTATGGGATGTCAGTCAGGAAAAATAACTGCATGGAAAAAACAAGTTTGGGTCAACAAACAGAGTGCTGGCTTGAGGACCGGAAGTGTGGGGGCTCCCAGAATACATTCTAGTCAAGGAGGGCATGTACCTTGCTTATGGATACAACCCCAGTAGGAAGGTATATAATAGGGAGCTGATCAATGACACTCTCTCAGTCATGTTTCTGACTATCTACCTCCCTCTCTATACAAAATAAATAACATGTCTTTTTTAAAAAATAAATAAATGCATTAAACAAACATAACCTGGAGTGGCAGCGCCAAGGTTGCTGATCCTACCACCACACAAAGATACTGAAAATAAATGTGGATATATACAGGAAATGTAGACACTAGGAAATGCCACCATATGAAGTACTTGCTCCTGCCCAACAAGAAGAAAAAAATAACATATTAATCAACAAACATAGATGTCATCTAATGAAAGACGGAAAGGGGCAGTAAAAAAGCTTCCTTGGAGTTTGTACACAGGATCATTTGAGAAATTGAAGTTAGCACTTAACAACACCACACACTGCACATACTTTACATTAAGCTTGCAGATGCCAAAACCATGCATTGACATGCAAACTGCACAGAGAAACACTGCTGAACACAAAAAAGGCTACAATAAATTTGGAGAGGGTAACGAGATGATTCAGCTGCTGCCCAGGAAGGTGGACAACTTTGGTGCCAATGCTAGGCGACAGTCTGTGTGGCCCACTCACAATGATGCAGCCAGAAAAATGGGTGGGGTGGGATGATAAAGTGCACGTGTAACATGCATACAGAAAAACATAAGCACATTAAACAATAAGGAGTGCCTCACATGGTTGATGCTGCCAAACAACCATAAAGTCCACATTTAAAAAAAAAATGACATCCTTGAAATACACATATAAAACTGGGCAGGGGGAAGGGAACATCTGCAAAGACACACCACCTTTGAGATGGTAATGGCTTAAAATGCAGATGCTTCAATAAAACCCATCCATGAATTCTTGATTGTATTGAGAAACTCATTAAAAGGGGAATGGAAAGGGGGGGAGAATGCGATGTTCACTCTACTGGACACAATGAACCTAACACAATACACCAAACATTGAATGACAAATTCACTACTGCAGTTACCCTGCAGAACATAACTAACATCCCTTAATGGTCTTAAATAAGAAACACAATAGGAAGACCACACTACAACTAATGAGGACTACAAGGTGGGGGGGGGGGGGTGATGTGGGCCAACTCCATACATCAATACTGGACACAAGCAAACATACAACAAGCACAAACTTATGGCACTGTTCAAGTGTGTAAGTTATAATTCTGACAACTGATGTTGCTCTGCGGCAACCACAACAAGGGGCGGGGGGCAATACGTTTGGAGGTACAAACTCTATAACATTGCTGCATAAAGAGAAGACAGGCATTGCTGTACAAGATAACCAAATGGCCACTATTCTCACAACAGGCTACATACAGAAGGGTAAACATAAAAGACTAATTCAGGTGCTAAAAAGACACATCTAAACATCAGCCCTGGGGAGATGGAGGTGCTTATACTACCGTAAAGGACAGCACAACCACACGACCGACTACGCTGACTGCCACGGGCAGGCCCCTACTAGAAGCTGCCCGGCTTTCATGAACCCATGAAACGGGCTACTAAGCTCTCACTCTGCGGCCCATAGTGAAGGGAGGAAACGTGATTTAGAAAAGCAAAATTTACATAAAAATAAGATAGCATGCTACAACGAATCATAAGGTAGTGGTCACTACTAAAAACAAAAAATAAGAAAATATAACTAATGAATGCAAAAACTACTAATGCGTGCATTGCCTAAAAATGAAATACTGGGTCAAAGCCGGTTTGGCTCAGTGGTAGACCGTCGGTCTGCGGACTGAAAGGTCCCGGGTTCAATTCCGGTAAAGGGCATGTACATTGGTTGTGGGCACATCCCCGGTAGGGGTTGTTCAAGAGGCAGCTGGCTGATGTTTCTCTCTCATCGACGTTTCTACCTCTCTATCTCTCTTCCTTCTTCTCTGTTAAAAATCAATAAAATAAAATAAAATAAAATACTGGTACCTACTCACAGCTACACAACAACTGCAAAAACAGTGAAAGCTCCTGGAAAAAAGACAGGCAGGACTAACATGGACTCAATGACTACAATGACTAACTTAAATACACCAGGAAAGGTGGGTAGGAGGATTGCAAATCAATACCTGACACGTTCTCCTTATTGAAAAATCAAAGACAAAGATTTGCACTTAGCTAAACCGCCGCAAGACATTGTAACTAAAGGCCTTTGAAACCTCCAGAATACACACCCATGACTGCAAGCGTACAAGTGCATTCAGCACAACATGGAATAGGGAGGGGAGGAGTAGGAGAGTGACAATGGGATTCCCAATGCAGGTAAAGGTGACTCTGCTCTTTAAAACATGTGGGGGGAAAAACAAGGAAATTTGACGTGATAATCAACAATACTTAAGGGAACGAACCAGGCTCCCGGTCTGAGGCCGCCGCCGAGAGACCTGCCTAAAAGCAACCTGCTCGCACGATAGTGCCTGGAAGGCAGGAATGCTGTCACAATCTGATGCTAAACATCTAACTACACATTCTTAAATAAATGGACTATGCAGAATCCCTTTCCAAAAAAAATTCCCCATTAAAGCGAGCCAGATATTACACAGACACCAAAGGATTACAACACTAACCGCGACACGATCGAGAACGTTAAGCTGAACTGACTCAACTACAACTCCACGAGGACAAAAAATACTCAGACACTTGCACGTACCTTAATGACTCTCACATTGAAATTGCAACCGTGGCGTTTCAAGCATATCTTGTTTACATAATAGTGAGAAGGATTGGCTCGTGGGAACGGGGATGATGGCAAGGCATGGAAATTACATACAACTTAACATACCATGCTGTGAAATAACCCTTTGTGGACCTCAGCTTGAAAACACTACAAGGAATGTCACCACAGTTCAGGACTGCACAAGATCTAGTAGTCACCTCTCAGGTTGGGAGGAAACAGCTACACATATCGCTGAAAATAACACTGCACGTCTTAACATTTTTGAGCAACTATTCCATACGTAGGACTCAATCGGGAGCCAACCATTAAACAACAAAAACTGGAAGAAAGTCTACGATACATAAAAGCAGTAAAAATAGGCCACTCACAAAACACAGACAGCAATAATAACTGATGGAGGAATAACTACACAAGGAGGGAGGGAGGGAGGGAGGGAGGGAGGCGGAAGTCTCTGGCACATCTATGAAGACAGAATTCTTGGGTATTTCAATTTACCCAGAGCTACACACAATGCAGCGGCACCTGTCCAAACTATGGCAGCGCCTGACTGCAACAGTGAAGCAACTGAAACAAAGATCTAAAACCTGAGACTTGTAGGAAGCTGCCCTGAATACAGGGGTCCTACGGGAGAGAATGCAACAATTGGTATAATGCACAGCTCTCCAAGTACCCTTTGTATTAGCAGAAGTGGGAAATTAATGCCTTTTTTAGTGCTGATACGTTCTTAACTGCAGAAATATTGGCTTATTTATTCCATGGGTTTACACAAAAGACAACTATTCTTTAACCTATACAATGATAACAAGACTGCATGGTTTCTGCAACGAAACTGGCAGGGTGATACGTTCGACAAACCTCGTGGCCTTGCAAACAAACTTTGCTTGCGATACTTCCCTGAAGGAAACCCTTCCTGTGACAGAACTATATAACAAAGTTTGAGAGATAACCAAGGTACTACATAACTCCTTCTCTGTCCTCACAGCCACAACTGTTCTTCCCTGTCTTTTTTCTCATCAAAACCCCCTCATTCGTGTACTGCTCCTTGCCAACAGATACTGGCAGTAATCAAAAAACAAATGAACGACACATAAAAACATTTTCACATTTAGTAACCTGACAGGGAGGGAGGGTACAAACAGATCGGGAATACACACCGAGTGCGGCATCGGACTTAAAATCTACAACATCGTGCAACTACGACAACCACTTTTTACAATGATCTTGTCCTTTGGCTGAGCTATAACTAGACATCACTCTCAAAACACGGGGATTGATGATGATTGATGACAGACTATAACTTCACTCTATTTGAAAACTAACATAATAGAGCTTCAACAACATGAAAAAAGATACCTATCGATCACAAAAGATACCTATCGATGACAAAATAAACTCCTTAAGGAGGGGGGTAAGAATCGGAAAACTGCCTCAACGGCAACCTATACATTCTTGGTCTGCAACGTATGCTCGTTCCGATAACGGTGCCCGGTAACTACGCCTCCCCACATGAGCAAGCGTGGACACTGAGACTAGGTTAATAAGTACAATATGAAAAACAAGCTTGGAATGCTTCTGATACAGTAACAGTAGCTCTTGAAAGTAAAAATTATATATAGCTAGCCGTACACATTTCTACATAACAGTACCTACCTGCATGATTCAAAATCAACAGCAACTGACTACCCAGCAACAAAGACCATTACCATGGAGCTCCTATGAATACACAGCCATCCAAAAAAAAACTACAAGAGATCCTAATTACTGTTCGTTTGCGCAACGGAAAGAAAGACAGATATCTGTGCTATGCTACGCTACTTTTACAATACACATAGACTCTGGGAAATTCTTACATGCATAATACAATAATACACATTCCACATTAAAGAATACAAGAATACATGACTAATGAAAAGCAATACAAACAACAGGCTTCCTACAATCAACAATCAATCGATGATGGCGGCTGGTGGCTGGAAAAAGGAGACGAGATGGGGTGGGGACAGGACATGTCCTTAACTCCGGCTATAAAAGACACACGCTACAAACAAAACCGGCTGCGCTTCTTAATGACAGAAGGTTCTTCTCGAATGAAACTGCAATACACAGCTGCTGGACTGAAACTGCAATACACAGCTGCTGGACATAAAGCCCCTGTGGTGGATAGGAAAGCACACGGGAGGCGTGCACATTGTCCACTCATCTCAAATGCAAGAGAAGACTCAGGAAAAAAGGTGTGGAGCGCAAGGGAAGGGGAGATAGAAAACAATGACACGGTGCGATATCAAACGGCTACAGGAGAACACGGCAACTATGCTATCCCTATGCTGACACGAGGCTGCCTGATTACTTACATAATTGCTGCCACGCTTCGTCTTCACGATTGTTCGGTTGGGCTAAAGGAAACTGTGAGCCGGGGATGAGGGAACAACACGACCTGAGAACATAACAACTGACATTTCCTATAGGACATGGCTGCAAGACCATAAAGATCCTTGCGGCATCAAAAAAGGAAGATTATACACAGGGCGATACACGCTACAGAAGACTTATACAGACATGAGACTGTGAGACTGACATTACCCGTCTACTACCAGCAATGCTACACATGTTCCACAACAAACCAGTGTGAACGTGACCTATGCCACACAGAAGAATCCATAGGAGCGCCAAGACACGACTCTGCCGGCCAAGCGCCACGGTGGGAGCTGGGGAGGTGCAGGAGGGAAGGAGCTACGGGCCCAGAGGACGACACACGGCTGGCGTCTACGGCGCGTCCTCCCGATAGCTGGGAAGGAGCGGGCGACGTGCACAGGGAAAGACCGCAAGAACGCAGCATACAGAGGCCACGGCAGCACTGATGATACTGGTGATGGTGAGCAAACAACAATAAACAGGCGACCATGCTTTTTGAACATTACATATTCGCCACGTTCAACCACACTAACGTTCAACCACACTAACGGATGCACATTAACAGGAACACCATGGGGGTGCAGACACTAAAATGAGCGGGGAGGGGAGGGGAGGGGAGGGGAGAGGAGAGGAGAGGAGAGGAGAGGAGAGGAGAGGAGAGGAGAGGAGAGGAGAGGAGAGGAGAGGAGAGGAGAGGAGACAACTTCACTTCAGGTGAGGACCAACCAAAGACAGGTATGGCAATACTCACGAACTATATGCAACTAAACTGTGCTGGAATACACTACCACAGACAAATACAAATACAACTGCATACATTTTCAAACCTGACAAGAACAGTCTTCATTAGGGTCTTATTGCAATCAACAGGAATGCTGTGCTTTTCTGTTAAAAAGGGGGATAGAAGGAACAACACAAGGACAACACAAAACACCGCTTAAAAAAAAATCCACAAGCGGTGAACTATGAAATAACATTTTTTTTTAAATGACTGTACTGCCTACTCAATGCAACGATTGAAATCAACTCACCTCACCGCAGGCCAATAAAACTCACTACTAAAACTAAAATCTCATCATGAAATCTTTGCAGGTATACCTGCTTTACCTATTCCATGGACAACCAATAAATTACCATCTGCCTTCTACATTGGCAGCGGCAGTCACACTGAAAGACGGAAATATACACCTACAACAAACTTCTCACAACTAATTTCGAACAGCCATCGTGGGGGGGGGGGGGGGGGCGATGAACACGAGACTTCAGAAAGTAGAAAACAAAAAGTTTTGCTACCAAACACATCAGCCAACCCTCACTAACACCAGCGGTGGGGAAAAAACAGTGAATGAGTGACAATGTGTATATTTACCGGAGGTCTGTAGAGGGGGTTGACTGCAACTTTGAAAAAACACCATCGCACTGAAAACTGCTGGCGTGACACCAGGCGCTCCGTGTACGCTTTCAAAACCATAAAATCAGCTTCCCCGCCGCATAGCAATGCATGATGCATTGGATGGCAAATAATCTCATGGAAATATGCTAGAACATCACAAAGTCCTTACACTCAAACGGCCTACCTACCAAACCTGCACAACCTACCCACAAAACTTTCTCACGCTTCTTTGGATGGATGACAACTTAACTGAAAATAAGAGCAACTTTTCATGGCTTGCCACTCAATTACAAACTCCCTACCTCAAACTGATTCAACTACCTACCGGGGCCCTGGCGTGGATATACGTTTGAACGGTTGGATGCGACTCAAAAAATACATTTTACATGGCAACACCTGAAATATTACCTACCTATACCAAAACTATTAACACTACGGTCACTCATATCTGCTTCATGCATCATACATAGTAAATAACGCAGAAAGATGATACTTCAACTGAAGAAAAAAAGAAAACAACATAGATGACCAAAAGTAGAATGGGTTAATTAATTAATTAATTAATGCATGGATGGAAGATGTGAAATACATATAAGAAGTAGGCTCATTGAGAAACAGGTGATTGGAAGCTGGGGAAAAATGATTCATCAAACTTTTGATACACAGAAAATTTACACAAAACTATTCAACAATACAACACCCTGCTTAGTGAAGATGGACAAACTTCACCATCACACACACACACACACACACACACACACACAGCTTCACACACTATGTTGTCAGTTTTATGGTATAAATATCCTACATTGTGTCACAACAATACACAAACACAAACTACAAATGCATTTTTTTTTCAGGCGCACTACAAACCAGAAACACAGATAAACACTAACCCAGCTGTTGCAGTTAAATACTGTCCCAGAGAAAATAGACAGGGAACAATCACAACTACCAAGCAGAGAGGAACATGTGTACATTGCAACAACAACAACAACCCTAAGAGGTGCAATACTGAAACAACAAAAAACGGGACTTATGTGAACACACAGGCAGGCAGGCAGGCAGGCAGGCAGGCACACAAACACACAAACACACACACACACTCACTCACACAAGCACACAAGGAGAGATGGCTATCCAATCTATTGTACATGTTGTAAATGGAAACCACAATAACATGCAACTAACAATCACACATTGACAACAGATATGCCACATGCAGTGTCATGCGACTGTTTTTCAATTAACTATTACAAAAAATTCAATGACATTCCCACACCATAGACGTATAAAATACACACAGTAAGTACAAACAGCAAAAGTACACAGGATGAATACACACCATACACAAAAATCACATAGCATGATTTCATCCAATTACAAAAAACAAAAAAAAATGCTGACAGACAAATGATGTGAACAGGTGATTCCAAGGATGCAGGATCGTAGTCTCCAACGATGACTTTCTATCTTCTCTTCTTCACAGGCACCTACAAGCATTTTCACGTAACAAATGACCCCTTGTAACATCATGTGAGTGAACATTAGTTACATTTTAAACCACGCCATTCGCTCCAAAAACGCAGGGACTGGGCCCACCCTTAGGCGGTTCAAACGACTGACCACACAGGCACCGTCACAAACAGTCTCTGTTGTCCAAAACACAGATGCACACCTGCCACACACACGGCCCTTTCAAGGAAGAGTCACGGTGACACGTGTCTGTGGCACAAAACGCAGATTCATTCGAGACTTAGTCCGATGCTAGGGAGGTCGGTGCAAAGACACCGCTGAGGAGGGACTTCTGCCGAGCCAAAGGCGACATCCACGGTGAGGACGTACAAGACGGAATAGGCAAACAATCACCTGAAAAACAAGAAAATAGGTTACTGCCGTGAATAAACAAAATACAAGATAACAGGACATGAAACGCTATATACACGGGAATAAAGCGGCCACATACCCACCGTGCAAACCACACGCCCGTTCCTCAAAACAACAGACACACACATGCAATACTGGATGCTATAAAGACAGATAACTATTGCACTAAACGAACGAGCCAATTCTAAAACAATAACAGAACGGAACATACAAGAAACATTCCCTGCAAGTAAACACCATTTGGGGACTGCTTCAGGATGCTTGCAGCTCTTACGACACAACATCATCCGTTTGGACAGAAATGCAGATGACAGAATTACATCAAACTCCTCACCGATAAGCTGCCCTCCATACAAGCACAGAAGCCAGGGCCAGAAAAAGACACACAGCACACATCACGTGCATGAACAAAAATTGCATGCCCCGGAAAACTATTACTTTACGAAATACCAAAACCAGAGCATAACAATAAATCACATGGCCAGACACATAAAGAAAAGAATCAAACATCAGACAAAACCCGTTGGCCTCAGTGGTAGAGCGTCGGTCTGCGGACTAAAAGGTCCCGGGTTCCATTCCGGCCAAAAGCATGTACATTGGTTGCGGGCACATCCCCGGTAGGGGTGTGCAAGAGGAAGATGATTGATATTTCTTAATCATCAACGTTTCTAGCTCTCTACCCCTCTCTCCTCCTCTCGGTAAAAAATCAATAAAATGTACTAAAAATATATATATATTTTTTTTAAAAAAAAAAAAGAGTCAACAATCACAGACGCTACACAATGGACCCCAGAACAAACACACCATAAAAACTCAAAGTCACCGTAAACAAACCGCATCGTACGCCAAAGGCCAACACGAGAAATAAAGGAAAATACAGGACTGGGAGTCCTAGGCGCTACAACATCATAAACCATACCTTTGCCGAGGACGTGATGCCATGGCTTCGTGGAGACACCGCACAGGAAAAAAGCAACCAAACTAAAAACACCCAAAAAAACAGACTAAAAGCAAGCTAAACACATAAAACCGGGACAACACGCACACGTTAACAACTGAAACTCACGTCTGCATCTGGAAACTGAGGTAAATGACCGGGCACTGGACAACAAACACCAGTCACCGAGTGGCAGACTCGGGGGTGGAAACACGGGCCGTCGCACTACAACGGGCACCGCCGACGAATCCCAAACATACATAACCCTTACCCTAACCTCACTCCCACCCTTCAAAAAAAACATTACATGCAAAGAAAAAAAAGTTAAAAAACAATAATAATTATGCAGCATCCAACATCAGACAGACACAAAATGAAGGAGGATACTATCCCTACAGACACAAAATGAAGGAGGATACTATCCCTAAAGCCCACAACACAACCATACAACAACACTCCCATAAATACAAGCAACGCGTGCAAGATGACAACAACAGTTATGACAAGGAAAAAAAGATAGTCAAAACACAACCACCTCACACCTGTCATTTTCAAACTGTGGCCTTTCGGCACATGCCCATCAATCAAACGCAAGCAACGGGACGACAAGAAAGGCACGTACGTCAGCGCACAAATGGCAGACAAAAAAACAAGCGCCACGGCCAAAACAGAAAAAACTGTAACGAAATGGAACAGGCGCTGCACAAAAAAAGCATGGCAGGCACGGGCGGAGCACCAAGCCTTGCTCCTCGTACACACGCAAAAAGGGATGGGATCGTCAACTTCACGTGCCTGTCATCGACACGGGGACCTGCCCTGGAACTAACGCATGCAAACCTCAGGACTGGCCTAACCGATAGCCTTCTGTCAACACACTTCACTGCGTTCAAATTCTATACACAAAGTGGCCACTTCCCTCCGTCACCACACTTCATTGAATTCGGAGACCTACGACAAGGGGGAAATTCCCACTCTCAACAAACTACATTCAACTCAGATATCACACAAGTGGTCACCTCCCTCTTTCACAAACTCTGACGACAGAAAAACCTGCAGAACAAAAGGCGCAGGTAGCAGAAAACGGTTTGGTTCAGTGCCAGAGTGTCGCTCTACGGACTGAAAGGTCACAGGTTCCATTCCAGACAAGGGGAGTGTACATTGCTTGAGGGCACATCCCTGGTAGGGGATTTGCAACAGGCAGCTGCTCCATGTTTCTCTCTATACCTCGCTGTCTCTCTCCTTTCCTCTCTGTAAAACATATATATATATAGATTTAAAAAGATAAGAAAGAAAGAAAGAAAGGAAGGAAGGAAAGGAAAGGAAAGGAAAGGAAAGGAAAGAAAAGAAAAGAAAAGAAAAGAAAAGAAAAGAAAAGAAAAGAAAAGAAAAGAAAAGAAAAGAAAAGAAAAGAAAAGAAAAGAAAAGAAAAGAAAAGAAAGAGGCGCAGGTGGAATCTTTCTTTAATACGGCTAGTAAGCCTAGATCCCACCATCAGGTGGGAAAATCACTCAGCACCCCGCCCAGCAAGAGAAAAAATTACCCAGCAATCACCGGACCCCGCACCCAATGGCTGCCCTTCCCTACCGGAAACCCTGCACAAGCCCCCCGAATGCGGCAGCTAATGAACAGGCCCCTTCAACAAGAGGTAGAAGAGACGGGCACGAGGTGTCCGCCCCCTTTCCCGTGCCCGTTCCTCCCCGTGGGGATTGCCTGCTGCTGTGGAAACGCCACCTTGGACAAGCTCAGGACACTGGACAAGGACAGGAAAAAAGCACGCCCCGCTCTCCTCCCCGCAGTTGAGGGAAGACTCCGACCCGGCTCACCCGGCTCACCCGGCAGCGCCGTGCGGACTGGGACTCGGTGCCGGGTCCACCGTGGAGCCCGCCGCGCTCCGCCGCTGCCCTCCGCCCCTTGCGGCGAACCTGGGTGAGTTGCCTACTGGAGGCACTGCCTTCCTTTTCTCTGTGCAATGCCACAATTCCCTGGAGAAAGCTTCAGAGTTAGATAATTGGGCAGAAAGCAAGGAACGGGGAAAAGCAGACAGACAAATGTGTGCAGGCCAAGTGAGACAGCAGGATAGCCAGGCACACAGGAATAAGACCTGAACTAGGCCTGCTCCCAGAAGGAACTTCCACACACTCCCCCCTGGGGGACTGACTCCCGGGTGCCCTTAAGGGAACCGGAAGGTCTGGGAGAGCAGGGAGGGCATCCCCGAACAACAGCATGCTCCCCCCTCCCCCCCCCCCCCCCCCCCCCGGGGAAACTCTTCACGCGGGATAAGTGACGCTCTCGCTCGGAGAGCCCGTAAGGAAGGCCTCCGAGCGGGCCGGCTCCGCCGGACGGAGGCCGTTTCACACCGATGGGTGGGAAAACACGGCATGGAACGGGATTCAATCCCTCCCTCCGGGAGCTCGACCCTGAAGCGGCACGCTGGGGAAAGCGTGCCACAAGATCCCTCCAAACTGCAGGCACACTACAGTGACACCACCCTTAAAAAAAAAAAAGGAATAATATGAATACTGACAATGATGACATTATTAATATTGACAATGACAGGAAATACAGTGAAAATTAACTAAGCCGTTATACTTAAACGACAGGAAACACAGTGAACCCAAAGGACGGCCCCGACCGAATGTCAACAGGAGCCAGGGCTTGCTTGGAGGAGGAATACACAGACAGGTAAGGTAAACCAATAAAGGCTCCATGGCCAACCATCCGCCTTGTGCTCCACATCTCAACTATGCACTGTAGCCAGGAAATCTGTTCTGTGTTCACCTCCCCCACCTAACTGCATGCTTCCTCTGATAACATCACACACAGGAGTCACGGGACATAGGGACACAGAAAAAAATGTGACAAGTCTTACACGTGCACAGCACTTCTCACAGACAGGGGAGGAGAAAGCACTGCCACATGTTCCTCACTTGGAAACTTAAATACAGTGGCAAAAATACTTTGCCGAAAAATGATGTTTCAATTTTAAACCTCATAACATAATTTTCCTAGGCCTGGGACCGTACCCTTTAAACATTAACCGCTCAGTTCTGCTTCTGCAAAATAGACCAACATTCCAGTGTCCGGCAGGATGTCATTGGGAATGATCCTGCAGGATGACCACAGTGTTTGGAATAGAATCTTTAGGATCTCAAATTTACAACAATGGAAAATTCCTATGCTTTCAACGGTTACAATTCCCGAGCGGTAGGACGGTGCAGGGGGACGATTTGGAGACGCTTGCTTTGTTCAGCGCACGATGGCTTTAGGGAGGACGGATGAAGGTTCTGAAAAGGATTACAGGCACAACTTTCTCTTTTTTTTCTTTTTCTTAAGAGCCAGCCTTATGGACACTTAATAGTTATCTCTCTGCTTGCTGGCCTACAGAAAAAACAATGCTGGTCTACCCAATTGACAAGGTGCACCTGGCATGGTTTTGACATGGTGGTGGGCATATCTGCTATCTGGCATACAAGCTCAGACAGCTAAGTTTATCTTCATCACTCCTCAAACGGGCTAAAGAAAACTAAGAAGACCAGCAGAAAAATTCCACTTGGTTGCAGAATGCGGGTTTTCCTTTTCACAAACTTTAAAAATAATTACCTGCCCCTAAAGAGGCGCCGTCGCGTGGACACCGCCTGCGTGTGGTGCTCTCGCATCTATCCTGGACACGGATTTCAATGCATTCTGGGGCTCGACCGCACCACAGAAACGCCAGTGCAGATAGCCAGCGAGTCATCGCGGAGCTGTTAGCAGCTAGGACCAAAAAATACTTCACACCGCATAGCCACTGATCATAATGCATTTCTTTCCCAAAGGCGTATAGCTGACAAGAAAAAGACATATCCACCACTGATGCTGAGTGACTTCCCTGGACATGCACCCTACAGAGGAAGATGAAGCACGACACGCCGCAAGCTCGGAAAACAACACCTGCTGCCTGCGCTGACGGGTGAGTGTCTGTGCCGGAACACAAAACGAACCACGTGCCTACCTGACACTGAGCGTGGGGGAGGGGAGTCAACACTAAGGACGGCTAAAGCATGGCCTCCAGGCAGCACACATACAAACACCTCTGAGATTGGGGACAGGGCCGTGATGCACCATTGGAGGTGCACTGATTTCATTACTTGGACTGATGGGATGGGCTTGGGACCCTAACAGGGGAAAGGACTATGGTGAAGTGGGGGAGGGGGGGGGGGGCGAAGAAGAAAACCTCCCTGGAAATTTTCCTGGGAACAATGACTAGCGTGAAACATGCCTGTAAATTGGTGCCTGGTGGGGGACTGGACTGAAATACAAAATGGATTAAGGTCTCAGCATAACACATAGCATTGGGAAACTAGACGTAAAGATGGTGCAGCCAACATCTCCCAAGCTTACAACACACGCGTTTCAAAGCTTCAGCGCTCTGAGGAACATGCCGGGCATTCCATGGAAGGCAAACCTCAGTAACGCAACCCCTCAACAAAACACAGGAAAAACAAGTGCCGGACACTATGTGTCGCCGCCGCCACCGCCAATGCTACTGCTGCAGAGGACTACTGAGGACTGCTGCCAACTGCTGGAGACTTCATGTGGACTACTGTGGACTGCGGACTACTGAGAACTGCTGCAAACTGCTACAGACTGCTGGAGACTAATGTGGACTGCTGGGGACTACTTAGGATTACTATGTACTACTGAAGACTACTGTGGACTGCTGGGGACTGCTGTGGACTACTGTGGACCGCTGGGGACTACTGGGGACTGCTGGGGACTACTGTGGACTGCTGGGGACTGCTTAGGACTACTGTGGACTGCTGGGGACTGCTTAGGACTACTGTGGACTGCTGGGGACTGCTTAGGACTACTGTGGACTGCTTGGGACTGCTGGGGACTACTGTGGACTACTGTGGACTGATGGGGACTGCTGGGGACTGCTTAGGACTACTGGGGACTGCTGGGAACTACTTAGGACTACTGTGGACTACTGGGGACTACTGTGGACTACTGAGGACTGCTGTGGACTACTGAGGACTACTGTGGACTACTGAGGACTGGTGTGGACTACTGTGGACTGCTGTGGACTACTGTGGACTACTGTGGACTACTGTGGACTGGTGTGGACTACTGTGGACTACTGAGGACTGCTGGGGACTGCTGGGGACTGCTGGGGACTGCTGGGGACTACTGTGGACTACTGTGGACTATACTACTGAGGACTGCTGGGGACTGCTGGGGACTGCTTAGGACTACTGTGGACTGCTGGGGACTACTGTGGACTACTGAGGACTGCTGGGGACTACTGGGGACTGCTGTGGACTACTGTGGACTGCTGTGGACTGGTGTGGACTACTGTGGACTGCTGTGCACTACTGTGGACTGGTGTGGACTACTGTGGACTACTGAGGACTACTGGGGACTGCTGGGGACTACTGTGGACTGCTGGGGACTGCTTAGGACTACTGTGGACTGGTGTGGACTACTGTGGACTACTGAGGACTACTGGGGACTGCTGGGGACTACTGTGGACTGCTGGGGACTGCTTAGGACTACTGTGGACTGCTGGGGACTACTGTGGACTACTGAGGACTGCTGGGGACTACTGGGGACTGCTGTGGACTACTGTGGACCGGTGTGGACTACTGTGGACTGCTGTGGACTACTGTGGACTACTGTGGACTGGTGTGGACTACTGTGGACTACTGAGGACTACTGAGGACTGCTGGGGACTGCTGGGGACTACTGGGGACTGCTGGGGACTACTGGGGACTACTGTGGACTGGTGTGGACTACTGAGGACTGCTGGGGACTGCTGGGGACTACTGTGGACTATACTACTGGGGACTGCTGGGGACTGCTTAGGACTACTGTGGACTGCTGGGGACTACTGTGGACTACTGAGAACTGCTGGGGACTACTGGGGACTGCTGGGGACTACTGTGGACCGGTGTGGACTACTGTGGACTGCTGTGGACTACTGTGGACTACTGTGGGCTGGTGTGGACTACTGTGGACTGGTGTGGACTACTGTGGACTGGTGTGGACTACTGTGGACTACTGAGGACTACTGAGGACTGCTGGGGACTGCTGGGAACTACTGGGGACTGCTGGGGACTGCTTAGGACTCCTGTGGACTGGTGTGGACTACTGTGGACTACTGGGGACTGCTGGGGACTACTGTGGACTATACTACTGGGGACTGCTGGGGACTGCTTAGGACTACTGTGGACTGCTGGGGACTACTGTGGACTACTGAGGACTGCTGGGGACTACTGGGGACTGCTGGGGACTACTGTGGACCGGTGTGGACTACTGTGGACTGCTGTGGACTGCTGTGGACTACTGAGGACTGCTGGGGACTGCTGGGGACTACTGTGGACTATACTACTGAGGACTGCTGGGGACTACTTAGGACTACTGTGGACTGATGGGGACTACTGGGGACTGCTGGAAACTACTTAGGACTACTGAGGACTGATAGTGACTGATGGATGACAGGAGAAAATTCCAAGTACTTGCGCCTTACTCGGACACCACAGCAATCACTGCTGAACACACTAGCTGGGGGGTGCCATGTACAGGGAAGGAAGGACAGTATGATACTGCTTTGTAATGCCCATTCCCCAGGAATTCAGGAAATGAGCCATAGACCAAAAAAAACAAACCCCCTGCACGGCCCCTCAAAGGATGACCTCCCCCCAATCCCCTTACCCTGCATGGACCTACCGTGACCCCATCACACTGCTCCACTGCTACCCTTCTGTCCCCATGCCCCCGACCCCACCGCCCTGTCAGTGTCCATGTTTTCTTCGTGCGTGAGCGACTCCGAACATGACACAAGGGAGGGAACCACCGTGCATGGCAGGGTGGGTACTGGAAGGGAAAGGACAGAAAAACACATTAAATTTCAGACAATGGGGGCCGAGGGAGGTTGCACAGGTGGGTGAGTGGATGGGGTGGGGTAGGGTGGGTGTGTGCCTGCAACCTGGATGGCTGGATGACTAGGTACGGGTGGGTGGATGGATGGGTGGGTGGATACGGCAAACATATAATGAGCTGGCAAAGGTGCCAGACACTAGCAGGCAGAATCAATGAGCTGGCAAAGGTGCCAGACACTAGCAGGTAGAATCAATGAGCTGGCAAAGGTGCCAGACACTAGCAGGCAGAATCAATGAGCTGGCAAAGGTGCCAGACACTAGCAGGCAGAATCAATGAGCTGGCATGCATGCCAGACACTAGCAGGCAGAATCAATGAGCTGGCAAAGGTGCCAGACACTAGCAGGCAGAATCAATGAGCTGGCATGCATGCCAGACACTAGCAGGCAGAATCAATGAGCTGGCAAAGGTGCCAGACACTAGCAGGCAGAATCAATGAGCTGGCAAAGGTGCCAGACACTAGCAGGCAGAATCAATGAGCTGGCAAAGGTGCCACACGGTAGCAGGCAGAATCAATGAGCTGGCAAAGGTGCCAGACACTAGCAGGTAGAATCAATGAGCTGGCATGCATGCCAGACACTAGCAGGCAGAATCAATGAGCTGGCAAAGGTGCCAGACACTAGCAGGTAGAATCAATGAGCTGGCAAAGGTGCCAGACGGTAGCAGGCAGAATCAATGAGCTGGCAAAGGTGCCACACGGTAGCACGCAGAATCAATGAGCTGGCAAAGGTGCCAGACACTAGCAGGCAGAATCAATGAGCTGGCATGCATGCCAGACACTAGCAGGCAGAATCAATGAGCTGGCAAAGGTGCCAGACACTAGCAGGTAGAATCAATGAGCTGGCAAAGGTGCCAGACACTAGCAGGCAGAATCAATGAGCTGGCAAAGGTGCCAGACACTAGCAGGTAGAATCAATGAGCTGGCAAAGGTGCCAGACACTAGCAGGCAGAATCAATGAGCTGGCAAAGGTGCCAGACACTAGCAGGCAGAATCAATGAGCTGGCAAAGGTGCCAGACACTAGCAGGTAGAATCAATGAGCTGGCATGCATGCCAGACACTAGCAGGCAGAATCAATGAGCTGGCAAAGGTGCCAGACGGTAGCAGGCAGAATCAATGAGCTGGCAAAGGTGCCAGACACTAGCAGGTAGAATCAATGAGCTGGCATGCATGCCAGACACTAGCAGGCAGAATCAATGAGCTGGCAAAGGTGCCAGACACTAGCAGGTAGAATCAATGAGCTGGCAAAGGTGCCAGACACTAGCAGGTAGAATCAATGAGCTGGCATGCATGCCAGACACTAGCAGGCAGAATCAATGAGCTGGCAAAGGTGCCAGACGGTAGCAGGCAGAATCAATGAGCTGGCATGCATGCCAGACACTAGCAGGCAGAATCAATGAGCTGGCAAAGGTGCCAGACACTAGCAGGTAGAATCAATGAGCTGGCATGCATGCCAGACAGTAGCAGGTAGAATCAATGAGCTGGCAAAGGTGCCAGACACTAGCAGGTAGAATCAATGAGCTGGCATGCATGCCAGACACTAGCAGGCAGAATCAATGAGCTGGCAAAGGTGCCAGACACTAGTAGGCAGAATCAATGAGCTGGCAAAGGTGCCAGACACTAGCAGGTAGAATCAATGAGCTGGCATGCATGCCAGACACTAGCAGGCAGAATCAATGAGCTGGCAAAGGTGCCAGACACTAGCAGGTAGAATCAATGAGCTGGCAAAGGTGCCAGACGGTAGCAGGCAGAATCAATGAGCTGGCAAAGGTGCCACACGGTAGCAGGCAGAATCAATGAGCTGGCAAAGGTGCCAGACACTAGCAGGCAGAATCAATGAGCTGGCATGCATGCCAGACACTAGCAGGCAGAATCAATGAGCTGGCATGCATGCCAGACAGTAGCAGTTCTACACAATGAGCTGGCATGCATGCCAGACACTAGCAGGCAGAATCAATGAGCTGGCAAAGGTGCCAGACACTAGCAGGCAGAATCAATGAGCTGGCATGCATGCCAGACACTAGCAGGCAGAATCAATGAGCTGGCAAAGGTGCCAGACACTAGCAGGTAGAATCAATGAGCTGGCAAAGGTGCCAGACACTAGCAGGCAGAATCAATGAGCTGGCAAAGGTGCCAGACACTAGCAGGCAGAATCAATGAGCTGGCAAAGGTGCCAGACACTAGCAGGCAGAATCAATGAGCTGGCAAAGGTGCCAGACAATAGCAGGCAGAATCAATGAGCTGGCAAAGGTGCCAGACGGTAGCAGGCAGAATCAATGAGCTGGCAAAGGTGCCAGACACTAGCA
The DNA here is from genome assembly GCF_964339955.1 of Pipistrellus hanaki. Classification (NCBI taxonomy): domain Eukaryota; kingdom Metazoa; phylum Chordata; class Mammalia; order Chiroptera; family Vespertilionidae; genus Pipistrellus; species Pipistrellus hanaki. The sequence goes on along the minus strand of NC_140516.1, from coordinate 54,361,506 downwards.
GGTAGAATCAATGAGCTGGCAAAGGTGCCAGACACTAGCAGGCAGAATCAATGAGCTGGCAAAGGTGCCAGACGGTAGCAGGCAGAATCAATGAGCTGGCAAAGGTGCCAGACACTAGCAGGTAGAATCAATGAGCTGGCATGCATGCCAGACACTAGCAGGCAGAATCAATGAGCTGGCAAAGGTGCCAGACACTAGCAGGTAGAATCAATGAGCTGGCAAAGGTGCCAGACACTAGCAGGTAGAATCAATGAGCTGGCATGCATGCCAGACACTAGCAGGCAGAATCAATGAGCTGGCAAAGGTGCCAGACGGTAGCAGGCAGAATCAATGAGCTGGCAAAGGTGCCAGACACTAGCAGGTAGAATCAATGAGCTGGCAAAGGTGCCAGACAATAGCAGGCAGAATCAATGAGCTGGCAAAGGTGCCAGACACTAGCAGGTAGAATCAATGAGCTGGCATGCATGCCAGACACTAGCAGGCAGAATCAATGAGCTGGCAAAGGTGCCAGACACTAGCAGGTAGAATCAATGAGCTGGCATGCATGCCAGACAGTAGCAGGTAGAATCAATGAGCTGGCATGCATGCCAGACACTAGCAGGCAGAATCAATGAGCTGGCAAAGGTGCCAGACACTGGCAGGCAGAATCAATGAGCTGGCAAAGGTGCCAGACACTAGCAGGTAGAATCAATGAGCTGGCATGCATGCCAGACACTAGCAGGCAGAATCAATGAGCTGGCAAAGGTGCCAGACACTAGCAGGTAGAATCAATGAGCTGGCAAAGGTGCCAGACGGTAGCAGGCAGAATCAATGAGCTGGCAAAGGTGCCACACGGTAGCAGGCAGAATCAATGAGCTGGCAAAGGTGCCAGACACTAGCAGGCAGAATCAATGAGCTGGCATGCATGCCAGACACTAGCAGGCAGAATCAATGAGCTGGCATGCATGCCAGACAGTAGCAGTTCTACACAATGAGCTGGCATGCATGCCAGACACTAGCAGGCAGAATCAATGAGCTGGCAAAGGTGCCAGACACTAGCAGGCAGAATCAATGAGCTGGCATGCATGCCAGACACTAGCAGGCAGAATCAATGAGCTGGCAAAGGTGCCAGACACTAGCAGGTAGAATCAATGAGCTGGCAAAGGTGCCAGACACTAGCAGGCAGAATCAATGAGCTGGCAAAGGTGCCAGACACTAGCAGGTAGAATCAATGAGCTGGCAAAGGTGCCAGACACTAGCAGGCAGAATCAATGAGCTGGCAAAGGTGCCAGACGGTAGCAGGCAGAATCAATGAGCTGGCAAAGGTGCCAGACACTAGCAGGTAGAATCAATGAGCTGGCATGCATGCCAGACACTAGCAGGCAGAATCAATGAGCTGGCAAAGGTGCCAGACACTAGCAGGTAGAATCAATGAGCTGGCAAAGGTGCCAGACGGTAGCAGGCAGAATCAATGAGCTGGCAAAGGTGCCAGACGGTAGCAGGCAGAATCAATGAGCTGGCATGCATGCCAGACACTAGCAGGCAGAATCAATGAGCTGGCATGCATGCCAGACACTAGCAGGCAGAATCAATGAGCTGGCAAAGGTGCCAGACGGTAGCAGGCAGAATCAATGAGCTGGCAAAGGTGCCAGACACTAGCAGGTAGAATCAATGAGCTGGCAAAGGTGCCAGACAATAGCAGGCAGAATCAATGAGCTGGCAAAGGTGCCAGACGGTAGCAGGCAGAATCAATGAGCTGGCAAAGGTGCCAGACACTAGCAGGTAGAATCAATGAGCTGGCATGCATGCCAGACACTAGCAGGCAGAATCAATGAGCTGGCAAAGGTGCCAGACGGTAGCAGGCAGAATCAATGAGCTGGCAAAGGTGCCAGACACTAGCAGGTAGAATCAATGAGCTGGCATGCATGCCAGACACTAGCAGGCAGAATCAATGAGCTGGCAAAGGTGCCAGACACTAGCAGGTAGAATCAATGAGCTGGCAAAGGTGCCAGACGGTAGCAGGCAGAATCAATGAGCTGGCAAAGGTGCCACACGGTAGCAGGCAGAATCAATGAGCTGGCAAAGGTGCCAGACACTAGCAGGCAGAATCAATGAGCTGGCAAAGGTGCCAGACGGTAGCAGGCAGAATCAATGAGCTGGCAAAGGTGCCAGACACTAGCAGGTAGAATCAATGAGCTGGCATGCATGCCAGACACTAGCAGGCAGAATCAATGAGCTGGCAAAGGTGCCAGACGGTAGCAGGCAGAATCAATGAGCTGGCAAAGGTGCCAGACACTAGCAGGTAGAATCAATGAGCTGGCATGCATGCCAGACACTAGCAGGCAGAATCAATGAGCTGGCAAAGGTGCCAGACACTAGCAGGTAGAATCAATGAGCTGGCAAAGGTGCCAGACACTAGCAGGTAGAATCAATGAGCTGGCATGCATGCCAGACACTAGCAGGCAGAATCAATGAGCTGGCAAAGGTGCCAGACACTAGCAGGCAGAATCAATGAGCTGGCAAAGGTGCCAGACACTAGCAGGTAGAATCAATGAGCTGGCATGCATGCCAGACACTAGCAGGCAGAATCAATGAGCTGGCAAAGGTGCCAGACACTAGCAGGTAGAATCAATGAGCTGGCATGCATGCCAGACACTAGCAGGCAGAATCAATGAGCTGGCAAAGGTGCCAGACACTAGCAGGTAGAATCAATGAGCTGGCATGCATGCCAGACAGTAGCAGGTAGAATCAATGAGCTGGCAAAGGTGCCAGACGGTAGCAGGCAGAATCAATGAGCTGGCAAAGGTGCCACACGGTAGCAGGCAGAATCAATGAGCTGGCAAAGGTGCCAGACACTAGCAGGCAGAATCAATGAGCTGGCATGCATGCCAGACACTAGCAGGCAGAATCAATGAGCTGGCAAAGGTGCCAGACACTAGCAGGTAGAATCAATGAGCTGGCAAAGGTGCCAGACACTAGCAGGCAGAATCAATGAGCTGGCAAAGGTGCCAGACACTAGCAGGCAGAATCAATGAGCTGGCAAAGGTGCCAGACACTAGCAGGTAGAATCAATGAGCTGGCATGCATGCCAGACACTAGCAGGCAGAATCAATGAGCTGGCAAAGGTGCCAGACACTAGCAGGTAGAATCAATGAGCTGGCAAAGGTGCCAGACACTAGCAGGTAGAATCAATGAGCTGGCATGCATGCCAGACACTAGCAGTTCTACACAATGAGCTGGCATGCATGCCAGACACTAGCAGGCAGAATCAATGAGCTGGCAAAGGTGCCAGACACTAGCAGGCAGAATCAATGAGCTGGCAAAGGTGCCAGACACTAGCAGGCAGAATCAATGAGCTGGCATGCATGCCAGACACTAGCAGGCAGAATCAATGAGCTGGCAAAGGTGCCAGACACTAGCAGGTAGAATCAATGAGCTGGCAAAGGTGCCAGACGGTAGCAGGCAGAATCAATGAGCTGGCAAAGGTGCCACACGGTAGCAGGCAGAATCAATGAGCTGGCAAAGGTGCCAGACACTAGCAGGCAGAATCAATGAGCTGGCATGCATGCCAGACACTAGCAGGCAGAATCAATGAGCTGGCATGCATGCCAGACAGTAGCAGTTCTACACAATGAGCTGGCATGCATGCCAGACACTAGCAGGCAGAATCAATGAGCTGGCAAAGGTGCCAGACACTAGCAGGCAGAATCAATGAGCTGGCATGCATGCCAGACACTAGCAGGCAGAATCAATGAGCTGGCAAAGGTGCCAGACACTAGCAGGTAGAATCAATGAGCTGGCAAAGGTGCCAGACACTAGCAGGCAGAATCAATGAGCTGGCAAAGGTGCCAGACACTAGCAGGCAGAATCAATGAGCTGGCAAAGGTGCCAGACACTAGCAGGTAGAATCAATGAGCTGGCAAAGGTGCCAGACAATAGCAGGCAGAATCAATGAGCTGGCAAAGGTGCCAGACGGTAGCAGGCAGAATCAATGAGCTGGCAAAGGTGCCAGACACTAGCAGGTAGAATCAATGAGCTGGCAAAGGTGCCAGACACTAGCAGGCAGAATCAATGAGCTGGCAAAGGTGCCAGACGGTAGCAGGCAGAATCAATGAGCTGGCAAAGGTGCCAGACACTAGCAGGTAGAATCAATGAGCTGGCATGCATGCCAGACACTAGCAGGCAGAATCAATGAGCTGGCAAAGGTGCCAGACACTAGCAGGTAGAATCAATGAGCTGGCAAAGGTGCCAGACACTAGCAGGTAGAATCAATGAGCTGGCATGCATGCCAGACACTAGCAGGCAGAATCAATGAGCTGGCAAAGGTGCCAGACGGTAGCAGGCAGAATCAATGAGCTGGCAAAGGTGCCAGACACTAGCAGGTAGAATCAATGAGCTGGCAAAGGTGCCAGACAATAGCAGGCAGAATCAATGAGCTGGCAAAGGTGCCAGACACTAGCAGGTAGAATCAATGAGCTGGCATGCATGCCAGACACTAGCAGGCAGAATCAATGAGCTGGCAAAGGTGCCAGACACTAGCAGGTAGAATCAATGAGCTGGCATGCATGCCAGACAGTAGCAGGTAGAATCAATGAGCTGGCATGCATGCCAGACACTAGCAGGCAGAATCAATGAGCTGGCAAAGGTGCCAGACACTGGCAGGCAGAATCAATGAGCTGGCAAAGGTGCCAGACACTAGCAGGTAGAATCAATGAGCTGGCATGCATGCCAGACACTAGCAGGCAGAATCAATGAGCTGGCAAAGGTGCCAGACACTAGCAGGTAGAATCAATGAGCTGGCAAAGGTGCCAGACGGTAGCAGGCAGAATCAATGAGCTGGCAAAGGTGCCACACGGTAGCAGGCAGAATCAATGAGCTGGCAAAGGTGCCAGACACTAGCAGGCAGAATCAATGAGCTGGCATGCATGCCAGACACTAGCAGGCAGAATCAATGAGCTGGCATGCATGCCAGACAGTAGCAGTTCTACACAATGAGCTGGCATGCATGCCAGACACTAGCAGGCAGAATCAATGAGCTGGCAAAGGTGCCAGACACTAGCAGGCAGAATCAATGAGCTGGCATGCATGCCAGACACTAGCAGGCAGAATCAATGAGCTGGCAAAGGTGCCAGACACTAGCAGGTAGAATCAATGAGCTGGCAAAGGTGCCAGACACTAGCAGGCAGAATCAATGAGCTGGCAAAGGTGCCAGACACTAGCAGGTAGAATCAATGAGCTGGCAAAGGTGCCAGACACTAGCAGGCAGAATCAATGAGCTGGCAAAGGTGCCAGACGGTAGCAGGCAGAATCAATGAGCTGGCAAAGGTGCCAGACACTAGCAGGTAGAATCAATGAGCTGGCATGCATGCCAGACACTAGCAGGCAGAATCAATGAGCTGGCAAAGGTGCCAGACACTAGCAGGTAGAATCAATGAGCTGGCAAAGGTGCCAGACGGTAGCAGGCAGAATCAATGAGCTGGCAAAGGTGCCACACGGTAGCAGGCAGAATCAATGAGCTGGCAAAGGTGCCAGACACTAGCAGGCAGAATCAATGAGCTGGCAAAGGTGCCAGACGGTAGCAGGCAGAATCAATGAGCTGGCAAAGGTGCCAGACACTAGCAGGTAGAATCAATGAGCTGGCATGCATGCCAGACACTAGCAGGCAGAATCAATGAGCTGGCAAAGGTGCCAGACGGTAGCAGGCAGAATCAATGAGCTGGCAAAGGTGCCAGACACTAGCAGGTAGAATCAATGAGCTGGCATGCATGCCAGACACTAGCAGGCAGAATCAATGAGCTGGCAAAGGTGCCAGACACTAGCAGGTAGAATCAATGAGCTGGCAAAGGTGCCAGACACTAGCAGGTAGAATCAATGAGCTGGCATGCATGCCAGACACTAGCAGGCAGAATCAATGAGCTGGCAAAGGTGCCAGACACTAGCAGGCAGAATCAATGAGCTGGCAAAGGTGCCAGACACTAGCAGGTAGAATCAATGAGCTGGCATGCATGCCAGACACTAGCAGGCAGAATCAATGAGCTGGCAAAGGTGCCAGACACTAGCAGGTAGAATCAATGAGCTGGCATGCATGCCAGACACTAGCAGGCAGAATCAATGAGCTGGCAAAGGTGCCAGACACTAGCAGGTAGAATCAATGAGCTGGCATGCATGCCAGACAGTAGCAGGTAGAATCAATGAGCTGGCAAAGGTGCCAGACGGTAGCAGGCAGAATCAATGAGCTGGCAAAGGTGCCACACGGTAGCAGGCAGAATCAATGAGCTGGCAAAGGTGCCAGACACTAGCAGGCAGAATCAATGAGCTGGCATGCATGCCAGACACTAGCAGGCAGAATCAATGAGCTGGCAAAGGTGCCAGACACTAGCAGGTAGAATCAATGAGCTGGCAAAGGTGCCAGACACTAGCAGGCAGAATCAATGAGCTGGCAAAGGTGCCAGACACTAGCAGGCAGAATCAATGAGCTGGCAAAGGTGCCAGACACTAGCAGGTAGAATCAATGAGCTGGCATGCATGCCAGACACTAGCAGGCAGAATCAATGAGCTGGCAAAGGTGCCAGACACTAGCAGGTAGAATCAATGAGCTGGCAAAGGTGCCAGACACTAGCAGGTAGAATCAATGAGCTGGCATGCATGCCAGACACTAGCAGTTCTACACAATGAGCTGGCATGCATGCCAGACACTAGCAGGCAGAATCAATGAGCTGGCAAAGGTGCCAGACACTAGCAGGTAGAATCAATGAGCTGGCAAAGGTGCCAGACACTAGCAGGCAGAATCAATGAGCTGGCAAAGGTGCCAGACGGTAGCAGGCAGAATCAATGAGCTGGCAAAGGTGCCAGACACTAGCAGGTAGAATCAATGAGCTGGCATGCATGCCAGACACTAGCAGGCAGAATCAATGAGCTGGCAAAGGTGCCAGACACTAGCAGGCAGAATCAATGAGCTGGCAAAGGTGCCAGACACTAGCAGGTAGAATCAATGAGCTGGCATGCATGCCAGACACTAGCAGGCAGAATCAATGAGCTGGCAAAGGTGCCAGACACTAGCAGGTAGAATCAATGAGCTGGCATGCATGCCAGACACTAGCAGGCAGAATCAATGAGCTGGCAAAGGTGCCAGACACTAGCAGGTAGAATCAATGAGCTGGCATGCATGCCAGACAGTAGCAGGTAGAATCAATGAGCTGGCATGCATGCCAGACAGTAGCAGTTCTACACAATGAGCTGGCATGCATGCCAGACACTAGCAGGCAAAATCAATGAGCTGTCAAAGGTGCCAGACACTAGCAGGTAGAATCAATGAGCTGGCAAAGGTGCCAGACGGTAGCAGGCAGAATCAATGAGCTGGCAAAGGTGCCAGACGGTAGCAGGCAGAATCAATGAGCTGGCATGCATGCCAGACACTAGCAGGCAGAATCAATGAGCTGGCAAAGGTGCCAGACACTAGCAGGTAGAATCAATGAGCTGGCATGCATGCCAGACAGTAGCAGGTAGAATCAATGAGCTGGCATGCATGCCAGACAGTAGCAGTTCTACACAATGAGCTGGCATGCATGCCAGATGGTAGCAGTTCTACACAATGAGCTGGCATGCATGCCAGACAGTAGCAAGCCTAATCAATGAGCTGGCAGAGGTGCCAGACAAAAGGAATATCTTGGACAACTGAGACAAAAAGCATGGGGGTCCTCACAAAAACAGATGGGGTTCTGTATCTGCTGGACACAAAAAACACTCATTAAAACAGAGCAAGCGGGACCACGGTAATGAGAGAATGCACAAGCACTGATGACACTCATATGTACCTGTCTCCATCCGTGGGGTGGGAAGACTAAGGCATCCATGGGAAACACCATGATTGCGAACAAAGGGAAACATGAAAAGAGTGGAACGCGGCTGACGGCGATAACAAAAACAATGGTGGGCAGGACACCAGGGAACACGAACCAGGAACACTGGAAAGTGTGCCTCTTAGCTACCCAAACCTTCAGGATGAATGTGGGACAACGAGGGAAAACACAAAACTGGACAAAGTCTAAATCCACACACCTTGTCCAATGTTTAGTCCAGGCAAGGGTGCTCTTAAAATTGGGAAACAGGCATGTGGCCACACACACTGACGTCACAGTAAAGTTCATGAGGCGGGTGCAAGCAGCAAGTGAACTAAGGGGAGGAGTGATGGCAGAAGCCTGAGGGGGACACTTTAGTGGAAAACATTGTCCTGGGGATGGGGACGATGAACCAAGGTGGGCACCCTGAACTTCGGTGCTGCGACTCATGCCTTCAAATGACAAGAGTTCGAGTGTTATTTACAGGGAGCACCGCTTTTGAAAAGGACTACACGGGCAGGAATGACGGGGTTGGGAGTGTATGTGAGACCAATACTGGACGTGAATGAGGAATCACACAATAAAACCAAGATTCTGCAAGTGCTCAGACATGGTGGCCTTTCTGTGACGGCAGCAACATAAGGGGTGGAAAGGGGCACTACTTTTGGAAAAATAACCTGACACATTGGGACGGATGCATACTCGTGCATTGCTGGTCAAACAACATGCGCTGTTCACCGCACACTGATAGGCTGAAGTGAAAATGGAAAGTCATGCCATGATTCAAATACTGGATAGCTGCAACAGCTATCAATCATGCCTAGGAAGGCAGAGGACTTTGGGTCCCACACTAGGTACCACGCCCAGGTCACGAAATACACTGACCCAAGGCCTGGCAGCTTCACAGCCTTGTGCAACTCCCACCGTGTGGATACAGGTCAGCCACCACCAGCTATGACTAACTGCATACAATAAACAGCGTGACTACACAGCATACATACAATAAAATAATAGGATGGAGGGGCTACTGGGCTTACTGCTGACAACCATGATATCCCATTACAAATGATAATGAGCATCCACAGTATACGGATACTTAACCCTATGAAATACCATCCACAAGGGCTCACACCATCTGAGGTGATGAGTAAACACTGCTCCCAAGAAATATAGCAAATAAATGGTACCTGATGGACTCAATTAGGGAAAGGGGCAGTACAAATGCACGGATGGGGGGCTAACAGGACTGAAGTATCAAGTGAGCCCTTTTGAAAATACTCCACAGCACCACAAGAGCTTAAACACATGTGACCAAGGAACACGAAGGGATTTGGCCATACATATTACAGAGATTGACTTCCCCCATGAGGATATAGATCAGCCACCGCCAGGCTGTGCTACCCACCCAGGATGATGCAGAAAGTGGGTGGGGTGGGGCCGCGAATACAATTCTGTAGATGCGCATTGTGGGTAGGAGATACCATGACTACATAAAATAAACAGGCTCGAGGACCTCCTGGGGTTACTACCACATGGCCATGGTGGGATTATAACCATGGTAAATGCAGACACCTACAAGGGCACATACCGTCTTTCAGCCAATGAGTACTGACTTCTCCACAGCAAAACAAATAACCTGTTAGTGAGCAGGACAGACTTCCATGGACTAAATTAGGAGAAGGGGCACTAGATAGGCAAGGGGTGCCTACCAGCACATCCAAAGGGTAGCCTGCACTTGGCCCTTTCTCAACTAATCCACACCACATTGCAGCACCCCAAGAGCTCGGAGCAATATGACCGAGGAACAGGGAGTGATATGGGCACACATGGCACAGGGATTCAATGGTTCGTCAGCTCATGCACATATACAAAAATATCGCAGACAAGTTTTGGCAGGCAAAGCAACAGCCCTTTAGGGACCTGGATGAGGCCAACAAGGGTACTGCTACCAGCAAACTCACATATGGTGACACAAGGTCATCTAAGTCCAAGTATGGGATACATGGCCCATACATAGTGCAAATCCCCATGAGAAAAAGTGGAAAGAAACTAAGACGGGACACCTCAGGATCCAATAATTAACAGCATAGACTAACAAGATTGGGCTGCACTTACTTGGCTGCACCAACCAAAGGACTTACAATACCATAACAGCTGCATGGTTTCTAGGCTTGAAAATTCAGACATTGAAGGTGAAACCCTCCATGAGTGCGTCACTATGTTTAACACATCATGGGATTGGGTGGTACGGAAGGAGGGGTTCGTGACAGCAACAGGAATAATGCACCAATCACAGTAACCTATGTGTTCCACATGGGAAGGGAAACACAACCTGGGCGCTCGATGTCAAACCCTTGCTCCTAAAATGAACTGAATGCAGGATTACTGTCCCTTTAGCAGTTTCACAACGGGTCCATATTTTGACAGGCACGCTAAAGCAGTAAAGACTGTCCAGCAGGAAAGGGGTGGGTACAGGACACTATCTACTGCATTTCCCAGACACTAGAGCTGGACATGCATGAGTCAGCACACAACGGAAACTATTCTAGGATGGCTTTCACATGTCGGCCTTGGTGTGAGGGCAGCACCACAAGGAGGTGAGCAAAGGAGCGCTACTTTTTGGAAAAACCGGCGCTGGCACATTGCAAGCCGGACAACGCACCTTTGGAAAAATACACATGTGGACACTTGACCGCACACTGATAGGCTGCAGTGGAAACAATGGTACGGGAATGGCATCGTTCAGTTACTGGACAGAGACATCAGCTACCGGTCAGGGAGACGGAGAGCTTTGGTTACCAAGCTACACGGCACACCCACACGACCAAACACACATCCCAGGGCCTTTTTTGCACATCTTTGGGGACCTCCCCACCACGAAAATACAGGTCAGTCACCATCAGGCTGTGCTGCACAGGATAATGCAGTCGGGAACAGGGGTCACCAAACTGTGACTGCACGTGATGTGAGAGGCAGTTGGGAAAAATAACCACATGAAATGAACATAACCTGGACAGGCTCCCAGGGTTGCTAAGGACAGGCATTCCTGACATGGCAATACAAAAAAACAATGGTCAGCCAGGGAATGTGAATGTAAAACTAGGGAATTACACCATATGCAAGGGTCTGATAGAGATGGAATAAGGTAGGGAAAGGGGAAGTACAAACACGGGTTGCTTGCAGGATATGCACAGAATCGCATGAAGTTTTCAAGTTAGCACTTATTCAAAAACTCTGCACCTGACAATCCACATACTATACATTAAACTTAAAGATGCCGAGCCATGCAACAAGGAGGGGTGTGGACATACGAGGATGGCACAGGGATTAAAAGGGACAATAAATGCTGCTCAGAAAATGCACATATAGCAGAAACCGGTTTGGATCAGTAGATAGAGCGTCAGCCTAGGGACTGAAGGGTCCCAGGTTCGATTCCGCTCAGGGGCATGTACATTGCTTGCGGGAACATCACCGGTAGGGGGTGTGCAAGAGGAACCTGGTCGATGTTTCTCTCTAATCGATGTTTCTAACTATCGATTCCTCTCTCTTCCTCTCTATAAAAAAAAAAAAAAAATCAATAAAACTTTTTTTTAATGAACATATATAAAAAACTCACAAGGAGGTTTTCACATGGGGAAATAAAAATAAAACCTTTAAGGGAACACAGTAAGGCCAAAAAAGGTGCAAAAATGAAAAAAAATGAAAGGGTGGGAAGGCTATTGCAAACCACGGTGCTGCAACGAGCTGGTGCTGTGCATAAAACTCAAACTTGTGGAATAAATGGGCTATGCATAGTGTTGTTCAATGAGATCCCTCATGAGATGAAGTGCACTCCGTGATGAGATAACTTGCAATTCCAATACTCGGCGGCACAGAAGGCCAACAGCAGGCTGCACGCTTATATGTACCTTGTCATTCAGACATTGCATACTGGCATACCTGACACCAATACATAGGGTACATGAAAAAATAACAAAATCCCCAAACTGTAAAACATATGGCTTATAGCACGCTGCAGGAAAACACTATTCCAATCTCACATACCATAGTCCACGCCCTCTCACAGCTGTCCATCTCCTGCACTGTCAACCCTTAAAACCTTAAAGCACTGTGGCTGAAAACAAACTCAACGGACCCTGCCACCCACCCACCAAACGATGAATTCCATACACGGGTGCATTCACACATTTCTGAAAAACAAGACACACAGGAAAAGGGAATGCTCCTCACGATTGCAACGGGCATGGGCAAGTGCGGGGCCGTGGCCTCAAGTGCCCACTAGAACACGTACAAGAGCTCATCATAACACATTCAAAAAGGACATTTGAACATGACCACACACAAGCAATGCTAGTAAGCATAGCCGCTGAAAAACCATAGCCACTTTGGGACATACATTACATACTACATAGATTCAAAATACAATTTAAAAAAGATGGTTACTTAAAGTTGGTTTCCATCAACATTTCTTTAGATGAAAACCTCACATGACTTAACCTGCCAATGTCGACATACATGGCACAACGTGGTGGAGCAAAATGGCATGCCTCGGTGATGTGTTTTAGAAAGAATATCAGGGTTCATGGACATACACACACTGACGTTACCTTGTGCTCATCCTATGATCAACAACGGCAGCGTTGAAGGGAGCGGAGGCCGCATACAAAGCCAAGGGTCAAGTGGATACTCAGGGACGTTGCCTAAGCAACGGAGACCGCAGGTGCGAGGCCTAAACCTTCCTCGTCCTGATGCTAACGCTGCTCCTCTGTCCATGGAAATCTCTCCATCTGGAACACATTGCATCAATAAATATATCAACCATAAACTTCCACAAGCGCTCCAAAAATCAACAGTGGCTTCTAAAAATATCATTCCACAATCACAGTGAAATTAAAATAAATAAAAAATACAGAGATACATTACACACGTGTATCTTTTCAAAAATTTTCTTAAAAATGCGTCCTAAACATTTTTTAAATACAAACATGAACAAAAAAGAGACGGAAAACACAAACACATGAACATACAACAAAAACTTGCTTGAAAATAACTTAAATCTGCAACGTTGAAATCCATGATACTGAAAAACATGGACAAGGGTCGTGGAGGAAAAATGGCCAAGGACAACCATCATTATTACAAGAACCATTTAAAAAAAAAAAAAAAAAAAACGGATGACACATCATACGAAAATATGGTTTCTCTTTCTCTCGGAGGCACCATTCAGTGGCTGTGACGGTCACAATTTAAAAATGCACACGGGACCCCTTCCCATGACCATCCCCATCCGACACTTCAAAAATCACAAACTAACTCCAGAAATTTATACACAAACACGTGCCACAACACAAGATATCGGAATACAACAACACTTACGATTACCTTCACGCTGCTACGCACAATCCTTTTCCATGGACAACCTGCAGCTTCATTCTTTTCAGGCTTCACACAGTCACTACACGGGCCTTGCACAAAAAGAGCCATGTCCCACCCATGCTCACTTGTCCAGGAAGATGGATAGCCATCCTTTATTGGGAGAAAGTGGCACTTCTGAGGGAGAGAAAACATAGGTCACATGAAATAATAACAACAAAGACATCAACAATATCACCATGCTTTCCTTCGATCACGGACGTACTACGCACATACACACAAACAGGGAAAACGCACGGCTAGGGTTCACGCTCCACACACAAACCTGGCACCTCATCCGCCGCTGGAGCCATCACAGGGAAAAAATACGACACGGCTACCGAGTCATACACCACACAAATGCTATAGGCATGCAACGCTCTCGGCATGCATGTCTAAAAAAATAACAGGTGCTCTGCAAAAAATACACATTCACTTTCATAAAAGAGTTCAAAAAAATGGCCCAAAAACTTAATAAATCCATGACAAACTCAACTAATCACAAACTATGCAGACACCAGGGAAACCGCCAGGAACACCCATGATGTGATACACACTCAATACTTCTAAAAACATTGCATAGCAGCTAACAAGAGAAAAAATACATTGCCAACACGGGCAAAAAACATGGCCTAAAATACATTTCCAAAACGGGCAAAGAACATGTCCTGAAATCCAAACTATGGATCACGTGCACACAAGATAAAACAATCAACAGGTGGCACTCGCTTTATCACATGCATCTGCTCAAAAGGTAACATCTTCACACTTCCAGAACACAACACCCAGGACACACAAACACACTCCATGACAAAAAACTAATCAAATCAAGACACCTTACTTTCATACACCCGTGGACATCGCTCACTACTTCAACAGAAAAAAAACATTCCACATCCTCCACCGTGCACGGTGACTATGTGCACACACACCACAATATCCACTTCCCCCTATCGCGCTCCTAACACAAAGAAACCATACCAAACCACTTTGAGAACTCGGGAGACTACAACAAACAAGGAAAAGGACATTCTGCTTGGTTACCTTTCCTAGATTTAAAAAAAAAAAATCCGCAATGAAATAGCAGTCACCGACACACAACATTTCAGACTGACCTGTTGCTAAAAAATAATGCTAACGGCTACACCAATAGCTGCTAAACTATTACACCGTTTATCACATGTGGTTCATTCATGGGAAAAACTCTAAAAAACACCCAATAAGGAACTTCTGGCAGATTTCAGGACAACAACAACGAAATCAATTTTTATTTAAACGACAAACAAAACACGTTTTCTATAACTAACGTGACACTGTGAATAAAGGACTAGAAATAACACCTATGGCTACAATAAGTAAACAAGAAAGCGGCACACAAGACACATTTCAAGCACAATCCACGACCATACAAGACGTCAATGAGACCCTAGGGTACTGTGAGACACACAATTCAAAATATACAAAAAAAAAAGCTAACCATCCGGGGGGAACAGGAACCACATGGGCAACAAAATGTGACATAATCCCCCCCGCAAATGGGGGGCCGCAGTTAGGACGTGACTGGCATTTAGGACATGACTGGCATCGCCCAGACACATCCCAAATACATTCAACCATCAGTCAGCATATGCTGAAATGCCCTGAAACACACCCATCACTTCCTGTTCAACCCTAAGTCCAACCCTTTCCTCTTTCTCCCCTCAAAAACACACCACACGTAAGGTGTCCATTCTCTCCACCTCCATTGGGGGAGATAGCCTGGTTGGCTCCTTTCTCCTCTACCCAATCCTTCAATTCCAATTTCTCTACCTATTCAATGAGCAGGGCTCCTCACTGGTAAATACACTTTACTTTAACATATTTTGGTGGTCACTCTCCTGTGCCTCACAACTAATGAAAAACCTATCAAAGTACAACGAAATGGCATCATCTTTCAAAATTCAAACCATCCTGGCCATCTCATACAACAACAGGGACACCACATAACAACCCTAAAACAATTGCAAAAATAACATCTTTCAGAATTAAGAAAAGAACAAATGCAATGTCACTATGGATGCATTCTTCTGCCTAGGCTGCAAGACGTATTAAAAAAATTACGGGGCAAATACCTAGTGGGGGAATAATCAACAAGCTCTCTAAACTGACACACGCGTCCCACCTCATGCCGAAAACTGACGCCCACAACGCCAACGAAATAAACACGCTCTACACAAACGACTGGCCAAACCTCTTCCTCTCCGCCGTACAAATTCGACACGGACCTTCTTCATTCTTCTCACACACACCAAAGCACGGAAGGACACAACTGGGAGATTCTCCCTTGCAAACATACACGTCCACAAAAACAAAAATGGCATTGAACTCAACAAACATGTTCACTAAAACACCCTTTTGCTGAACACAATCTAAACACATCAGCATGGGATCCCCTTCCACTGTTTCTCAGCGTTCGGGGCTGTTCTGGCTGGCACAAACATCGGCACACTACACACTTCTCTCGACAGGGCAATGCCAGCTGAGCAAGGACTCATCAACTCCACTCATTACATGACTTTAACGCCGTCAGGAACACTCTCTAACCACCAAGCTTGCTTACATGTGGAAAACAGGACAAAATGGGCACGGGCTCACAATGGGTCCGCACGTGGGGAAGCCACAAACAAGGACACGCTCACATTACCCGACAGTAAATTCACTTACAAGTACCTCACTAGGATGCAAATACCAAACCACAATACCTAACAGAGGACACTTCACCACACATGACACAAACATTCAACACACAGCGAACAAAAGACACAAACAGACCCTTCCTCACCTACCTGCACAAAATAAACACCACGGGGCTGGATCTCCCTGCCCGCAACCGCCTCCATTCACACACTGGGGAAAAAAAATCCGCAACGGCTCCTTAAAACACATGCACATAGCCCATTTCAATGAATAACATGAGGAGGAGAATCTTACGTGGAAAAACGAGGAATGCACAGGGCCAAAGACATCAAGGCTTAAGCATGGATTCCCCCAGCCACACAGCGCACAGCTCAGCTTGAGTGGCTCTGGCAGCCAAAGCCGGGAGTCAATGGCTTCATAAAGAACTTTTGGCGGGAACTTTAGGGTGGAGACTTCTTCATCCATTTCCGGTACCGGCGGAGACAATGCAATGGATTCACCGCAGAGGACAAGAACTCTTGATCAAAGGGAGTAGTCACTATGAAATCACTGAAAAGGCCACTCCCCGGAGAGAGGGGAAAAACGTCTTGGCCCAAATAAAACCTAACTAAACAATCCTAAACATTTAACACACACACACACACTCACACACACACACTCACAATTCTACAAAGAGCAATTGCACAAAGAACACTTCACATAGGCAGCTGCTGAGCATCTACACAACCACCATTTCATGAGGAAAACACCACACAATACGACAACAACAACACAAACATAAATGTCCTGGGACGGGGGAATGGCAGGATCCCACATTAAACCCTTACAAATGTGAGTGAAGGAAGGAGGAGGGAGAACCCCGCTCGCGCCCGGCCCGGCGACCGTTGCCTCCTCTCTGCGAACCCCGCCGGGACCGGGGAAAGCCGGGGGTGGATGGCGGCGGACGCAGCCCCTTTTCCAGGGGTTCGAGGACAGGCTCTCTCCTTCTTTTAAAAAAAAAAACAAAAAAAAAAAAAAACCTTACAATTGTAAAAATAACAGCCTACAATTATATCTATACAGATAAAAAACTAAACTAAACTCATTTATCTCTCACATCAACATTTCATATCTCTCTCTCTCTCTCTCTCTCTCTCTCTCCCTCCCTCCCTCCCCATACCTCCCGAACACACTCATTTTTTACACGCTCCCTACGAAGCAATGGAAAAAATAGCCACACGTGCTCACACAGGGACCAAAAAATCTAAAAACACAATGCTAACGTGTCCCTACTTGAAATACAAACAAAAACAAATCAAAACACAGGCAAGGGGAGCACAAAAATTACATACCACATCAAGAACAACCTCACCTAAACAATAAAACACATGCAACATGAAAAAAAACATTTCAATAAGAGACTCCACACGCTACCTAACATGCTCTTACATGCTCTCTCTGAAGATGAACACAAGCAAACTCAGCAAGCAAACACAAGCAAAGCGCCACAAATCTTACACACCCTACTAGATCTTCTCACGTAGACACTTTGATGCACGATCCCATTACACGACACGCCTGGTTCAGGGCCCACTCACAGTACGCTTTCTAGACAAGGACACACAATAAAATTAATACACTTCAAAGACTTCTTTGGGAAAATGGGGGCCACGCAGCACTCCACCCCTAAGGGAGCACGACCGTCTGTTGTGTCCTTTTACCATTCCTTTCCGCGACATTCTCACACAAAGATATCTCTTAGGTGGCAAATTCCAGAAACAGGAAATAAGAACAATTTACATAGCATTAACAAATTCAAGTGGCCTCAAAGACCACTATCTCAACTACACAATGACTTAATGGCTACGACTATTCACAGCCATCAAGGTTGCCCAGCTCTTTTTACATATTATTACCAGGGACAATGTCTGCTTTCTGAAACTTTGGCACAGGAAACCTTACCACAAATCCTGCCTGCCTGCCTGCCTGCCTGCCTCCCTGCAAGCTTACCTCCTGAAAAATTAAAACACAAACACATTCAGCAAAATCACCTCACAACCTCCATGTGATCTTGCATTCCTCGGTGCACGACAAAAATATACAGCAATACAAACTCTCCAACATGGAGGGGAAAAAAACCTAAAATCACAACCTACACTCCCGGATCCCCTACAAGATTGACACAAGCACATTGCCTGACACTAAATAGGTTCCTGAAATTTACCTTTTGTGGTCAAACCAAATACTCACAATTCCCACCAAACTCGTCCACAGAGAGACTCACTCACATTCGCACCCATCCCACCTCACTTACACAAGCAATAGCATCAAAAACTACTGCACCGATGCCACCACTCAACATTAGGCTTCCTTCAAAAATCTGCAAAAAACAATCACACCTTGCTTGCCTCCTCCTACTCCTGCCTAAGCTCATGACTCAACCACAAACACATGTCCTACCACAACACACACAACGCAAACCATCGTCTACGCTCCTTCATGACCAACAATACAACCCAATGAAACACACTGGCCACACACACACACACACACACACACACACACACCTCCTGGAAAACGAGGGCCAGCAGGACAGACGGATCAATCCACACCCACAAGGCCTAGCAGGAAACTTCCTCCCCATTTCAAAAGCCCTATTATCATGCAAACATCAACAACTTACAGCCTCTTCAACATCCCCAGTCCTTTTGCATTAAGCATCCACCAAGCTTTCCTCATGCTGGCCCATCAAGGCTCCCTTTCCGGCTTGCCCTGAGGAAGGAAACAGCATCTGCATATCAATAACAGCCTCCACAGACACTTTTGGCTAAAATATACAAACTACCCTGCCCTGCCAAAAAAAGGACAATTTTTGATTCTCCTTTCAAAGCCACTGCATCGTCCTCAACTAGAAACCACACTGACTCCACAATACAAGCAAAGGCATCAAAACCTAAGGAATTCATTGCATGAACAGACAATAAATAACATAGACCATGAAAATTTGAAATAAAAAATCCACATATTACCACAACAACAAGAATCTCACACACATGACAATCTAACATTAGAAATGCATCCGCTGTCTACCATACAGGCCAACTGAGACACCAAATAATGAATAACACTTCAAAGGACATGGACAACACTTACAAATTAAAACTTGACACAACACATACCACTGTCTCAAGACTCAAAAATGCCTCCACCTCATCAACAAACAACCTCACCTCAGAGGCACATCACTGGGTCCCACCGGGTCCCGTGCCTCACCTCACTTCTCACAACAACACAACGCTTGCGAACTTGCACTTACAACACACCACCACACGCACGTGTGGCTCCACCCTCACACCGAGCCCTTCCAGATGAAGGGTCCTTTACACAGAAAACACTGATGGACATAAATTAGGCACCTACCTGGATAAACAACTTACATCACAAGCACAAAGGAACAGACTTCATCTACACTAAGAACTCCTGCACCTACTGACTCAATGCCAATCAATGTCCTCGGACTCTGTGTTGTGGGGTCGAACCCTGGGTTCAAAATAAGACCACCGGAGACTGATAATTAATTTAAAAAGCAGGCAAGGATTTATTGAAATATCTGGCCAGCACAGCCGGGAGAGCACCACAAGCAGGTGGTCTCCACACGACTGCACCGTTTCAGTGGTAGGCAGTACCTTTTAAAGGTTCAAACCACAGGAAATTAACTTTGTTCCAAATTATAAATCCTAAAGACAAAATTCTAAAGACATGACTACCTACTATAACCTGTTAGATATTTAATTTTCAAACCATCTTTTGTGGTTATCTTAGGTCTCTGGGTTTGCAAGACTGCCACCCAGGCCTTCCCTGAGATTGTCAGGTTAGCATATGGCTCTTTTCTTTCACAGTTGTAAAACACAATTACTTACACCGCTTTTTGGCGCCAACTTCCCTGGCCCACCATCAAACCAGCGGACTTCGCCTGATAGCACAGATGAAAGCCTCTCCCCTTTTTAATCGCCTAGACTCCATGTCTTGCTTCTGCGTCTCAAACCTCTCAGCTGGAACTTTACAACAACCATACTTCACTCAATCACCTTCCTGATTCATCTCACAGCTCCTCTTGCCTGTGGGAGGACACCGCCCCACTCCTTTGTCCCATACCAGCCTCTCACCTACAACCCCACAACGCTTCTGCACTCAAGACGACAAAATAAATAAATAAATAAATAAATAAATAAATACCTCTTATGTCTTTTTTTAAATTCAAATAATCCGTACATAGCAGCACTTTACCAACAACAAAAAAAAAGGCATGCACACGGCAACCTCTATTAAAACACAATCTTACCAAAAACCATAATACCCACTAAAAACACAATCATTTGACAAAAAAAAAAGGAGATACACAAATAAAAGAACAAAACATCTCAATCACCTCCACAGGGAACACGCACAATCAAACAAAACTGGATTCCACAAAAAGTCACCTCAGGAAAATGTCAAACACAACAATTAACATCAGAAACACACAATCACGCCACAAACACACACCCTCTACACCAAAAACATCATTTTCCTCACAACAAACCAACACCGCTTCCTACCTTTTCAAATAAAAACAACTTCCAAATCTAAACAACTTGGGAGTGCCATGATGACCATGCAACACTCCTATTATCAGGAAAAATGCCTCAAGCTTCTTCCGCATTCACTGATGCTTACACTCATGAAAAACAATCAAACCAAAATCTTGAAACGATTTCTCACACTGTTTCTTAATGAATATGTTGGTGACTTCTTATTTTTTTCATTCCAAAAGGAAGGGACAGGGATAAAGAGTTAGAAACATGGATGACAAACAAACATCAATCAGCTGCTCATGCAAGCCCCCCACCCACCGTAAAAAGTGATCACAACAAACGTACATGCCCTTGACAGGGGAAGAACCTG
Organism: Pipistrellus hanaki; assembly: GCF_964339955.1. Taxonomy (NCBI): domain Eukaryota; kingdom Metazoa; phylum Chordata; class Mammalia; order Chiroptera; family Vespertilionidae; genus Pipistrellus; species Pipistrellus hanaki. The sequence goes on along the minus strand of NC_140516.1, from coordinate 54,340,678 downwards.
AAACCTTTCATTCTGCAGCCAGACGCTCTAGCCACACAATCAGCAAAACCGGTTTGCACAATTTCTAATACTTTGGAGGAGTCCATAGGAAAAATCATAAATAGAGGAAAACCCACACACACTCTGATATTCAGGAGACTCATCGACATTCTGGGGACACTTTCTGGAACTCACTGCATTTTCAGAACATCCTCAAGGGGCAACACCTACTTTCCTGGTGAACCAGCATTTAAACATGAACCAAAAGTTAGAAAAGGACACACACAAACAAGGAAATGATCCAAATGCCCCCCTTAAAAACAGCCATGGACCCACTGGGAAGATGGCAGAGACACAGGAACTGTAAGGACCACCAACAACACATGGGAACTACAAATTGCCCAAAACTACCAACATACACATAAGACAATCTCATGCCATCGTTTCTTCAATAGAAAAATAGAAAAATCCCCTCACACAGCGAACCTACTGCCCCAATAAATGTCTCCCCTCACACCTCCTAGCTAACAAGGAGCTTTGACACAACCTTAACAAACACACAGCAAACACGATGAGCAACAATATCCACGCGTGGACACAGTGCTCTACAAAATAACACTTTGCAACACCTGGTTTCACCAATTTCATTCAAATAAGGACACAGACGTGCAGGACGTGAAAGAAACCCAACCCAAACACACAATTCTGGGCGGTGGGGTGACTGCGCTATTTTGCAAAAACAAAAAAAACAAAAAACATTCAGATGGCTGCAGATGACTTAACACTGTGAAAGAAAAAAAGCCACATGCTGACCTGACAAGCTCAGGGAAGGCCTGCATGGCAGTCTTGCAAACCCAGAGACCTAAGATAACCACAAAAGATGGTTTGAAAATTAAATATCTAACAGGTTATAGTAGGTAGTCATGTCCCAGATATTCTCCCAGACAAAGATCAACTTTGATCTTTTTACTGAGCCCATTTGCCTTTCTGACTCTAAGATAACATATCTGAGATGTCTGGGTAACTTGTAACTTCCCTTTTTCTGGAGCCCCTGGGGAACAACCAAGTGTGGTGGGCGCCAGGACAAATGCCTCAAATTCCTTCATTATCATGTTAATTGTTCCTGCACTCACCTGAGTACACCTCCATCATTTTACTTTTTATCCAATCCCAGGAGTTTCCCACCGCTTTGCTTTCTCCCGCCTCCTTACTCCATCACCAATGAATTTCATGTAACCCACCTATGTCCCTCCTTTGATTTCGGTGTATAAATTGAGAAATGTAACCCGCTATTCTTCGGAGCATTATCTCAATTCGTTGAGGTGCTGCTTCCTGGAATATGTTCACAGTTTTGGCTCAAATAAACTCATAAAAAAAAAAATTCTTTACAGGTTTCAATGTTTTTTTTCATTAACAACACTAACCATTCACAACAACAAAGAAAACACTTCAGATCCCACGAGAGGGCAGGGGAGGGATGCACCCGCAGGGGACCAAAAACAGAACTTCAAACTCAATACCACCTTTCACAACTAGGTCCTCCCACATGCAAAACAACAATGGCCCGATCAAGATGCAAATGGCTCGTCCTCAGGGAACAAATTGCCCCCCCCTCTCCCCCCCCCCCCACTTAGACATCTAGTAACTCCTTTGTATTTCAACCTTTGAATTCACCCGCAGCCTTGGGGGGGGGGGGGGGGGGAAGGGGGCTAGAATTCGCTTCAATTTGCGACCGTGCCAAGCACCACTGCCCTCACTAAGGCCAGAGAAAACGGCCTGCAAACCACACGGGAAACACAACCACAATTCAACAAACAATTAACAACACAGCTGATTTTTCACAACAAACAGCTGATTTCTCACAACAAACTGCACTTCCAGGGCATCAAGGAATCAGGCAAACTCAAACCATCAAACCAGATCCTGGGGGAGAGGGGTTTGCCCATGGGGGATGCCGGAAAGCCCAATGCACGCCATCATGAAAACCTTACAGGCAACACATACCCCGGAACATAAACTCCTCATAGGGGGCTCAAACACCTGCCAATGGCTGCCTTCAAAATGGCAAATATGGGGGGAAGAGGGGACACGGGTACACAAGGCCTCGGACAGTGGAACGGGGCCTCCTCACATGCCTCAGGGACATCGCCTCCCAACCACAACACTCACTCCACAGAAAAAAAAGGAACATCCTCACATAATGCAATCTTCTTATCAACGAATCACAATCAACGTCACACTCTTTCATTTAAATTTAAAATAAAAAATTAAACCTCCTCACAACAGCCTCTGAACAACATTTAGGAACACTCAGCTCCATTCCAAAACACTTGCCTACACACAACCTCAACTTCCACAAAAAATAAAATTAAATTAAAAAAAAAGAAAACGCACAGAGTCACCACGCGCCTCAAGGGACGTCACAAATAACAACACATCTTGGCCATGAACGTCACCTCACCTGGGGAGCGCTCAAAGGATAACCCCTTGACAGCATCCGCTATAAAGGCCCACATCGCCCCGTCACATCACAAGGAAAACTCCCCAGCAAAACAACACACAAACTTGTCTCATCGGCGACGAATTGGCGACACCTGATGACCAACGCAAGAAACGCCTTCACAACCAGACACCTATCAGCACCATGGACAGGCACACAAAGAAGTACCATCGCTGAGGACTTGGCGACATCTACTGACAAACGGAGGAAACGCCTTCAAAGCGAGAAGCAGCTCAGCACAATGTCATCGGCGAGGACTTGGCGACACCTGCTGACCAACGCGGGAAATGCATTGAGAATAAGACACCTCTCAGCACCATGGACACAGACGACATGGCTCGCACAGAGGTCCCTGGGAGCAAGTTGAAAAGAGAAATCTCTCTCTCTCTCTCTATCTCTCCCTCCCTCCCATCTCCTACATCATTCAATTCAAACAAACATAACTTCAATGCCAGGATAGAGTTCCTTTAAAAATTCTTATTTTTAAAAAAGAACGGAGTGCAACAAAATAAACGAAAATAAAAACCTTCACTTCTCTGGCTGCAGCACTTCATTTAAAAAAATTACTCATTTTAGACTTACAATGTCACACAATTCACAAAATTCACCAATGATTACATTGCCATATTTCACAGACGGAAACGGACACATCAAGCCCAAGTCAAAAAATCACACATTCAACTTAAAGGACTAGGCATCACACATGCTGCTAACACCACAGGACAACACCTTCACTCACACTAAAGGCGCCTCACAGGCAAGGCTTGTGATGACACATCTTTAACACTCAACAGCACCACCATCCCACTGCTGCTCACTCATCACACCATCAACTTACAACTTACACAGCTCAACACTCTGCACTTCACTTCGAAAAGGACTCGGGGGGGGGGGGGGGGGGCGGGGCATCTCATTCAAGGTGCCATTCAGTCATCTCACACAACACCCTACGAAAAACCCCTTACCTGCCATCGGAGAGAAGGGGTGCACAACAAGAACGATCACGAATTCCAATTCTCTCTCATCAAGGATAAAATAGCAGCATCCATGGAGATTTCTCACTCCTCTCTCTTCCTTTACCAAATAAGAAAATTACTTTACAATAAATTTTTAAAACAATACGTTGCAAGAACAAACTACTCGCCACAATCTTTTTAGAACACATGTGGATTAAAAGAAAAAGGCATGTGTCTACCATGAACAACACTCATAAATAACATGCTAACCCTAGATTGGCTGTCTACAACGTACATATGGCCTCAACAAGGACAGCATTGCCTTCCTGATACAAAATAAATAAATGCATACAGAAAAAAAAAAAAAAGCCTCCACAATCACGGCCTCCAAATTCATGGCTGCCTGCCTGATTGGCTCAAAAACAGCTACAATGGACTGCCTGCCTCAACCACACCACCCTCCAAGGCAATCCATGCCTCCCTCAAAAATCAATGCCTCTCCAGGACCATCTCTACAACAACATCTTCTCGCAACAGCACTACCACTCCATCCATAACGTCTTCTCACAACACCACTACCACTCCATCCACTGCCTGCTCCGCAATGGAGGCCACTGGGAACTCATGGCCTCACCGATGCCTGCCTTTGGAGGAACAGCTCACTTCCTCAACGCAACAAAAAGCCATGCCGGCGCACCAATCCCAAAAGCGGCCCTTGGCGGGGCTGGCCCCAAAACGGCTCACAAATACACACCTGCCATTTCAGTCCATTCACCACACGAATCAATGCACCCCTCCACAGCATCCACGATTACCTACCTTCCTTTCACGCCTTTTTTTTCCAAACACACCTTGGCGGACCTCAGGTTTCAGCACCAAGTACAGAGGCAAAATGGCTGGTTCCTGGAGGCCCCACAACACGCACCAGAGGATCGCTTCCCTCACCAAAAAACGGACACCCATTGCAGCTTTCATGAGCCAACCGCACTCTCTTCGCGGTACAAGCACAACAAAAACTCTCCATAATACAAAAACACAAAATAAAAAGTTCCATCAGGCGCAATCACAGCAATGAACACATAGGGCGCTCCTCACCTTCACGGCCCTCCCTCACATTCACAAAGCCTGCCTACAACATCCACAGCCTAGTGGCTGCGCAACAACACTTCTCCCACTCTCACTTCTACAAATTGTCAAATTCACACACCGGACCCTCTTGGAGGTGTGTCTGCTTCATACTCACACAAACACATTTTCAAATTTCATCTAAAACACACACCGCAGGACAGGCATGAGGACGCACATACAAACATCCACATCAGGGACAGGCACCCACAATTCCTTGCCTCACTCCCATACTCGTAGGGGATCAAACACAAAACCAAAAAACATCCGAGCGGTGCCAGAAAGATGAAGGACATGTATGTGGCAGCTCTCAATACACACATACATCTCCTTGATGAGGACTTACACAAGGATTAGTAACCACTATCAATGGCCCCCCATCTCTTGCGGTTCCGAGGTCCGGGGCGCCTTGGCTCCGTCCCCGCTTCTGATTGCGTTCTGGGGGCGTCTCTGCAGCCTGCAGGGTCCCCGATTCCAGACATTTATATTCGCTGGTTCAGCAAAGTGTGAAAGCGCTTGAGTCTGAGACAGGTTCCAGGAGGAAGACTGGAGAGGTGAAGACTCAATGCAAAGGGCACCTCTCAGGGAAGGGGGTGGCAGCGGGGTCTCTGGCCGCCTGCCGAGGGCATTCCTGGGACAGCAGGCCACATTGAAACCCCATAAGAGGACTGGACGGCAGACACGCATCTGCGTGCACATCCAGATGCTGATGGTTGTACATAGGAAATTGCCCCTGAAGTATTGGGGAGAAAAAATAAATAAATAAAGTATTTGGGGGTCACAGGGTATCACATGTGTAATTTCAGGTTGCTCATGAAGAGAGCTCTCTGTGCTATACTTGTCACTTGACTGTAGTTTTGCTTTGACATGGCTTAAAAAAAAAAAGTTTAAAACAAACGACGCAGCCGAAGCCGGTTTGGCTCAATGGTAGAGCGTCGGTCTGCGGACTGAAAGGTCCCAGGTTCGATTCCGGTCAAGGGCATGTACCTTGGTTGCGGGCACATCCCCGGTAGAGGGTGTGCAAGAGGCAACTGGTCGATGTTTCTGTCTCATCGACGTTTCTAGCTCTCTATCTCTCTCCCTTCCTCTCTGTAAAAAATCAATAAAATATATTTTAAAAATAAAAAATAAAAATAAATAAAACAAACGACGCAATTCCAGATATGTCCACAAGGTGGCGATCTAAGAACAGAAAAGTGGTGTTACCAGGTATATCGATTAATACTGGGCTTTTTCTTTGCATAGATGGGATATTAGTCATGAACTAAAACTTCCCGCAAATGCTCTTCTTTTTGGCATTGCACTCGACATTTTTAGGTGTTAAAATATCTATGATGTTAACGCCTTCAGAAAATATGACATGAATGTTTATTCAAAATACCATACGTATCAAATCGCATAAGTATTAAATCGCATATACGCATATGTATCAAAGTGCAAATATGTGCACTTGCCATTTTGCTTACCGGCCTTTAAGAAAGTTTTTTTTAAAATATATTTTATTGACTTTGTACAGAGAGGAAGGGAGAGAGATAGAGAGCTAGAAACATCAATGAGAGAGTCATTGATCAGCTGCCTCTTGCACACCCCCTACTGGTGATGTGCCCGCAACCAAGGTACATGCCCTTGCCTGGAATCGAACCTGGGACCCTTCAGTCCCCAAGCCGATGCTCTATCCATTGAGCCAAACCGGTTTCGGCAGTGTTTTTTTTTTTTTTTTTTTAATATGTTAGGGATCTCGGAAGGGAAGGGAGACGGAGAGAGAGAGAAACACCAATGATTACAGAACACCTTCCATCGGCTGCCTCCTGCTTTCCCCACTCTTGTATTTTGTGCATCGGGCCTCTAGTTTTATATAATGGCCTCAGGTAAGGCTATGTTTGCTGAAAATGTTCATAAGTATACAGTTTTAAAACCCCTGCTCAAGATCAGTCCTCAGGCTATTGCAGGTTTGCACAGGATTTCAGGATTCTGAGAATGAAGGCTTCTCTTCCAAACACACAAGCTCCTTATAAAGCCAAGTGCATGTCAGCCCCCTGGTGTCATTACCTCGCATCCAAATGAGAAACAGACACGGGCCTGCGGGTGTGGAGACAACCCCTAAGGCGGCTTGAATGGGAGGAGGCAGAAGGTGCTGGAGGACAGGCGCAGGGGAGGCAGCGGAAGAGAGTGGGCTTGGCTCCCTGCCCAGCCCTGTGCCAGTTGATCATGGTCCAGATCCGCTCCAATCCTATGAGAGGTGTTTGCTCCCTCCCTCCTTCCCTTCCTTCCAGATTTACTGAGCACCTGTCTGTGCCAGGGGCTGGGGCACAAAGGCAAAGCTCGCACCCCAACACCTCACTGCCCCCTGAGAGCATCTTCTAGAAAACGGCTGTGACTGGGGTGAATGCAGAATGTAGGCGGAGCCCCAAGTGACTCGGGGAAGGTTCTCCAGGGGCCTCAGAGCCAAGCTGGGACCTGAAGGATGAGGAAGGGCATTCCAGGTGGAGAGAACTGCATGTGTGAAGGCAGGGAGGCAGGAAACAGCCCGCCTGGTCTGGGAACTGTGGGAGGGTGATAGAGCCCAGGTCCAGGAGACCTGCTGGGTGAGGCTGGGGTCCCAGGACCCACTACCTGGGCCCTTTGCCTCCTGGACCTCCTTTGCTCTAGGCTGCCTGGACAGGAAGAGGCCCCAGATTACCTGCACAAAAGGAGGCTTTGAAGCTGGAGAGAGGGAGTGAGGAGGGAGGGGCCAGCTAGTGTGTATTTTTGGATTCTCAAAAAATGCCTCTCCTCCTCTTCCTCCTCCTCCTCCTCCACTTCCTCTTCCTCCTCCTCCTTTGACACTATGGCAACCAAGTGGCAGCTGGTGGAGCTGCCTGTGAGCTGGGCTGAGTTGAAGGGGAGGTGAGCTGGGGGTAGGGGCTCTCTGCTACCCTCTCTGAGCCTCAGTGTTGGCATCTAGAAAATGGGTATGACAACCCAGTTGCTGGCTCTTGTCAAACCAGGTGCTCCAGGAAGCAGAGGCCCAAGCTGAACTCATGAGGGGGAAGGCCTGGGGGTGAGGGCAGGGATGGAGGGGTGAGGGGAGGCTGCATCATCCTGCAGCTGGGGGCTGGGCCAGGCGGCAAGGAGTCCCTCAGTCATGTGGCCTGTGCTTGCCAACAAGCAGCCTGCCCTGGTGTGCCCACTGCACTGTCACTGCCCAGGAGCCCGGGGGAGCAGGAGGCAAGGCCGAGGCACAGACACAGGATGGGTCTCCCTGTGAACCCTGCAGTAAGAGGTCTAGGGGGGACCCTGCCAGGGTACAGGGCTCAGCTGCTGCCAGAACCAGGTCAAAGCCCCCAAAGGAGGGGCAAGGAAGGTCTATTTCCTGGGAATGCTGCTCCGATGACTACAGACTGGCCTCAACCAACAGGAAGATGTGCTCTCCCCCTTCTGGGGCCAGAATCTCAAATCAGGGTGTCGGGGCTCCGGGGAGGGTCCTTCCTGCCTTTTCAGCTTCTGGGGCTCCTGGCCTCATGCCTTCAATCTTCACGTGGCCCCGCCCCTTGTTCATGTGCCCATTCTGGTTGATCACGTGGCCCTGCATGCTCGTTCATGGTGCCTATGCTGGCGTGTTCACGTGGTCCCGCCCCCTTGAGACCTTGGATGGTGTTTCTGGGGTGCCACCTCCCTGGTTGGCTGTCTGTCCTTAATCTCACACCTATCAACAGTGCCTTTGCCAAAGTCCTCCCAGAAAATCATTTGCATTTGCCATCTCTTTTCTGCTGTGACCGTGACAGCAGGAGACAGGAGAGCAGGGGCCGGTCCAGAGCCCATGCAAGTGGTCCAGGGAGCCTGTGCCAAGCACCATTATTTTTCCTGGGTGCGCCTTTGCCGCCTGCCTCCCCAGGCAGATTTTGTTTTACCTCGAAAAGAAATTGATTCGGGGCCTGCAAGCCCACTGGCCAGGATCCTGCATTCCCTCCCTGAGACACAGGTCTGTTCAGGCACCGGCCCAAGGCCCTGATGCCACACACCCACGTGGCAGCCTCTCCTATCCTCTGGAGCCCCCATTCAGCGCACCGCACCCTCAGCGCTCCCCTGCAGCTCCAGGGACCTGCTGAGCCCGGGCCCCAGCCCTTCCCTGTTCCACCAGGTCCTGCCTGCAACCCAGGGTCCTCCAACCAGTCTGGGCGGGGCCGGTGGGTTAACTCCTTAGAGCAGTGTTTCCCAAACTTTTGATATATGTGTACCCCTTCTATAATTTTCATAACGCTGAGTACCCCTCGTACTCATGAGTACGTAGAATTAGGCGCAGCTAAGCCGAAACCGGTTTGGCTCAGCGGTAGAGCGTCGGTCTGCGGACTGAAAGGTTCCAGGTTCGATTCCGGTCAGGGGCATGTACATTGGCTGCGGGCACATCCCTGGTAGGGGGTGTGCAAGAGGCAGCTGGTCGATGTTTCTCTCTCATCGATGTTTCTAGCTCTCTATCTCTCTCCCTTCCTCTCTGTAAAAAATCAATAAAATATATTTTAAAAAAAAAAAAAGAATTAGGCGCAGCTAAGCACGGTGCAGTGCATATCCCCACCAAACTCTGGTGCTGGCGCAATGCGTACCTCCACCAGACTCTTCCCGTACCACACTTTGGTAAACACAGCCTTGGAGTCTGAGGCTTAGACCTCCTCTAACCGCTCCTCTGTTTCCAGATTCGCCCCGCCCCGCCTGCAGCCGCGCCCCCGCCTCCAGCCACTTCCTGCCCCAACCCGCCTCCAGCCACTCCTCTCCCCGCCCAGCCTCCAGCCCCGCCCCGCCTCAAGCCCAGCCTCCAGCCCCGCCCTGACTCCAGCCTCGCCTCTCCCGCCTCCAGCCCCGCTTCCGTAGCCGTGGAGGGAGTCACGTGTTAAGACTCCGGGCGTGAATCCCGCGCCACCATGTTGGTTTAGGGCGGCGCTACGTAGGGGCTGGAACGCGGCTGCGGACCAGCTGCCCGAATTTCCGGCCCTTGTGCGCAAGTGCGGAAGTGTGCTGGCCCCGAGTGTGACTGGTTTCCGGCCGGTGGTGCCGCTCCGGCTTCCCGAGACGTGTAACGGGTGGTGGGCCGCAGCCATGGCTGATAGGAAACCGAACGGTGGGGGCGGCGCCGCCTCCACCTCCGCGTCCGGCACTAACTTACTCTTCTCCTCCTCGGCCACGGAGTTCACCTTCAACGTGCCCTTCATTCCGGTCACCCAGGCCGCCGCGGCCTCCGCCCCCCTGCTACTGCCCGGAGGTAGTCCGGAGAGGGCTCCGGTGGGGCGGTCTGTGCGGGGAGGCGGCGGGGGCCTCGGTGACGGGGGTCGGACCGGAGTTTTCCTTCGGTCGCCACCCCCCTGGTGGGCGGTGCCCGGGGCCGTTGGCGGGCCAGGGTGAGGGGCTTGGGAGCTTTGGGACCTCGGGGGCGGGTCCGTTCACCAGGCCTCCTTTGCGCTCGTGAAGGACCCCGTTGGCGGCCGGGCACTCCGGGCTGGCGTTCCGCAAGTTTCTGTGGAACACTCACAGGTGTGCCAGGCACTTGCAGGAAATGCAAATGGACCAGCTCCCCCTCTCTCAGGACACGTAGGAGATCCCTAGGTTATGGCGGGGTGTCTCCTGGGAGGCACCCTTGGGGAAGAGGAGGGTTGCAGCCTGGACCTCTCTTCTGTGCAGACACTGCATGGCCACGCATCATGTCCTCCTGTTCTCCGGGTTCCCACTCCTCCGTGCACCTTAGCTCCTTGTTCGTATCTTTATTGCTGTGGAGAGATTGCGTTTAACGATTGTGTGGCACAACCCAGAGGGTGGTGTTTAGAAGCATAGACTGTTCCAGCTCCAGTCCTGGCAATACTTACTGTGTTAATTTACCTTTCTGAACTTCAGTGTCCATTTATGTATAGCCTCATAAAGCTGTAATGTGAAATGAATTGATTTTTAAAAAATCATTTTTATTGATTTCAAAGATGGAGGGAGAAGGAGAGAGGCGGAAACATCAACGATGAGAGAGAATCATGGATGGACTGCCTCCTGCACGCCCCGGATTCCAACCAGGGAGCATTCAGACCACACGCCAATGCGCTAGCCAATGAGCCAAACTAGCTAGGGCAATGAATTGATTTTTATAAGGCACGGAGTATAGTGCCTGGCACATAGTTCTATGTAAATGTTTGTGAAATAAGCATACATGTCTATTTGGACTGTGGGCTTTTTGAACTTTGCAGGGTGACTTATTTACTTTGTTATTTTTAGGATCTTTAGTGACTATCTCACAGATTCTTAGTCAATGCTAAATATTTTCTCACAGAATACTTTATTCCAAGAAAGACAGTCTAATGGAGAGGGCGAACTGGAGGTACTTGTGCATGCAGATCCCTTTCACTTGTGTTCTATTTCTTCTTGGTGCTTATCACCACTGACAGGTACATGTATTTGTTTATCTTATCCCACTAGAGTGTAAGTTGCATGAGAGCAGGAACTTATACCTAGAACAGAAATTTGAGGATAAGGAAGGACATGGTAACCAATAGACCAGTTTTTCAATAGATATTTGTTGAATGAATGAAAGGATGGGCGTCAGGCATCTTGTTTTGACAACTGGTGCGAAGGTTAGGCATTGCCATTGTAAAGGACTAGCCTGGCTGTGGGAGGTTGAAGGGATAAATAAGGCCATGCATGCGGCTAATTCTGTAACAATTATTTTTCCATCTATGAAAAGGATTTGATTGTGGCCACCATAGCTCAGTGGATTGAGCACCCTTCCATCACCAGGAGGTTGCTGGTTCGATTCCCAGTCAGGGCATTTGCTTGGATAGTGGGGGGTAGGCAATCAATGCTTCTCTGTCATTGATGACTCTATCTTCTTTTTCTCTGTCTCTAAAACAAAACAAAAAAAAAATTAAACATACTTTTTAAATAAAAGATTTGCTTATTAGAACTCTATTCAGAGAATTTACAGAGACAAAGGAAGAACATGTCTCATTGGAAGCAGCAGTTAATATCTCAGGGAAAGAAACACAAAGGAAGCAATTTCTTTCCTTTAGCAAACATGGACTGAGCAGCTTCTGTGGGCCAGGCTGTGTTCCAGATGTCTGGGAGACAGCACACAGCATCGCCCCCAGTGACTGCAGTGTACGTATACACACTACCAAGCTGTGTAAACAGCTTGATGCAGGTTTATAGTGGCCAGAGAGAGGGGTTGATTGTCTGTGTGAAAGCTATGGCTTTCAGGCTGGCTGACTTGGGAGAGAACATCCCTTAGGCTTAGGGCCTCACATTGAGGTGATGGAAGAAATTAGGGCATTGGGAGAGATAGGCAGATGGAAAAGTCTGGAGTGTGGGAAAACCTGCAGATTTGTTAGGATTTGGTGGTAGCTGCTCACATTCCCTATCCTCCCGCTCTTAGTCTCTGTCCCTGTCCCTTATCCCCTCTCCCAGGAGATCAGTGTGACTGTAGTGTGTGTAGGGGAGTGGCTTTAGTGGTCAATAGGGATCAGATCACACAAAGCCTCCTATAACATACTGAGGACTTTTTGTCATCCTGTGGGGAGTGGAGGGGCCTTTGGAGGATTTGCACAAGGCAGCGAAATTAGAGGTGTGTTTCAGAAAGGCGAGTGTTGTGAGCTTGCACTGGAATGAAGCCTGGTGTAGCAAGAGGCACCAGCCTGGAGGCCATTGTGAACCAGGCAGGAGTGGATGGCACTGCAGCCATAATCAGCCACATGGGGTGTGAAGAGCAGGAAATGGATATGAGAGGTTTTCAGAACCTAACATTGTTGGGACTTAGTGACTCACTGGTGACCAGACTGTCTCCTCGTTGAGCACAAAGGCTTCTCATTCAGTTTTAGCCCCAAGACCTAGCTCCGGTGCCTGGCACCTAAATATTTTGTACATATGTCTTGAATGAGTGTCTGATTGGAGAGTATGAGAGGAGAGGAGTCTGTGAGCTGTGGTGTCTGGCTGGAGAGGATGGGTAGACGGGTTGGTGAGAGGTGGTGCAGGAGCATGTGGAGGGGGACAGGGAGGATGATGGAGGCCGTTCTTGGTGTCCTCACTTTGAGTAGATGTGGCTGTGCCTGCCCAAGTATTGAGGAAGCAGTAGGAAAATAGTTCAGGAACAGTGAGCACAGTCTCATTTGACACGGAGTTGGGAGTGTCACAAGGATACTGGTAGGTGCTCACTAAAGTGGTGTGTCTTTTTAAAAAAATATATTTTATTGATTATTTTTACAGAGAGAAAGGGAGAGGGATAGAGAGAAACATCGATGAGAGAAACATCGATCAGCTGCTTCCTGCACACCCCCTACTGGGAATGTGTCTGCAACCAAGGCACATATCCTTGGCCGGAATAGAACTTGGGACCCTTGAGTTTGCAGGCCTACGCTCTATCCACTGAGCCAAACCAGTCAGGGCAAGTTGTGTGTCTTGAGGTCAGATGTATCCACATGTAATCATCATGTGCCCCTGAGGTGAGGCTGGCATCAGGATGAGACCAGTACTTCCTCGGTAATTGATGCTAATTAGAAAAAGGCTTCTTGAATCAGATAGATCCTTAAGTTGTCTTAATGGATGAAACGCATGTTTTCAGTGGTTGAGAGATGGACGAAGAAATACAGATGAATCCACGTGAGGATTACATGACTGAAAAGAGTGGGAACCGGAAATACATAAGGAAAGTAGAATGATAAAAAGCAGACAAGGGCCCTCAGGCAGGCTGCGATATTTTATTTTTAGTTACAAAGGAACAACCTACCGTTTCCCCAAAAATAAGACAGTGTAATTTTTGCTCCAAAAGATGCGCTAGGTCTTATTTTCAGGGGATGTCTTATTTTTCCATGAAGAAGAATACGGTACACATATACTGTTAAATGAAGATAAAGGAAATTTATTACCTGTATACGGTACTGTAGTACGGTAGTTGTCAACACAAACCAGACAAACCAAAAAATGAGTAAATTCTTGATACCTACAGTATCAAGAATTTACTCATTTATTCAATGACAATCATATCATCTTATGGAACATATCATAACAAACCAATTCCTGAATTTCCTGGAGAATTTATTGTGACTCATTTCTTTCAGAATCAGTGGACCAATTCTCTCATGCTTAGCCTACGGGGGGCCTTATTTTCAGGGGATGCCTTATATTTCACTCAGAAGGAAACCTGTAAGTAGGTCTTATTTTCGGAGGATATCTTATTTTTGGGGGGAAAATGGTAGAAGAATATTTGGAAATAGTGGATTATTTCAGTTAAATTGGTGGGGCAACCTAGAGGCTTCAGCAAGAATCTCAGCAAGCCCAGGGCCCTGCTCTAGCAGGTCAGTATGAAGCCCGGAGCTTGCAAGAGGGGGCTTCCTATGTCAGGTCTCAAGGGCAGGGAGCTCTGTGACCGGGTGCCGGGCATGGGTCCACCTCTGATGTGCTCCATGCGTTCAGAGGTAGGAGATAAAGAGAATGAGAAGCTTAAGAGGACAATGGAAGTTATGACAAGCTAAGGGCTCATGAGAGTTTAGTAAGGCTGATCTTTTGAGGCCATCTACTAGTAGAGAAAAAAATGCTTTGATTTTACAAGTTGGGGTGGAGAGAAGATAAATAATTTGATGTTGATAATACCCACAGTGAAGATCAAGTTGGGCAAAGAGAAGCGAGGGGACTTAATCTGGCTAGAAAATGACTTTTCTAGTGGTGTGGTGCTCAGTCACGATGCTTTAACTGGTTGTGGTACTCTGATGTTAGGGATGGCAGTTCCTTGTTGGCACATTTTGCCTTGTGAATACAAATACCACATGTTCATTTCTATAGTGAGTGCTTTGTGGGTAAGAACCTCGACACACCCTTTTTGTCAACAGAGTGACTATCTGCACTTTAGGTTCTTGTCATGACTGGAAATAAAATTATGTGTATTTGATTTTTTACCAGGAAAAAAGGGAGCATGCAGAAGGACATGTAAAATAGTAAATACAGATTTTATTTCTATTTTTTAAAATGTCTATACACAAATAGGTATAATTTCTTTTAAAAAAAAATTTCATTGATTTTTTACAGAGAGGAAGGGAGAGGGATAGAGTTAGAAACATCGATGAGAGAGAAACATTGATCAGCTGCCTTCTGCACACCCCCTACTGGGGATGTGCCTGCAACCATGGTACATGCCCTTAACCAGAATCGAACCTGGGACCCTTCAGTACGCAGGCCGACATTCTTATCTACTGAGCCAAACAGGTCAGGGTTGTATAATTTCTATATATTTGCAAAATAAATAATGTGTAACTATATTATTTAAAAAGTATGGAAAGGTATGTACCGAAATATTGTTGAAGGTGATTATATCTGGGTGGTAGGCTTAGGAATGAATTATAATTTTTCTTTTGTTGTTTCTGATTCATATTTTCCAGTTTTTTATTACAAAGAGAAGTTTTCAAATAAAAAAAAAAAGTTTTCCATTTTTCCCCCCTGTCAATGCAGAAATGCAGTAATTTGGAACAACACAATAAGAGGCACAAGAACTAGGACTGTAGAATGATAGCATACCTTTTAAACCATTTGCTCTTCTGTCCCTTTCAGAGGATTCCACAGATGTTGGTGAGGAGGACAGCTTTCTTGGTCAAACTTCTGCTCACACATCTACCCCACAGACATTTAGTTACTTCTCTCAGGTATCAAGCAGTGGTGATCCATTTGGGAATATTGGACAGTCACCATTAACAACGGCAGCAACATCACCTGGACAGTCAACATTCTCCAAGCCCCAAGCTGCTCTCCCTTTTACAACTGGATCCCAAGATGTGTTGAATACATTTCCACCATCCTTTTCGAAGGCTCAGTATGTTGCTCCAGCTTCTTCACAGATGGGAACAAATGCTTATTTGCCTGCTCAGCCAAGTAATCTCCCTCCTTCAAATGTTGGGAGCCCACCCCAAGGAATATCCCAACAAGGATACAATCCCTATCGCCATACTCCCGTAAGCAGCAGAGCTAACCCTTACATTACACCACCACAGCTGCAGCAGTGCCAAACACCAGCCCATCCTACCCATCTGCCACCCTCTGGACCTCCTGTCCACATGTACCAGACGCCTCCAGGATCTCTGCCACCGGTATGGAGACATGTTTTTGTATCCTAATTACTCACTTTAGCTTTCAATATCTCTCTCACTTAGCCTATGCTTTTAAAAGCATAGTGCTTTTTATAATCAATATGATGACAAATTATTTTCAGAGGATATTCTTTGTAAGATGTATGCTTTGAAGCAAATGTTCTTTTATAGGTAGCTCATTGAAGATTTACATTTTGGTTCTTAT
This sequence comes from Pipistrellus hanaki, assembly GCF_964339955.1. NCBI lineage: Eukaryota > Metazoa > Chordata > Mammalia > Chiroptera > Vespertilionidae > Pipistrellus > Pipistrellus hanaki. The sequence goes on along the minus strand of NC_140516.1, from coordinate 54,324,841 downwards.
TATCTGGATTGAAGTAGTAATTGATTTTAATGAGATAATCTGTGCCAGTATTTTTAGATTTTAGTGTAAGATATCAATGATAAATGTGATCTAAGAACCAGTGAGAGTTGAAGCAGTTATTATCTTAGCCTGCCAGCGACTCATTTTTAATTATACTACTCCATCAAGATACTAAATTATAGGTACTAAAGTTGATTACTCTAGTAATTTCTTTTATTTAAATTTATGGAGTTTGGATCTAGAAAGTTAATCTCAGTCTCAGGAGGGTAATGGAATAACATTTACATTGGGCTATGAAATTCCCTTATTTTTTCCAACCAACTGATACTCAATTGACTTCCAAAGGGAAATCTACTAAAACAACAAAAAGGAAACCATTAAAAGATAGTACTATTATAAAAGTGTAACCTAACTTTACTCTTGGGAACAGAGAATGGGCTTCATTTTACTTAGTTAAAATCATACTGATGCACAGACTCTGATAATGGGTCTGAAGCACCTACAAAACTGTCCTTGGAACTGGCATGACAGTCCTACCTTTGTCGTCCCCTCCAGGTTCATCCTTCCGTGCAGTCAGGGTTGTCTCCTCCAGCACAGCAGCAGGCACTTGCTAGACCTGTGGGTCCCTCTGTGCCAGTGCCTCCTCCTTTTATGCTTCAAAACCAGTACGAGCCTGTTCAGCCCCACTGGTTTCACTGCAAGGAGGTAGAGAACAAACAACTCTGGATGCCTTTCAGTGTGCTGGACTCTCTGAATCTTGAAGAAGTCTATAATTCAGGTAAGACTGTTTATGCATCACTGTATCTGACTTTAGGGAGAGAAGACATGGAGGGGATTTATCCATGGCTTACTTTTTGTGAATGTCACATTCCTTAATCGTAGACTCCACAAGACTCAGTACCTTATGATGGTGATTTTAATAGAAGTTCTGAGATATTGGAGAAAGGTATCTGAAGAAGTGTTTTAGTAATTTTCTTATTTGTTTAAAGGATTTTTCTGATTTTAAATCAGAAAAACAGAATAGTTCATATAATCCAGGTGTCAATTTTTTTTATCCTTTTTTGGGGGGTGGGTGTCAATTTTCTTATTTCCCTGATAGATTTGTATGTATAGAGTATATAGAGCATTTTCTATGGAAATGTTATTTCTTACGACGCTGTGAAAAAAGTATCCCATGGTCACGTGAGTTTGGAAGTGCTGCCTTTTGAGACAGACAGTGCACAGGAGTGTGTTAAGGCTGTGAGAAGTCCTGTGTGCGGGACAGGGGGAGAAGATGTCTTTGTTTATCTTGATGTTTCACCATGTTAATTAATAATATTCTTCAGAAATATACTTCATAAATATTGCTGCTTTGATTCAAAAAAAATTACCAGTTGCTTGAATTATGTTCATGTTTTAAAATTTTGCCCTAGTTATTTCTTTATTTCTTCATTTAAGATTATAATTTTGATCAACACAGATTAATCTTTAGCTCTTTTTATTTATTTTTAATGTTTTAAAAATTATTCTTTTTTAAAAAATTAAAATTATTTATTTATTTATTTAACTCCTCAACTGAGGACATGCTTAGAGAGAGGAAAGGGGGGAAAGAGAGAGAGAGAGAGAAACAGCAACGTGAGAGAGAAACATCGATTGGTTGCCCTCTGTATTTGGACCCACTGGGGATCAAACCCACAACCCAGATATGTGCAGACTGGTAATCGAGCTGGCAACCCTCCCATCCATGGGACAGTGCACAGCCAGCTGAGCCACTCATGCCAGGCTTAAGGTATTTTTAAATAATTCAAAGAGCATAGTTCTTTGTCTTAAAGGAACAACTGATCACTGCATTCATTGCTTATTACTTCATATATGCCTTGTAACTGTTGGATTAAACTGTGGACTTTGTGCTCCAGTCCAGCCAGATCCTGAGAGTGTGGTTCTAGGCACGGATGGAGGGCGCTATGACGTTTACCTCTACGACCGCGTGAGGAAAGCTGTGTACTGGGAAGAGGAGCCCGCTGAAGTGAGACGCTGTACTTGGTTTTACAAAGGAGACTCAGATAGCAGATTTATTCCCTATACAGAGGAATTCAGTGAAAAACTAGAGGTACGTGGGGTTTATTCCTTTATGCTTTTCTTTAAAAAATGTCGGCCCTGTGTACATTGGAGCCTCATGAAATACCACCCACAGGGAGCAGACTTTGTTTACAAGAGAGCCTGTCTGTCTTTTTTAATAAAATTTTTTAACGTATTGATTGATTTCAGAGAGAGGAACATCGATTTGTTGTTCCACTTATTTATGCATTCATTAGTTGGTTTTTCCATTGATTTTTAGAGAGAGTGCAAGTGAGGGAGAGAGACGGAGAGCTAGAGAAACATCAGTGTGAAAGAGACACACATCGATTGGTTGCCTCCCACACACGCCACACTGTGGCCAGGGACCACCGGTTTCACCCAATCCCGCAGGCCAGGCCAAGGGACCCCACCTCCCGGAGGGATTCCGCTCGCTCACTCCACAGACGCAGGGGAGGGACTGCTGGTGGTTGGCTCCAGGCCGTGTCTGACCCGTTTCACCCAGCTGGTCACCTTCTCATGAATTTCCCTTCAATGTGCATGAATCTGTGCACCAGGTCAATGGTAATAAAATAAACCAATTTTATTTAAAAAAAAAAAAAAAAGTCTGTTCGGGGTTGAATTGTGTCCTAGGCTCTAGCATAGGGGTGTCAAACTCAATCAGAGAAGGGGCCAAAATCTAAAATCCAGCCTAAATCGCGGGCCGAATGGTTTACTGAACAGTCATAAACTGACAATGTCATAAACTGACAGCGGAGTGCAGTGATGACAGCGCGGTGCGGGCCACATTGCAAGGCCTGGCGGGCTGGATTTGGCCCGCGGGCCTTGTGTTTGACACATGTGCTCTAGCAGGTCAGTATGTAACTTTGTGAGTAGGTCGTTGCACATGTTATTAAGATGAGATCATAGTGAAGTAGGGTGGGGCCTGTTCCCATATGACTGGTGTCCTTATAAGAGGACAGACAGAAGGTGAGTGCTCTGTGAGAATAGAGGATTGGAGTGATACACCGGTAAGCCAAGGGACACTAAAGATTGGTGACAGCCGAAACCAATTTGGCTCAGTGGATAGAGCGTCGGCCTGCAGACTGAAAGGTCCCGGGTTCGATTCTGGTCAAGGGCATGTACCTTGGTTGCAGGCATATCCCCAGTAGGGGGTGTGCAAGAGGAAGCTGATTGATGATTCTCTCTCATTGATGTTTCTAACTCTCTATTCCTCTCTCTTCCTCTCTGTAAAAAATCAATAAAATATATTTTTTTTAAAAAGAAGAAAAAAAAGATTGGTGAGAAAGCACCAGGAGCTAGGGAGGCAATGAAGAAGTTCCCTACAGGTTTCAGAGGGAACATTTTTACAACATTTTACAACATTTGCTCTTCTGACACCTTGATTTCAGACTTCTGGCCTACAGAACCAAGAGAATACATTTCTGTTGTTTTAAGCCACTCAGTTTATGGTACTTGTTTTGGAAGCTCTGAGAAACTAGTCATCTAAATCTTGTATTTGCCTCTGTCTAATGTGGATAATGTTATTTAGGAATGAAAGAGTAATTTTATTACCATCATAGTTTTAATTTCCTCCCACTTTCTCTCAATGTGAGATAGATTTGTATTAATGTATGTATGTTGTTTTCATTATTGTAGGTAGAATATAAAAAAGCTGTAACCACAAATCAGTGGCACCGCCGATTAGAGTTTCCAAGTGGAGAGACGATTGTTATGCACAATCCAAAGGTAGTGATTTTTTAAAAAATATTAAAGTTTTTAGGTTCATTTAAGTAATTTTGACAATTGTATTTGCTAAATGCTTATTTTTACTAATGTCTGCAGTGGGGATATATGTATGACAAGCCCTTGGCTCTTAAGTTTACTGTAGTTCACAGTGATCTGTGGCACAGCATGAGCCTGAGCACTGCCCCCTCCCTGCGAGCAGGTGTGGGAGGCAACCAGTTGATGTGTTTCTCTCACATGGATGTTTCTCTCTCTACACCTCTCCCTTCTACTCTCTGAAAAGCAGTGGAAAATTTATCTTCATGTGAGGATTAATAAGAAAAATAAAATAAAATTAAAATTTGTTTCATGAAATTTCTGTTTATGGCAACATACTAGCTGAAGCTTAATATGCAGCATAGATGTTGCTTGATAAATTTTTGCACTTGATCAGGGGTCAGCTGACTTTTTCTGCAAAGGGCTAGAGAGAAAGATTTTAAGGCTTTTTGTGGCACATGGTCTTTGGGACAGCTATCAACCCTGCCCTTATAGCCTGAAAGCAGCTACCGACATTGAGGATGGCTGTTTTTAAGCAAACTTTGTCTCCCTGCCCTTAATGAAGGTTTGTTTCAACCTTTGAGACGGAAAACATATTCTTCCTCTCTTCATTTGTACCGTCTTTATAAACTTCTTGTGTATTTTCCCCCCCTTAAGTTATTAATGGTATTCGCTTCCTTTCATTGACAACCCTTAATCTATCTCTGAGCTACAGGTTCCTCATTTGCACTAAGATTTTCCTCTCTGCCCATAACTAGTCAAGGGAACATACCTCACTTGCAGGCTGGATCCCCAGCTCTGGTCAGGGTGCATGTGGGGGCAACCAGCCAATGTGTCTCTCTCCCTCTCCTTTCTACTCTCTCTAAAAATCAGTGGAAAAATATCCTTGGGTGAGGATTACAAGCTACAAAAAAGATTTTCCTTCCCGGGGCATATTCTAGATGAAGTCGAGGTCATTTATGCAAAAACATCTAGCATAGTGCTTGGCACAGTAGTTGTTCACAACAGGACAATTGCTTATTATAGGAAAGTATAAAGTAACTTATATTCTAACCACATCTATAGTCTTTAATTTTTTAAAATTTATCTTTATTGTTGAAAGTAACACAGATGTACCCTTTTTTCCCCCATTGACCTTCAAACTGCCCGCTTCCCCCATCTACAATCCTTATTGATATTAAAATAAATAAAAGTAAAAGCACATTTATATGTCAACAAAATTTAAACAGTATATAAAGGTGTGAAGTGAAAAATAAAAGCCCCTTACTCTTCTGTATCCTCCTAGTTTCTCCTCTTGATCGTGACCAGGCTTATCCTTTGTGTTTTACATTTTTAACTTTTTGTTTTGTATACAAACAGAAAAATTTGGCAAAACATCTTGCATGCATTTTTTTAAAGAAGTATTTTCATGACATCAGGTTTAATTTAATATAGTTGGATTATACAATATAGGTCTTCCTAAAAATTGGTAGGTAAATCCATGATTGGCATTGAAAATGCATTTGTAAATGACTCCTCTATTGCAGGCAACTTTTCCTTAATTTCTTATGAGTAAACTTGAGTGTTTATATTACATTTCTAAATTGAGGTATATTCTGATATTTTAATTGTGTCATTTTCTAATAACATTGGAAATAATGGTATTGATTTGCTTACTTTTAATGGTTAATGATCACTAGTAGGACCATTACAGATTGGATTTGGGGGAACAGTGGTAGTACTTGATGTATAAATTATCCATACTATGAAGTAGTTTGTCATGTATTGAAATAACATGATTTTGTCTGTAGTGGAAGTGAATTTGCTAGTGAGCTGTCGTAATCCTCTTGTTGTGTCTTGAAGGTTATTGTTCAGTTCCAGCCGTCATCAGTGCCAGATGAATGGGGGACCACACAAGATGGACAGACAAGACCCAGAGTTGTAAAGCGTGGAGTTGACGAGAACCTTGATGAAATTCCCGAGGGTGTGTAAAATTGGTTTAGGGCCCATGTCATTTCTAGACTTCTCAGTCTTACCATCATCCTTTATAATGATGACACAAAGAGACAGTTATTAGGATTTCCTGCCATAACAGGTTGGCACACATCTTTAAAAAATTTTTATTACCATCTTCGTTTTTAAATTTATGATCCTGTGAAGGTATACAAACCATGTAATGTGGACTCTTAAAATATGTATTGTTGTAAAGGAAACACTGACTGAAAGTAGGCTTTTGGCTGTGTTTTTGGGATTGTTTTGTCATACTTCAATTAGTTTGCCTTATTCTAGTGCTGGAGTAGCACACATTTCCTGTGAAGGCAAAATAGTAAATATTTTAGGCTTTGCAGGCCATACAGACTCTGTTGCATGCATTCAACTCTAATTGTAGTGTGAAAACATCTACAGACGGTATATAAACAAATGGGCATAACAATGTTTCAATAAACTTTATTTATAAAGAACAAGCAGGAAGAAGGATTTGGCTTGTGATCTATAGTTCGCTAACCCCTACCTCAGTGTTTGTGTTTTGGTTCTCCTATTATATCATTTAAAATATGGATTTTATTTTGATGTACTTTATATTTGTTTTATTGTCTTATGAAATTACAAAATGAATATACTTATCTGGATCTGAATGAAATAACTAGAGTAAAATAGTAGATTTAACTAGGAGATGTCCTTTATATAATATATATGAATCTGACAAATCAAAGAGAAGGATTTGGGGAAAAGATTTTAAAATTTTACATTGACAAATTGCTTCTCCATATGGGATTTAGTGCCCTGTGGCGTTCTGAAGAAATCACAAGGTTATGGAGCCTTTGTAGGTACACAACTGCTGGTCATCATATGCTGATAACTTCTGGGACCACAGGTAGTGGGCTACCTCCACTCCTTGGTTCAGTTCACTGTTATTTACCAAGACTGACTTTGAGTTTTGTTCTTCTAATTTGGTAGAGGAGAATGAGGCTAATTAAGGTGGAAGGGTCGTGGATTTCTTTGGTAAGTTTGCGATGACAAAAGGGATATCTAGGTTATTGCCATTCAGTTAAGAAAACCCAAAAAGTTTCCAGCTTGTGTGTATGCTTGTCTTTCTTTTGTAGGGGAAATGCCTCCGGTTGACCATTTGGTGTTCATGGTACATGGCATTGGACCGGTATGTGACTTGCGATTTAGAAGTATTATTGAATGTGGTAAGTGTTAGTCATTTCATGCTATGATTTGAGAACTAATGGAAGGACTTTTAAATGTTCATTTTTAAAATGGCTTCCAGCTGAGGGACTACAAAAGAGGATTTAAATGATCATTGATAATATTAATTTGTACCTGATTTGTTGTTATGACATGTATAACTTATACAATTTTAGACTGAAAAATTACATGGGATCATGGAAATAATTTAGTATTTCTGACAACCTCTGCCTGAGCAATTCCAGCAAGTAGGAACAACTGTGTATCTAACTGATTTATGGAAAATTAGTTGTGAGAAGTTGTTTAAAGGAAGTATGAATCTACCTGGTTTACTGAAATATTTTATTTTTTATTGATTTTTTTTTTGTGGGGGAGGGAGAAGTATCTATTTGTTATTTGACTTATTTATTCATAAATTGGTTGATCAAACCTGATACTTGAGTGTATTGGGATGATACTATAATATAACCAACTGAGCTACCCGGCCAGGGCTACAGAAATTTTTGAAGTTTTATTTTTATGTCTGTATAATAGTTCATTTTTTTTTTAGAATACTTGTTATGTGTCAAGTATCTTGCATGTATTGTATCATTTAACTCTCACAATGAATCCTTGGGGAACAGGTGACCACAGTCTGTAAGTTCTGGAGCAGGTAGTTTGATTTCCGAGTTTGTACCCACAGTTCCATGCTGTTGATATGTGATAGTTAAAGTTATTCAGTCAGCCAAAACCAGTGTGGCTCAGTGGATAGAGTGTCGGTCTGCGGATTTAAAGGTCCCAGATTCGATTCCTGTTAAGGGCATGTATCTTGGTTGTGGGCACATAACCCAGTAGGGGGTGTGCAGGAGGCAGCTGATCGATGTCTCTCTCTCATCGAGGTTTCTAGCTCTCTATTTCTCTCCCTTCCTCTCTGTAAAAAATCAATAAAATATATTTTAAAAGACAAAATAAAATAAAGTTATTCAGTCAGTTATACATACCTCTAAAATAATGAAACACTTGAAAGATTTTTCTAAATATTAGGTTTATTGTTATGGGGGTTGAATCCTTGCAAAATATTGGCATAGGTGGGGTAATTGCTAACTACTAATCAAGCTAAGAAAATTATATTAATTTAATTTGTTGTTTTCCCTGATTTTCTTTTTTAAGTGGATGATTTCAGGGTGGTTTCTCTCAAATTGCTGCAGACTCATTTCAAGAAAGCTTTAGATGATCGGAAAATAAGCAGAGTGGAGTTTCTTCCCGTTCACTGGCACAGCTCCTTGGGTGGGGATGCAACAGGTGTCGACAGGTTCGTGGATTTTGAGAGCTTGCTTTTCATATAGTTCACTTGTAGATTAAAAATTTAATCCATAATATAAAGTAGTTTATTATCACTTCAACATATAGGCATAGATATTTTAAGAGATGTATTTTTTATTTTAAGTTTATACTTGCTCTGACATATAATTAAATACTGGTTGTTAAATTTACTTGCTACTCTTCTGTGTATGCATTTATTCTTATAAATATTTAAGACCGTCTAGGAAGTTTAGGCGGGTTTTAGAATACTAATGCATAGTAGTTTAGACAGGGGCTGATTATACATAGCTGTAGGGTGTTAGCAGCATCCCTGGCCTCTATCCAGTAGATAATAGCAGCACAGTCCTTCCCAAAGTGTGATGTGACAACCTAAACTGTCAGGAGTCGTTGCCAGATGTCCCCTGGAGCTTAAGCCCCAGGTTGAGAACCATTGATTAGGTGATTGTTCCTCAGTGGAAGCTCTTTGGGCAGGACAGGTCATTATCCTGTCCGATTGCTGCATGTGTACTGTCGGCCACTTACCCTGTTTCCCTGAAAATAAGACAGTGTCTTATATTAATTTTTGCTCCAAAAGATGCGCTACGTCTTATTTTCAGGGGATGTCTTATTTTTCCATGAAGAAGAATACGGTACACATTTATTGTTAAATGAAAATAAAGGAAATTACCTGTATACGGGTACGGTAGTACGGTAGTTGTCAATACAAACCAGACAAACTGTGAATCCTACAGTATCAAGAATTTACTCATTTATTCAATGACAATCATGTCATCATCTTATGGAACATCATCATAACAATCCAATTCCTGAATTTCCTGGAGAATTTCTTGTGACTCCATTTCTTTCAGAATCAGTGGAACAAATCTCTCATGTTTAGCAATAGCACTGTCTTTAAATGAGTACTTCTTGTCAAGGTAGCCTGCTCGCAGTGCATTTGTAATGCAACTGTCAGTGATTTTTCTCCCATGAATTCTTCACCCAAGTCACAACTTCTTGCAGTTTAGGTTTCACAAAGTTTCTGAGACAGAGCCAGGGGGCGGGGGGGGCCTATTTTCGGGGGGATGCCTTATATTTCACTCAGAAGGAAACCTGTAAGTAGGTCTTATTTTCAGAGGATGTCTTATTTTCGGGGAGACACGGTAGTATCCTTTGTCTAAATGCTACCAAATGCCCACAGCACTCATCAGGCACTGTGACAATTAAAAATGCCCCTACTAAAAAAAAATTTTTTACATGTACTTTTTTTTTTTTTTTTTTTTCACGAAGGAAGGGTGATGGAGGGAAAGATAGAAACATCAGTGATGAAAGAATATCATAGATCAGCTGCCTCCTGCACACCCAACACTGGGAATTAAGCCCAAAACCCGGGCATGTGCCCTGACCGGGAATCGAAAGCTGACCTCCTGGTTTATGGGTTGATGATCGACCACTGAGCTGTGCCAGTTGGGCCCCACTCAATTTTGAAAGCTTTTAATTGAGAATCAGAGATTTAAATATTTTTTTTTAATTTTTAGGAAATATTTATGCTAGCACACAGGCTAATAACATCTGAAATTAGTGACAGGCACAACCTATATAATAATGAAGTAATATGCAAATTGGCCACCACTCCAACACACAAAATGGCTGCCCCCATGTGGTCAAAGATGGCTGCCACAAGATGGCCAGCAGGGGAGGACAGTTAGGGGTGAAGAGGCTGGCAGGGGAGGGCAGTTAGGGGTGACCAGGGAAGCAGGGGAATGCAGTTAGGGGCAATCAAGCTGGCAGGGGAGTGGTTAGGGGGTGATCAGGCTGGCAGGAAAAAACAGTTGGGGCAGGCAGGCGAGCAGTTGGTAGACAGAACTCATGGATTGTGAGAGGGATCCCAGATTGGAGAGGGTGCAGGCTGGGCTGAGGGACACACCCCCCCCCGTGCAGGAATTTTGTTCACTGGTTCTCTAGTGATTTAATAAAATTGATCCTGCACACAGCATATACCCATGCTGGGCCCTGTCATGAGGGTGTTTTCTTTCTCTGTGGATGTTCTTGAATTTTGCTATGGATGTTCTCAAGTCAGGAAAGAGCTTTATTCCATTAATCTCCTTTCTTAGTCCTGCTTTCTCTATTGTTTTTTCCACTCACATTTGCTGTCAGGTGTCCTGATTTCTAATAAATTGGAAAACAATGAAAGAGTAGGCTTTCTTCTTTAAAATTAAAAGTCTTTTCATAAGCTTTATTTTATTTGATAACTTTAGAAAATCCCAACATTTATAGTTCAGTTAAAGGCACAAATAGCAACTTCTTTGCTAATGTTAATGTCTTTATAACTGTCTACAAAATCAACTCATAATTAGTTTGTGGATTTATTTACTCACTGTACTTTCAGGATTCAGAATCTAAGCTTAAAAAAATCCATAGATTTTAGATACTTTCTCACAAAAAAAACATACTTTTTTCTCTCTAAATAGGAATATTAAGAAAATCACTTTACCAAGTATTGGTCGATTTCGTCACTTTACCAATGAAACCCTGCTAGATATTCTGTTTTATAATAGCCCCACCTACTGTCAGAAGATTGTGGAGAAAGTGGGAATGGAGATAAACCGTCTGCACGCACTTTTTCTGAGTCGGAATCCGGACTTCAAAGGAGGGATCTCTGTTGCTGGTCACAGTTTAGGTAAAACTGTCAAATATTTATTGAGTCAGCACTGCTTTCAGTGTGGGTGACACTGTTGGTGCAAGATTTAGAATTGTAGATTTCAGGTTTTATAAATGGGTAGAGATGAATGCTTTCAATTTAGATTCTACCTTTGCTATACACCTCTCATGAATACCTACGAATGTTTTATATTTTAATTTATTCTGCTGTTTGGTAAAACAAGAACACTGATTATCAGACCTTGATTAACACCTAACTTTTATATAACTTCTGATAAAGGACTTTGAGAAAAAGTAGGAGAATGTATTTAGTGATATAAAAAGCACCTAGAACATTATAAAGCAAATGCTGCTTTTTTTTTTTTCAGGTTCTTTAATATTGTTTGACATCCTGTCTAATCAGAAAGATTTGACTTTATCGAAGGCTTCAGGGCCTTTTGCTGCTGCTAATGGAACTGTGAAGCAGCCACGTGTCCAGGAGAAGCAGGTACGCCCAGTTAACATTTAGATTTGGAGTTTGAGCTGAACGTTTTTCTAAAATCAGAACTGTCTGCATATGAAAATATCCTGAGCTTTACAAGTGTAATGGAACCATGTAGCTTGTTGTTATTGTAAGAAATGAGAGCATGAGTGATTAATTTATATGCTTTTTCAGAATATTTATAAATTCGGATGACAAACTATAAAAATTAAGATGTGTTTTTAGAGCAGAATGGGTTAAGATTTTCTGTAGATAGGGAGACATTTTATGGGAGTTTTTCTGAGCTTTGTAATGTTTCCCCAACTTTATTTTGCAGATGCCTGAAGATCCAAAGCTGACCTTGGATGAGTCTTGTGACCTTGATGTTGAAAATGAAGAAGTCCTAACTTTGCAGGAAACTCTGGCAGCACTTAGTCTCTCTGAATATGTTAGCACTTTTGAAAAGGAAAAGATTGATATGGAATCTCTGGTACTGATGATAGTTTCATTCATTTTTTTTTTTTTTTAATATATTTTATTGATTTTTTACAGAGAGGATAGGAGAAAGAGAGAGAGCTGGAAACGTCGATGACAGAGAAACATCGACCAGTTGCCTCTTCCACACCCCCTACAGGGGATGTGCCCGCAACCAAAGTATATGCCCTTGACCGGAATCGAACCCGGGACCTTTCAGTCCGCAGATCGACGCTCTACCACTGAGCCAAACCGGTTTCGGCTCATTCATTTTTGTTTGAATTTTTTTTCCTGTGTATAAATTGAAAGTTAAGAATGATTTGAACACTCATACACCATAATACATTCCAGATAAGGAAGAAATTTAAGTGTTTAAGAAATTGAAAACCCCACAATTGTTTTTTTTGAAAATTGATTTCAGAAAGGAAGGGAGAGAGAGATAGAAGCATCAATGATAAGAGAGAATCACTGATCTGCTGCCTCCTGCATACCCCTTCTGGGAATCAAGCGATCCAGGCATGTGCCATCAGTTGCAGCTGAGAAAGATGGGTTGGGTGGATGGAGCAGGACTGGAGGGGAGAGACCTCAAACCTTCAGCTTGACTGTAGCTTTTGAATTTTGTACAACTTGCCTGAGTTTTCTGTTAAAAAAAAAATGATGGAATGATTTGTATGTGGGGGGCTAAGATTGTACAGCCTAAATTAACCCATGATTTACAAACAAATAACTTACCGCCGAAGCCGATTTGGCTCAGTGGTAGAGCGTTGGTCTGTGGACTGAAAGGTCCCAGGTTCGATTCCGGTCAAGGGCATGTACCTTGGTTGCTGGCACATCCCCTGGTAGGGGGTGTGCAAGAGGCAGCTGGTCGATGTTTCTCTCTCATCGACATTTCTAGCTCTCTATCTCTCTCCCTTTCTCTCTGTTAAAAATCAATAAAATATATTTAAAAACAAAACAAAACAAATAACTTACCAAAAAAAAGAAAAATTGATTGGGTCTTAGGTTGCTTTAGATGTGTAGTTTCTTTTTTTAATTTCCTTTTTCAATTTCAAGTCTGTTCCTAGACTACTTACCGTGCTTGTCTGTGTTCTTTCCAGCTGATGTGTACAGTGGATGACCTGAAGGAAATGGGAATACCCCTGGGGCCCAGGAAGAAGATAGCCAACTTCGTGAAGCACAAGGCAGCCAGACTGGTAAAGTCATCTCCCGCCAAAGGAAACAAGGCTCCCCTGTGACTAGCGTGGGGTTTGAAAGTTTTCATGAACAGCCCCCTGAGTAGGCCAGCTCGCGTGCTCCCTGCTCCAGGACACGGTGATGGAGCTGATGGAAGCTCAGACTTTGGAGTCAGCCAGGCTAGATTTTAAGTTCCAAGTAGGGTAACTGACCATCCAGTTTCCTTGGAACAGAGAATTCCCTGGACAAAGTACTTTTCTGTTTTAAAATGGGAATTTCCCAGGGCAAAAACCGGATAAGTCCTGGATAAACAGATGAGTTGGTTACCCTGATTCCCAGTATAGCCACTTATTCCCTACATGTTCATGAGCAGTTTGCTTATTCTTTCTGATCCTTGGTTTGCTCCATCTCCCAAATGGGAATGACACCTTCCTTACAAGGTTCGAATGAGGATGAAGTAATCATGTGAAGGTGAATACCCAATAGATGTTTGTTCATTTTCTCTTCCCAATCTCTCTGACCTTCTAAAGATCACACACACACACACACACACACACACACACACACACACACACACAGATCTCATTACTAATACCCGGAAAGCAAAAATTAAAAAAGAATTAATATATTGATTGCTTTTAGAGAGAGACAGAGAAACATCTATTTGTTGTTCCACTTATTTGTTGTTTCTTGTATGTACCCTGACCCCGATCAAACTTACAACCTTGGCATATTGGGACAGTGCTCTAACGAGCACAGCTAGCTGGCCAGGGCCAGAAAGAAAAAATTCTTAACAATACAAATAAAACAACAACAACAACAAATAAAAAGCACTTAAAAAGAAAAACAAAAACTGGGAAAAGCCTCACTTGTTTATTTAATTTTCATTAAATTAATTTTACAGAGTTGCTTTTTAAATACTTAATTATGAAATTAGCACTTCGGGTGCCTACTTTATTTTTATTAACATGGTCTTTGTTGATCTATCTTTGAACTTCTGTGGTTCTATTATTTGTGTTATTTCTTTGGAATGTAACATATGCCAGTATATGTAAAATGACTAGTCATAGGACTGATTTGTCGAGAAGCAATTGAGTTAGTCAACATTTTATAAATAATCTCTTTTGGGTCAGGCATGTTACTCAATTCTTGGGATTTGGAGGACAACTGAGGATATTGTGTCTATTTAGAGGGAGATATTTGAGCACAAATGATGACACATCAGTCCTGGAACAGTACTGCCCATGCTTCCTGGCCCCAGAAGAAGGGATGGGTTGATAACAGAGGATTTCCCCAAGGTGTTGGTGCAAATGAAAGGCTGCCTTCAGGCCCTGCAGCTTGTCCTTGACTGTATTCTGTAATAAAAGGAAAAGTATTCCATTGTTCTTTGAAAATTTTTAGAAGGAGCCTGGTATATACGCTGATATGTAAATTATGGCATTATAAGAATATTTTGAAAGGAGTGAAAATGGGTAAAGTGACCTTATTCTTTAAAATCAGATGTATTTGCCTCTGGATGAACAGTGACATTTTCTTGGCCATGTCGCCATTGGTCGCTCTTCATGTTTCATAGGTAATAAGGTGCTGCCAGATGAATAATAAGATAATATGATATACCCTGTTTATTTAATGCATCTGAAATAATGGGACCAAAATTAGCTAAATACTTTATAATAAGGACATCAGGTATTTGTAGTTTGAGTGTTTCTTTACCCTTTGTAAACTGTCTTAGTGATTCCCATTTGATAAGGAATGGATTTTAGTGTTGGGAATATTGGTAATCACGTAATGTGTGTCGGTTCACTTTGTTTTTACAATTATCGCATGTATCTAGGAGAAATGACAATAGTCTGGCATATGACAGTTTATGACCTACTTAGCTCTCTTAGCAATTTGGAATGAGTTCCATTAATATAATTGGAGGTTCTTCAGAGTGATAGAGCAAATTTAAACTAAAGAATACTGAACATGTTCTTCATTTTGGGTTTGAGATTTAATCTTGTGCTGCCTTCAAAGGGAAGAGATAACCAAACCTTCCATAAAATCATGGTGGGATCTGTTCCCAGCTGGCTGGCAGAGAGCTTTTTTTTTCTTTCTATTCTGCATGTTGAATTAACCAACTGGACTCTTCCTGATTTCCTAGTATTTGGAATTCCTTAGTAGATGAGACCTGTTGAGCCAGATGTTTTGTGTAAGTGTTGTCCACAAGTTCTTAAACAGACTTTCATGGTCATTCTCAGTCTGGGGAATGCAGGTCACTGAGCATGTGCCTGTGGGGAGGGACAAGTCCACCCAGGGCAGCTGTTCACTTCCCTGGCATCACTGCAGCTGCCTCAGGCTCTGATGGCAAACAGAGTGAGTGGCTCCATTGTACTGGATACACCTGCTCCATAGTGCTCCTAAAGCTTTTGTCCACATTTATTTTTGGGAACAGATTGATCATAAGTATTTGGGGCAATAGGCTTTGACAATTCTTACATCTGTGTAGTCACAGCCTAAGACAGAAATAGAACATTTCTGTCATGTATGCTTCTTTGTAGCCAGCTCTTCCGCCGTACAACTAACCATTCTTATTTCTGCCACTTTTGAGAGTTTTGTCTGTTGGGTATGAAGGGAGAGAACAATATGTATTGTACTCATTGGTATGTGACTTTTTCACTCAAAATCATTCATTTTTATTCCACTGTATGACTAAATCACAGTGTGCTTATTTCCTTCCAAAATGCTTTTGAGGAAAATTTGTTAGTGGCTCCATGCAGACATAATGTTAAATGAATTTCTCCTAGGTTACACACCTTTATGGAAGTATGTATTTTAAAATTCTATAATATTTCTAAACTATCTAAAGTTTGGATCTAAAAGGAAGAAATTGGCAGT
Organism: Pipistrellus hanaki; assembly: GCF_964339955.1. NCBI lineage: Eukaryota > Metazoa > Chordata > Mammalia > Chiroptera > Vespertilionidae > Pipistrellus > Pipistrellus hanaki. Next base: position 54,308,931 of record NC_140516.1, on the reverse strand, counting down.
TTTAAACTTTTTACTATAAAATATTACTAACAGAATGATCTATATATAGAAAAGGCTAAGTGACCAGCCAGCTAGCCAGTAGGTGTGATGTGCACTGACCACCAGGGGGCAGATGCTCAATGCAGGAGCTGCTGAGTGACAGCAATTTTGCACAGGGCCCTCTTGTACTTTGGGACCTCTCGGGGGTTGTTGTACTGCCAGTTTTGGCCTGATCCCCGCAGGCCAGGCCTAGGGACCCCACCTGCTGGGGGGACACCACTCACTCTGCAGATGCTCTTTGAGCCCCAGCGCTGCCCCAGGTGTGGCCAGGGAGGGACTGTGGGAGGTTGGCTCCAGGGCATGTGTCTTGCCCCATCAGCCACCTTCTAATTAATTTCCTTACAATGTGCAGCGGGCCTCTAGTAATATTTATATTTAGACTTAATTGTAGCTGTTTTGTTTATTTTTTCATTGCCTCTTAATCTCTTTCTCTAAAGAATTTTAAAGTAAATTTTAGACATACACTTCATTCCTAAATATTTAGTATGTGTCTCTGAAAGGCACATTGCTCTATTGACACACAATGTCATTGTGCCTCAGAAATTACTAATCACTGCCTAATATTGTGGTAGCATGTGTCGAGGTGAGAGCTCATAACTGAACCTTTGCTCAAGGTTATGTAATGAAATCTTGGTGTTTTACAGGAACAGAAAAAAGCAGCCTCAGAGAAGAAGGCAGCGATGGCGGCTTTGACAAAAGGACAAGAAGGAAGTGCTCAGAAAGCCAAAGAAATGGCTTCTCTCCCCTCAGAATCCAGCGAGTCTAAGAGGAGACTTCCAGTCGGTGCTTGTGTGTCTTCTGTGCATGTGGATTATGAGTCTTTTGACGTTGGCACTGGGCAGGTAAGTCCACACAGTGATGAGGGCTGCATCTGTTACGTTGAAGTCACGTATCTTTTTTTTTTTTTTTCTTAAATATATTTTATCGATATTTTGCAGAGAGGAAGGGAGAGAGATAGAGAGCTAGAAACGTCAATGAGAGAGAAACATTGACGAGCCGCCTCCTGCACACCCCCCACTGGGGATGTGCCCGCAACCAATGTACATGCCCCTGACTGGAATCGAACCAATTTTGCAGAGGGCCCTCTTGTACTTTGGGACCTCTGTGCATTGGGACCTGTGGGACCGACGCTCTACCACTGAGTCAAACCGGTTTCAGCTGAAGTCACGTATCTTTATCATCATCATCACATATCTGTCTATTATTTAACCGTTTACTCCTCAGTTATGGGAGGGGTAGAGAAAACGGATTCTAATAAAAATTGTATTCTTCCTTTATAATGTTCAAAATAAGGGATTGAGTGTGTACTGAATACATCATATAACTTTTGAAATTCTCTTTATTTCAGCTTTCTATCAATTTTTATAGCATTTTTCTATCATAACCAATAACAGAATTGGCAGTACTTAGAAAGTTCTGCTCAGAATATATTTCAGTTTCTGTGAGAGAAACTTGCTGTATTCACTTAAATTATGTGTTTTTAGTATTCATTGTGGAATAACATTCATTCCTTGGGGAAACATTCCTTTAAAAATCGATCAAGTAATAGAAAATGGAACATTTAATAATATACTTTGATATTCTTGTATCACTGGCTTTGAAGTCTGAAATTTCTTTTGGATGTTACTTTCAGCATATTTAAGTTATAAATAAGGTTCCATTATCATAAGTAAGGTCATGACTGATATCAAGATGGCAGAAAATGAAACTGGATGTTTGCTAGAGCTTGTCCAAGCTTTCAAGCCAAATTCATTCATAAAGATTGACTTTTAAAAATGTCTCTCTTTTTTAAAACATGAGCAAATTTGAGCAGACTAGCAAATAAAGGCAGATATTCTCTCCCCTCCCTGTGAGGGAAGGATCATGGGTGGGAGATGTGTGGAGCCGTGAGCTCCACTCCACCAGGACACACAGGCACACACTGTCTGCCTCTCCCTGGGACTTGGCCTTCTTCACAAAACTGGAATCACGGTTCTCAGTAGCTTTGACCTCATCTCCCTACAGCTTTATTTATGGTCACCAGGAAAAGGAATCTGCCCTGATAGTATGTCCTGTTAGGAAAATTTCAAGAAGGGATTTTATTTGATGTAGTTTAAATCACAAGTCCATTGGGTACCAATTCTTGTTGCCTGGAGAAGGGGGCACAGGTTGATTGCCCCAGCCCAAGTCACATGCCATCTCCATGGTGGGTGGGCTGAGGTGGGCAGGTTGGATTTGTTACTCAAAAAGTTCCTGAGCAGTCCAACCACAGCAACAGCATGCATCATTCGTGATCGGAAAGCCAAGAAATACTGATTAAACAAATGAAGATTAAAATGTAACTTTGGAATTTCCTTAACCCGAACTAACTGCCATTAGCTGCTTGAAGAAGACCTTTTGGACTTTTATTTGTGCATATACTTTAACAAATATGGTAAAGTACTACATGTAATGCTTTACTAAAACCTTATACTGCTGTTTTCAAACAATATACCGTTGACCCTTTCACAACAGTTCACATTGGAGCTGTTCAGAGGTCAACTGTGTATATTAGGAATAAATTCTGTGTCAGTAAACTTTGTTATAAAGCTTTATTTTTAATGACCATTGTATTTCACTGTTTTGAAAAATGGTCCTTTATTCTGACATTTATTCATTGGATGTTTCCGTTTCCTATAGCTGCCTTAGGAAAGTACCACAGACTGAGTGGCTTAAAACAACATAGATTTACTCTCATGTTTCTGGAGGCTGGAAGTCCAAGGTGGAGGTGTCGGCAGGGCCATGGAAAGGAGCTCTTCCTTGCCTCGTTTGAGTTTCTGTTGATTGGTCACATGTTCCTTGGCTCATAGATGCATCACTTTTCACAAGCCATTCTCCTGTCTTCACATCATCTTTCCTTTGTGCATTTCTGTCTGCGTCCAAATTTACCCTTTTATAGTAACACCAGTTATATTGGATCAGGGCCTACCCAAAGACCTTACTTTAGCTTAATTATCAGTTTAAGACTATTGCCAAATAAGGTCTTTTTTGGGAGGACAGCCCATAAAATTGAACATAAAGGATCTTCCCAGTGTTTTAATCTTGTAAGTGATCCAGTGATGAACAGTTTTAAACCAAACTTTCTGTGCGCATTCTTTATTCTTTCTTTCAGTTAAGTGACTAGAAGGTTAGCTGGGCCAAAGGATGCATAAAAGAAAACGTTGGTGGTTGTTGCTACTCGCAGCTTGAACGGCTGTGGCTGTTGGCATTCCCACAGCGTGGGCCCATTCCTTACAGATTTTTTTCAAACCTGTACATGTGTATTCTCTTCCTTATGGTTTCTTTCGAAAAGGAAAATATTTTCTTTTCTCTAGCTTAGTTAAACAACACAGAGGATTGCCTCTCTCCCCATCACCCTCATTAGTACACACCGTCTCCAACTGATGATGTTTCCACGTATGATTTTTCAACTTTATGCTGGTTCAGAAGTGATATATAATACATTTAGTAGGAACTGAACTTTGGATTTAGAATTTTGGTCTGTTCTCAGGCTAGTGTATGTGGTAGCACACTGTCCTGCGATGCTGGGTGGTGGTGGGGAACACGGCTGCCAGGTAGCCAGGCCACCACGAGGGCCCACAGTTCAATGTGTATTGTATTGTAGGTTTTGTGTTTTCACATAACTTGCATGAGATAGTCAACAGTTTATTACAAAATAGCTTTGTGTTAGATGACTTTGCCTAACTATAGGCTAATTAAGTTTTTTTTAACGTTTATAGTAGCCAAGGCTCAGCCACGATGTTCTATATTACATGCAGTTTTCACTTAATATATTTCACCTTATGATTTCACCATTTTTTTATTGCTCTTTTTTTCTTTCTAGGTTTCTGTTGTTTATAGCTCATTAGACTTTGAACCAGAGATTTTCTTTGCCTTGGGATCTCCAGTTGGTATGTTTCTGACTATTCGAGGAGTGGATCGGATAGATGAGAACTTCAGGCTTCCTACCTGTAAAGGATTCTTCAATATTTATCATCCAGTGAGTGAATTGAATTAACTTCTATTTTGAAGCTGAAGAAGTTGTACTCTTTATCCTAATAGATTCTCAGAGTCTTATTTCTTAGGAATTAAGAACTGATTTGAATTTTGTACAACTCAAGTACTATGTTCTTATAGATACAGTCCAATACTCTCCAATAAACTTTTCAACCAAGAAGCCTTTCTTCAAGGAAACTAGAGGCTTGCACCAAATTTGTTCATAGAGGGTGGGGGTTCCCTCAGCCCAGCCTGCACCCTCTATAATCCAGGATCGCTCTAGCAATCTGAATTGCTGGCTCCTAACTGCTCACCTGCCTACCTGCCTGATCGCCCCTAACTGCTCCCCTGCTGGCCTAATCACCCTTAACCAACCTATCTGCCTTGGCCCCCACCACTGTGGCTTTGTCCAGAAGACATCCAGTCTATGCGGTCTAATTAGCATATCACCCTTTTATCAGTTTAGATAATTATATTGCTTTGTGGCAAAGTAATTTTACCTAAAAACTTGGATTTTTTCTTACAATTACCAGTATTTGAATAGGTGTGAAAAAAATAAATAAGTCTGGTTTGCCAGTTTTGTGTGTATTTGTGTGTATGTGTTTGTTTGTTTTTTGTTTTTTTTCCATATATTTTATTGATTTTTTACAGAGAGGAAGGAAGAGAGAGAGCTAGAAATGTCGATGAGAGAGAAACATTGACCAGCTGCCTCCTGCACACCCCCTGCTGGGGATGTGCCCTCAACCAATGTACATGCCCCTGACTGGAATCGAACCTGGGACCTTTCAGTCCGCAGACCGACGCTCTACCACTGAACCAAACCGGTTTCGACTGTTTTTTTTTTTTTTTTTTTTTAACCCAGCTAAGGTATATAACTCAAAATAAAATAGATTTTTTAAATAAATTTCCATTTTTCTATTTACAGCTTGATCCAGTGGCATATAGACTGGAACCTATGATTGTTCCTGATTTGGACCTAAAAGCAGTTCTCATTCCACATCACAAAGGCAGAAAAAGACTTCATTTAGGTAAAAAGTACATATTATACTGGTAAAACTTGTTTCTTTCCCCTAAATATTAAAATATTGACACTAAGTCCTTTCTTACAGAATTAATGTTCAGTGCCTACTATGTTGATAACTTGTTTACTAAATATTTGATAGTGCTATAAGGAAAGTTATGATGAGTTTCTTCTCCTTGATGACTTTATCCCTTGATGACATTCTAACTGCTGAGACACGTAGGAATCAGGGAAGGTGGTAATAAAGTGATATGATGCCTACACGTTGATAGAATTTGATTATAATCTTTGAAATTGAGAAGCAGAGTAGCATTTGAACTAACGACCAAATCATCAAGAAATAAGTTTGGCCGAAACAGGTTTGACTCAGTGGATAGGGCATCAGCCTGTGGACTGAAAGGTCCCGGATTCAATTCTGGTCAAGGGCATGTACCCCGGTAGGAGGTGTGCAAGAGGCAGCTGATCGATGCTTCTCTCTCACAGATGTTTCTGACTCTCTATCCCTCTCTCTTCCTCTCTGTAAAAAAATCAATAAAATATATTTTAAAAAAAAAAAAGAAAAAGAAAGAAAGAAGTTTGATGGTCTCAAGTGGGTGTTTTTTTCCTTACTAACAAGACTGACTTTTCATGTTGAAAACATCCATTGATTCTCCTAAGTGGGGTTTAAGTGTCTCTTATGTCTGTTAATGGTGTATATTACTTACCCACAGGCTTAAAAGAAGAAAAAGTGATCATGACCTCTTATTTGACAGTTTCTTTCTTTTTCTTTTCTTTCATCATGCTTTTAAAATAAATTTAACTCTTTTAGAGTTAAAATGAGAAATTTTTAAAAAAATATATTTTATTGATTTTTACAGAGAGGAAGAGAGAGGGATAGAGAGTCAGAAACATCGATGAGAGAGAAGCATCGAGCATCTGCCTCCTGCACACCCCCTACTGGGGATATGCCCGCAACCAAGGTACATGCCCTTGACCAGAATCGAACCCGGGACCTCTCAGTCCACAGGCAGACGCTCTATCCACTGAGCCAAACCGGTTTTGGCTCCTCAAAACATTTTAACACGTCGGAGGTTTTTGGATTAGATACTCCATCTATATGACATTTAAGAGATGACTAGGTGCTTTCACCCTGCCTGTGAATAATGTTAACTTTATTTTTAATTTTTGTGGTGCAGAATTTTACCCACTGACTAATAACCTGATGTGTTATCTTCATCTCTTTAGAGTTGAAAGACAGTCTCTCTCGCATGGGATCGGATTTGAAGCAGGGTTTTATTAGCTCTCTGAAAAGTGCCTGGCAAACTTTAAATGAGTTTGCCCGTGCTCATACCTCTTCAACTCAGCTGCAAGAAGAATTGGAGAAGGTAGCCAATCAAATCAAAGAAGAAGAAGAAAAGCAAGTAGTTGAAGGTAAATTTTATATTTAAGGCCTTTTCCAGTTGTTCAAAATGTTGTTTTCCCAAATGTAACCCATAAATCATTAATGATGCTTTTTATTCTAGTCGTCTTTGTTAAGATGTAAAGACTTCTCCTATAAAAGAATATTTTGTACTAAACTATATACTTGAAAATGCATGTCATCCTTTCTAACGAGGTTTTTACCTGATAGTTGCTGAACTTTTTACTCTGCAATGTTAAGTTTCATTGAGATTCCAAAGGCCAGAGTGGAAGGTCAGAGTTGAGAACCAAGTTTATGTTCAGGCACTTGAAAGACACACTTGGAGAAACGACCTTTCCTGATGCTGTTGTTTACCTGTGTTGTTATGGACTTGACCGCAATGTCAGGTCATTGTGCCGTGATGTTTTTGAATTTTTCAGATTCTAATTCTATTTCCTTTCTTTCTGCAATGCTCTCTCACCCCTTTTCTTCAAAAGTTCTGTCAGCTCGTGGGCTCTTTCTCCTCTCTCTGGTAACCAGCCCCGCTTCCCCGGGCTCTTTGGAGGAATGGGAAGTGAGCCCGGTAGCTCCCCAGGTTGCTACGTGTGTCAAGCAATATTCACACTGAGCCCAGAAAGTCAGCTAAAGTCAAAGAATAATGATAAAGTGATTGACTTTGATATTGAAATGGTTTAAATTCTAGCAGAAAAGGTTGTTGAAAGCCCAGATTTTTCCAAGGAAGAGGACTACTTAGGAAAGGTTGGAATGCTAAACGGAGGCCGTCGAATTGACTACGTTCTTCAAGAAAAGCCAATAGAGAGTTTTAATGAATATCTTTTCGCTCTTCAGAGTCACTTGTGCTATTGGTAAGTATTTTCTTCTTTGCTAACATTCAGGTGGCCTTTAGGAAACAGTTGTAGTACTAGTGAGACTTACTGATTTATCATTCGTTAAGGAACATTCATTTGAAGTTAATGTTTCCTCCCTTTAGTTCAGTTACCCACAAGGTGGCAGTAGGTCTTCTGCCTTTGACTAGAGGCCTTTGGTGGTAGCACGGACTGTGTCTGCAGGGATTCCTTTCACAGGAGGGGCGTGGTAGGAAGGACTTAGAAGAGCGTCCCTTTCTGTACTCGCTCAGCAGGGAGAGCTGCAGTGGGATGGTTTGCAGCTGAGTGGTGTCCATCCAGTTTTTAAGGACAGCTGTGAGATTGCACTACTTGTTTTTCATTTGTCCTTCTTCAGGAGAGTTGATAGAATAAAAGCTGCATTTCCCACCTTTATGCATAGAGATTACTTCTAATTGTCTCTTAAGAACATGTGGACTTTTTTTTTTATAGGGAATCTGAAGATACTGCCCTGTTATTACTTAAGGAAATTTATCGAACAATGAACATTAGTCCAGAACAGCCCCAGCATTGATAGGACTTCAGCTTCACTCTGTGAGTTTATCTTTATTGTGTGTATAATTTCTGAATGTTTCATTCTGAAATGTTTTTTATGGCATTGATGTTGACCAACAATTTTCCCATTTTTCTGTTTTCTTTGAGTGTTTTTTATTTTTATTTAAAAGTTCAGAATAGAGACTGCAAAGGAAGGGAATTATTGTACAGTTTATACTTCTGACTTACAAAAGTCTTCTAATTCTGCATAGAATTTGAGTTCTTTAAGTGTCTTTTAAAAATAGATTCTCAGGAACATCAGCTACGAATTTCTTTGGTTGTAGGTAACAGAACTAAGAGGTTTACTCAGACAAATGGAGGTTTACTTTTATTATGTAACAGGGAAGGTTCGTTTATTGAGTGATGCCAACAGATGCCCAGATTGTTTGCATATTTTTGCCTGCATGTTGGCATGTTAGAAGATGGCTGCTGTAGTTGCGAACATCACATCTATATTCAAGGCATGACTGATGGTGAAAGGGTGGTATTGGTTGTATCTTTCCCTTTTAATTAGGAAAGCAAAATCATGTCCAAGATTTAATCATATGTACTGACGGAACCTGTGTCACATATCCCATGTCTCCCCACAATGCCAAGCTGCACGGAAGATTGTACATATAATGTGTGAAGCATTTCCAGTCTTATAGAGGATAGGACTAGAGAAAGGGATTCAAAATGGTGAGCCAACCTACAAGTCAACAATACTGTATTCCTGACTGTCCTGAGACGCCTGACACATACCTCTTTTTCCTTACTAGATAATGCATCACTTTAAAAAATAGGTGGTGTATTTTTTACAAGTTAGAAGTTTTAAAGCCTTTAAAGAGGAAAATACAAACAGCTGAGCTCTGAATTACTAAAGTCAAAAGTAGTTTCTGCCAATTTTTGGTTTTCTAATAATAAATGATAAGTTCAACTTCTGCCTTATTTTGGAGAGAGACACTTTTAATAGAATTTACTTAGAAATATTCCTGTGCATAGCCAGTCAACAGGACCCTCATTGAATACTAGAGGCCTGGTGCATGAAATTCGTGCACTGGGGGGAGGGGTGGCTATCCCTCAGCCTGGCCTGTGCCCTCTTGCAATCTGGAACCCCTTGGGGGATATCCACCTGCTGGCCTAGGCCTGATCCCTGTGGAATCCCTCTCGCAGTCCAGGATCCATTGCGGGATGGCGCAGTGTGCCAAGGCGGCTAGGAAGGAGCCCGAATCGCACCGGGCACCGCGTGTTCTTATCCCAGCCTGTGGCAGCTGCGCTCACCAGCCATGAGCCCATCTTCTGGCTGAGCGAACCCAACTAAGATGGTGGCTGCCATGGAGCTGGAGCGAGCAGGAGGCTTGGGTTGCCCTTAGCAATGGAGGAAGCCAAGCTTCCCACCCACCCTGGCCAGCCCTGGCCTCTGCTCAAGGCTACAAAGTTTCAATTATAGAAAATAAATAATTCCCAGATACCTGCTTCCAGCCGCCCTGGCCTATGCTTGGGTTGCTGGGGATGTGTGGCTAGCTTGCAAACCACTCCAGGCCCCTCACCCAGGCCGCTCCATACTCCAAGGGAACCCCCACCCTGATCTGGGACACCCTTCAGGGCAAAACCAGCTGGCTCCCACCCATGCACCAGGCCTCTATCCTATCTAATAAAAGAGTCATATGCAAATTGACTGTCACTCCAACACACAAGATGGCCAGCAGGGTAGGGCAGTTGGGGAGGGGACCAGGCCTGCAAGGGAGGGCAGGTGGGAGCAATCAGGCCTGCAGGGGAGGGCAGTTAGGGGTGAACAGGCAGGCAGAGGAGGGAAGTTTGGGGCGAACGGGCCTGTAGGGGTGGGCAGTTGGGGGGCACCAGGCCTGCAGGGGAGAGCAGTTAGGGGCAATGAGGCTGGCAAGGAAGGGCAGTTAGGGGTGACTGGATCAGCAGGGGAGGGCAGTTGGGGCTGACCAGGCCTGCAGAGGGGTAGTTGTGGGGGACCAGGCTGGCAGGGGAGGGCAGTTAGGCGTGACCAGGCTGGCAGGGGAGGGCAATTAGGGGCAATCGGGTTGGCAGGGGATCAGTTAGGCATCAATCAGGTTGGCAGGGGAATGGTTAGGGGGTGATGAGGCTAGTAGGCAGAAGTGGTTAGGGGCAATCGGGAAGGCAGACAGGCAAACAGTTGGGAGCCAGCAGTCCTGGATTATGAGAGGGATCTCAGATTGGAGAGGGTGCAGGCTGAGCTGAGGGATACACACCCTCTTGCATGAATTTTGTACACCAGGCCTCTAGTCTATATAGATCTGTACCTTGATCTTTTCCATTAGCCATATTGCTAGCACAGCTTTCCACGTTAGCTTTGTACATGAAATTTTGTTCTCTTTAATACATAGTAGTCCATTGGATGGCTATATTTCATCTATTTAGCCAGTTTCCTGTTAGTAGACATTTAAATCATTTTCTAATATATACTAGTATTAAGGAGTCATAGTCAATAGAGTAGGAAAGAGATCTAAAAAGTCATTCTATAATCAGATTCTTGATAGTTATATCAGTTCTTACCATTTAAAAAAAATATATATATTTTATTGATATTTTACAGAGAGGAAGGGAGAGAGATAGAGAACTAGAAACGTCGATGAGAGAGAAACATCGACCAGCTGCCTCCTGCACACCCTCTACCAGGGATGTGCCCGCAACCAAGGTACAATACATGCCCTTGACCGGAATCGAACCTGGGACCTTTCAGTCCGCAGACTGACGCTCTACCACTGAGCCAAACCAGTTTCGGCAGTTCTTAACATTTCTGATAGTATAATGATAAAATAACTGTAATGTCAAGGTTATCACAGTCCAGATTTTAAATTATGAAATAGTCTTCCAACTGGTCAACAAATATTTTAGTACCTACTGTGTGTCAGGCATCAGTTTTCATGCTGGGGATAAGTGGTAAAAAAGACAGCATTTTCATCTTAAAGAAATTACAGCAGGTCTTTCATTACAACATTGATGAGATGCTTTAGGAACTTTATATTTATGAGCTTCTGATAAGAAGAGGTTTTGCTATATGTTGCTTTGACACACTTCCAAGAACCTATCCATGAAGGTTAAGTGAGGAGTCACTCCACTGGGAGGAGTATCTTCCACTGGAAGGAGGTTGACAATAGTACTATATTCTAATCCAAAAGTGCATTTCAGAAATTGACAGCTTCTGTGGAAAAGATAAAATAGGAAGATGTGGAGAGTAACCGTGGTTACTTGTAGGGCAGACTTTGCTGACCCAATGACATTTGAGTTGAAAATTGAATGATGACAAGAAGTTGGACACATGAAGATAAGGGAAGACAATTTAAGCAGAAAGAAAGGCAGCTGCAAAGGTCATGAGATGGGAACAGATAGGTCAGGTTTGAAGGACAGAAAGCAGGCCAGGCTAGCCAGAGGGTGCTGAGTGAAGGGGAGAGTGCAGGCAGGTGAGTCAGAGAAGTTGTGGGCCTAACTATGAGGGACCTGTAAGGACTTGTGTTTGACTCCAATGAGACATTGAGGGACATGATTTGGTTTATCCTTTAGAGCACATGTGTCAAACACAAGGCCCTCGGGCCAAATCCAGCCCGCCAGGCCTTGCAATGTGGCCCGCACCGCGATGTCATCACTGCACTCCGCTGTCAGTTTATGACATTGTCAGTTTATGACTGTTCAGTAAACCATTCGGCCCGCGATTTAGGCTGGATTTTAGATTTTGGCCCCTTCTCTGATTGCGTTCGACACCCCTACTTTAGAGAGATGCTGTGAGTACTGGTTGAAGGTTTGGCTATTGAGCAAAGGAAGGGAGATTTAACTAGGGGTAGTGGGGATGGTCAAAGAAGATTGAACTCCCATCTGTTTTGGAGGTGAGTTGTTTAGGACTTACTGACAAATTCATGGTGGAGTATGAGGGAAGGAGAAGCTACGGATGACTTATTGCCCCTAACTGCCCTCCCCTACAGGCCTGGTCACCCCTAACTGCCCTCCACTACTGTCCTGATCCCCTCCTCAACTGCCATACCCTGCAGGCCTTGTCCCTCCCAACTGCCTTCCAATGCTGGCCATCTTGTGGTGGCCATCTTGTGTCCACATGGAGGCAGCCATCTTTGACCACATAGGGGCAGCCACCTTGTGTGTTGAAGTCACAGTCAATTTGCATATTACTCTTTTATTAGATAGGATTCTGACATGTAGTTGTACATCCTGTTTGTACATTTCTGACTGTTTGCTTGGAATAAATTCCATAAGAAACAGCATTGTTAGATCTAAGTATGTTGCACATTTTAAAAGGTTTTAGATCTATGATTATTGCTAAATTACATTTCAGAGAGGTTGCCTAAATTTTCATATCTACCACCAATGCATGTGCTGATTTTCCTGCATCCTTGCCAAAACTGGGTAGAATTGTTTTTAAAATTTTTGCCAATTTGATAGTTAGAAAGTGTTATGTCATTACATTACTTTACCTTACATTTTTATTACTAGTGAAATTGAGCTTTTTTGGTGTATTTATTTGGCTGCTTGTATTTATTCTTTTGTCAATTCTTGACCTTTACTTATTGTTCTGGAGGTGCGGGGTAGGGTATTTTTATTTCTTTTTGATTAATGATTGTGATATTTAACAGTAATAACCCTTTGCCATTGCAAATATTTTTTTCCCCCAGTGCACATTTGTAATTTATTTTTGCTATGCTTTGGGTATTTTGGGGGTGGAGAGCATGGTTTTAAAATATGTAGGCCAATCTTTTAAGATTCTTATTTAAATATATGTGTGTGTGTATTTTTTTTTTTAATGTGGCCAACATTTGTTTTCTAGGCTTTCTGTGTCTCTTTTATTGATTTATTTGTCTATTTACCATATTTCACTGACTTCAAATTATTATATTTTTCACATTTCAGCAACTTTAAATTTGGAATGCATCTTAAAAACAGCTGTTGCCTGGCGGGAAGTTGAGTTCTTCTGGACATGTTTGCATGTTCTGGCCATTCATTGGGGGCACTACCACCCTGCATCTTCTTAAGCTAATTTCTCTGAGAGTTCCTTGGACTAAGCTGGTATTGTGAATTCAGACACAAAATTTGCAGGCAGGACAGGGTGTGTGCACTAGTTCAGCCATCGAGGTATGCCCTCACTCCCTTCCCATTGTCAAGGAGGAGGTGTGCAGACCCTTCCCCGAGGCTGTAGCCATTTGGCGCACTTGCTGTTTGTGCAAGTCTCTGTCTCCTTTTAGCTTCGTATCCTGGGCGTCTTTTATTTGCATGGTGTGTAAAATAATGGTGTATTAGATTCATTGAAATATGGTGTTTTATTATAACCTTTTGGTTTTTACTGTCTGACAGTGCAGGTTATTAGTATGCCATAGTGTTGGCAATGATTCCAAATAAATTTTGAAATTTTTTAAGTTCCCCATTAGTCTCTCTTCACTGAATGAACAAAACTCAAACAATATAGTCCTAGGATTTTAATATCACCTAATTTGAAAAAGTAAGACCCTTTCATTTCACACTTAATTTGTTCATTATTCATTGTTTTATTTCTTCTTCTACTTGATTGTAAAATTTAGGCAAGAACTTAAGCTCCAAAAACTGTACTAATACTATGAAGTAATTAATTTAAAATATTAACAATTCTTGCATACAGGTTCATTCAAGCAGAGATCAATTTTGCTGGATTCTTTTTATTTATTCCTTTCTAGAATTGTTCTTAAGCCTCAGAACAATTCTAGAAAGGAATAAACTTCCTTTTATTCTCCATACCCTCTATGACATGAAGGTCACCTGCTATGAACCTCACCGAATGCTCCTGGCTGACTCCTGTCCCTTCCCTCCGGTGGCCTGTCCGTCTGAGAACGTGCTCACAGGCTTGCTTTCTGCAGGCCACTCACAGTGTGTTCTTTAAAAAACGCAAGTCCAGAAAGGAACAGCAGTGCATCACTCTATTACACTAAGTTTGTGAGGTTCAGCAGGATTCCTTTTTCTTTGAAGACTCTTGTCTTTACAGAAAATCACCATATAAATTACATTGCTGAGAAAATTCTCAGAGGACATTCCCATTTATTCCTGTGATGGATTGACAGACAAAGTGATTAGATACAGTTGCTTAGATACATTGACATTTGCTTAGATACAATTCTCAGATGTAGGGATTCATTTAGAAGAAAACATACAGAACAAAAAGACAACTGAAACAGTACCACATTTGGGCAGTGTAGATGAAAAATGTAATCAAAGACGCCTCAGTTATGTAATTAAATGCAATTAAAGTCGCCTCAGTTCAGTTGTTAGAGTAGTGTGTGATGTCTATGAACAAATACAGCATGCAGACGGTTGTTTCTGTTTCTTAAAAATCTGTTGCAGTGGGCTGTTAGACTTGCGTTTTTTAAATGTAGTACGTTCTTTTATTCAAGTATGGACTGATTGAGACTTTAGCAGTATGAGTTAAAAATTCTTATGTTCTACTTTAAATGTGAATTGTTCTGAACTGCTTTAATGCAGCGTCACTGTATTTGTTAAGAGGCACTAGCCTCAGTCACTTATATTCCGAGTTGAATCTGAGGTTTGGATAAAGCCTTTTGAGTTGCTGTGGAGAGCACTGCTGTGGGAGGAAGTGCAGCGCCTGACGGACTGCACGGCAGTCCTCCGAGGCCCTCCCTGCGTGTCGACTCGGGGAGGGGGGTGCAGGGTGCTGTGCAGTCGCCCTATCCTGAAGTTCCAGGTAATGTGAGAACCAGACTAGAGGACTTCCGATTTTTTATTTACTTTGTATCAATTTCATTTATACCAAAGTATTTGAAAGTATGAAATGTATTGTTTTTAGACCATAAATCAATTTCAATGAAAGACTGTTCTGTAATATTTTATTTTATTTTGTTTTACTATAACATTAGATTTTCTTAACTCTTTTCCTAATACTACATGGGAATACTGATTTTTCTTCTTTTGTTATGTAATAGAGACATTTTATACTGTTTACATAGTTCTCATGGAACTTAGAATTTTTTAGAAGCAACATGATACACATTTTTGTGTATATATTCTAATTAGTGTGAATAAAACAGTAATATCAGTGTATCTTTTTAAAGTATCAATTGTCTGTATTTCTCTTATCTTCCTTAAAAGTTTGGCATTTATTTGCTTTTCATTGTGAGTATGTGCTATATATTATTAGTACATAGCATTTGCTCCTAATAATAGAATTAGGACAGTAGATCGTAGAGCTGCAGTGGACCCCAGACAACATATATTCCAAGCACCTTGTGTGCAGCTGAGGGCACGCAGATGGCGAGCACAGGCCTGGGCTGGAGCACAGCTTCCTGCTCCTGTCTCCACCTCTCCTGGCCAGTGCTGCTGCTTTCCACTTGTTCTCCCTTGAGGTCCCGTCGGATGAAATTCAGAGAAATGAGGGTTATTTATGTATATTGTAATAAATTCTAATGTGATTTTACAATTTACAACTGGTTTTGTCTGCATTATTCAGCCTGTGTCTTCTAAATATTGGGCAGAGGAGGAGGATTACTGAGCGCAGTTCTGGGAGAAATTTGTCCGCCCAGGTTCAGGAAACCCTGTGATTTTATTTTAACTCTAAGAAACGTGCTCTGACTGTGATATTTAATACATTCTTATTGATTTCAGAGAGGAAGGGTGAGGGAGAGAAAGAGAGAAACATCAATGTTGAGAAACTGATCAGTTTCTCACGCCCCCCTGCTGTGGATCAAGCCCCAGCCCCAGCATGCCCCTGACCTGAAAGAGACTGACTCCTGGTTCTTAGGTTGATGTCTACCACTGAGCCACGCTGGCTGAATGCCTGTGCTATTTATATCACTCTTCAGCTTCTTACAAAAACCAAATAAACTGTTTCCAGAGGGCAGTCTCCATTACTATCATATTGTTCACTGTTGTCATCACCAAGCCTATCAGGGTCTTGTCACCTAGTCACTCGCTTTCCAGATGTTCGTTGAATAAAAGAATTTTAAAAATAAAATACATAATTTTAACACTTGGACAAGACCTTGCAAGACCATCTAGATCAGTGGTTTGCCAACTTTTAAAAGACAGGAAAACCTTTTTTCAAATGAAAACTCATCAAATTTCTCATATAAACTAGATGAGCGTATAAGCTGCTGAGTAAAGCTTGACACCCTCCCCTTTTTCCCAGGAACAAGTACCTTTTTTCTCAGGAGGAAATCAAGTCTGCAGTTACTCTGATTTCATAGGAACGGTTTGGGACAAACACTAAACTTGTCAGGAAGTCATCCTAAGCAGATGAGGACGGTGACCTGGGTCACGTTTGTTACCATGGTGTGGAATGAGGGGAAACTGCTTTCTGAGTCTGACAGACCTCTGTGTATACCTCTTTTTCTTCCTTTAAAAAAACAAAAACAAAAACAAAACACTAAAATTTCCCCCATCACCATTTATTAGATTACCACTGTTTTAGGTGTTGATGACTTGATACCTTAGCGCTGAACCATAGGTTTACCAGCAGCATTCCGGTGGCTTCCCAGGCAGATTTGCCACCTGAGAGGGGGGTGATTGAACTGCAGGCACTGAATGTTGGTTTTCTTTCCAGTTGCAGTTCTCATTGTAACCTAGTAGCTGGCATTCGGGCTGTGCGTGAGTCGGGGCCCTAGGACGGGGTCCTGGAAAGGAGAGCAGAGTGCCGTCATGGTGATCAATCACACTGTTGCCTGTTTCCCTGGCGGACTGTCAGCTGCTCGTCTCCTTGGTATTTCTGTACTCGTAACAGGTTATCAGTCTTGTCCTGGCATTTCACCTCTTCAGGCTCTGGACTGCACTGAGCCCACCAAAACCGGATTGCATAGTCACGAGCTCTGGTGCACACCTGGTTGTGTTTGTGTCCAGCTCTAGCTGTGGGTTCTTGTGAAAACCACTCCCTGCTACCCCCCTGCTCCGCACTCCCCAACTCTCAGCAGGCGAAGTGTTGTTTGTTGTTGGTCAGTTTCCGCTGTCATGAAATTCCTCCATCGCATACAGTGGCTGTGAGACTTGAGCCAAAGTAAGAGCACCGTGCATGTGACAGTGCTGGGCTATAGGAAGGACTCCAAACATCAGCTGGTTACCAGCGCTGTTGCTCTTCCTTCACCCTGAGCACTGGGTTCAGGAAGACCCAGGCCTTCTGGGCCAGGTCTCTGCCACTTCCTGTCCTCCTGGCTTGGGTTTTGGCCAAGTGTTTTGTAGCTGAGACAAAAAAGAGAGGCTGAATGTCTGCTTCAGTGGCCTAGATGTTTGCAAGTTGTGGGTATTTGTTCCATGGCTGGCTTGTTTCATTTAGCACCATGCCCTCAGGGTCCATGCCCATAGTGTAGAATTTACCAGAACTTACTTCCTTCTTAAGGCTGAATAACATTCCATTGTATTTATAGACCACAGTTGATGAACACTGGGGGTACTTGCCCTTTTGGCTTTTGTGAATAATACTGCCTCAAACATGGGAGAGCTTGTCACTTGGAGTCCTGGCTTTCAATTCCTTAAAATATATATGCCAATGGGTATTTGAAAGCTGTAGAGCATTGAGGAAGAAACTCCCAAGTGCCTTCCACGGTGTCAGTAGCCCTGGCCAGACTGGCCTCACTGTCGCAGCCTCTGCTTCTTAGCTTCCTGCCTCTGATGGTGTCACCGCATGTTGAGCTTGCAAAGTCCTACCAGCCTGCTGTCGCAGCACTCGAGGCTGCAGGAGCGGGGAGATGAACGATTGGTTTGCTGCTGCTGCGTTCAGGACTTCCACAAACGTACATTTGTCTATTTTATTGTGTAATTCCAGTCGCCAGAATGACCCTGAACAGTGCACAGACTGCAATAAAGCATCAATACTTGGCTTCTAGGAAAATAAAAATCAGAAGGAAGAAACAGCAGCAGGAGAAAGAAATTACTGGGAAACACTCAGAAGGAAATGCCATGGCTGTTTTTTACGTTTCCCCTGACTGTTTAAACTCTGTGTGTTCAATGCATTGTTGGTGGTGGGAGACTGCTGACAAACTGGTCTGCCAGAGGGAGGTGGTTCGATAAATCACACTCTTCCACACCATGGGACACTGTGAAAAGGAGCAATCAACCTCTGCAGAGAAGGAGCTACCAGACATTTAAAGAGAAATAGCAAAGGCAAATTGCTGCATAGATTGGAGAGTATGCTGTCCTTTGTGGGACAGTGGAGCAAACGAGAGAGAGAGAGGGAGAGAGGGAGAGAGAAAAAAGGAGAGAGAGAGAGAAAGAGAGAGAGAGAGAGAGAGAGAGAGAGAGAGAGAGAGAAAGAGAGAGAGAAATGAAAGAGAGGAGATAGGGAGAGAGAGAGAAGGGAGAACATACATATAATACACTCTTAAGCTTACTTGTGTAAATATAATGAAACTGGAAAGATGCATAAGAAACCAGTATCAGTGGTTATATATAGGCGTGGAAAGAGGATTGTCACAGTATGACAAGGATTGTCACAGTATGACTTTATATATGCACTAGAGGCCCATTGCAAGAAGATTCCTGCAAGAACAGGGCTTCCCTTCCATCGCTGCTGTTTCCCTCCTGCAGCTGCTGCTGCCCCATGCTTTACCTCCCCCTGCTATCACCACCCTGCTTTCCACTTCCCCTCCTTCTTCCTTCTATGCTGTCTTCAGTCCTTACTCCACATCTGTGTATGCAAATTAACCACCATCTTTGTTGAACTATTTTGCATACTCGCTCTGATTGGCTGGTGGGTATAGTGGAGTGAGGGTCATTTTGCATGTTTCTCTTTTATTGGTGTAGATTTTTTTTTTTGAGCCATGAGACTATATCATCTACTATACTAAAATGAAAGGGCTTATATTTTCCCACCAGCTAGACCAGCAGAGAGGCTTGACATCTAAATTAGGTTGATTTATAGGCAATAAACAGTTGTACAATTTGTAAGAAAAATCGGTTACAGGCTACTTAGAATTTATCTGTGGTCTAGGAAACCAACAACTTGTTCTGATTCCAATTTTGGAAATGCCTGAGAAGAGGGGAGGGGAGGAATGGTGCTCAGAGCCTCCCTCTGCAACTGGTCCTGAACTCTTTGTAGAAAGGAGAGCTTTGGGTCCAAGGTCTGAGGACTACAGTTGGGCAGTGCAGGAAACCAGAGCCAGGATGGACCAGGGCTGGGTTTTCCTTGGGGTTTTCCTCTCCCTCACATTGCCCTGGGTGACCCAGGTGGTTGCTGGCACTCTCCAGAAAGTGGCTAGACCAGAATTGACTCTTCAGCCAACAGTCAGCAAGAAACTGATGCTTAAAAGCAACCACTTAGCCCTAGCCGGTTTTGCTCAGTGGTTAGAGCATCAGCTTGTGGACTGAAGGGTCCCAGGTTCGATTCCCTTCTAGGGCATATGCCTGGGTTGTGGGCTCCATCCAATGAGCAGGAGGCAGCCAGTCAATGATTCCTCTCATCATTGATGTTTCTATCGTTCTCTTCCTCTCCCTTCCTCTTTGAAATCAATAAAAATATATTTAAAAACACACACACACAAAAAAAAGAACAATTGCTTTGTGAGCTTTGATTGGATTCTCCAGTCCTGATCAAGCCTTGTGATGACTATAGCCTCAGCCTAAAGCTTGATGGCAACCTTGTCAGAGACCCAGAGACAGATTTGCTGAGATCCGCAGCTCTGTGTCAGATCATACTGTTTGTTGTTTAAAGCTGCTTAGTTTGGGGTTGACTTTCTATGCAGCAACAGATAATTAATATAAGAGGAAAAAGCACAAATTGAGACTTTCATAACTGTTAGCAATCACTGTATTTAGATATCACAAGTTTTTGAGAATTCAAGTACAGATATAAGCTATTTTTTTTATAAGCTTTTTATTTTTGAATCATTTTAGATTTACATGCAAGTTGCAAAGGCAGTGGAGAGGGTTTCTAAGCAGCTCTCACGCACTTTCCACAATTGTTACATCTTACATCAACATTGTATGTTTGTCAAAACTACGAAACTGATGATGCATCGTGTTAACCAAACTCCGATTTTCCATGATGAGCCTCTTTCTGTTGCTGGGGGGAACCACACTGCATTTAGTTATCAGATCTCTGGTGGCTCAGTCTGTCTTTGTCTTTCATCCCCCAAACAGCAGTCTGGGCTATGCCAAATTTACTCCTGTTTGTTGGGTTGTCTTTGTGACAATGCTAGGAAACGGAACCACTAGTACCCAAGCTTTACAATGGTTGCAACACTTACCCATTCGATAATTGGTTTTGTGTTTACTTGTACAATTACATGGTTGTCTGCCATCCCTACTAGCCTCTAAAGTCCATGAAGGTAGGGACTGTGTCTGCTTTTGTGGGCCTAGCATGATGTCTGCAACGTCATGCTAGGCCCACGTAGTTTCTCCATCAGTGTATGCTGAGTAAATACGTTCATTCACACCTACTGGATAGGCGCACGCCTGTAGTTAATGATCCATAGTAGTTTTAATGAATAAAGGAGCCTCAGTATTCCTCCGAGGACTGAGAATTGTATCTAAAGTATAGCAAGTCCCAAACAAATCACGACTATTTGCCAGACACACTGCAGTACTTTACTACAGCAGCTGGGAAAATGAGCGTGCGATTCAGTTACATAAAACAGGAATTGCAAAATTCCACAGTCAGTGCTCTGCCTCCCTTAGTTAGGAAGTCTTGTTTGGTGCCTGGAACAGTGGGTGGGGGGAAGCGGTGATGGGCATGGTGCTGCCATCCCAGAGGCAGGCACCGGGTGTGGGCCGGACGAGAGAACTGCCAGATCCTCAGGAGCAGGCCTCACAGAGAAGCTCCACAGGCTAACAGCACGTGGGGCGGGATGTGGATTACTAGGGCTCATCTGCTCTCAGAAATCTGAAGCCTAAGTTCAGAAAAATGCCCTAATTGGATGCAATTTCATTTTAATTCAGGGCAAAGCTCTCATAAATCTCTTACATTTGATTTTAAAATAGTCACTCTTTAATATTACAGTTTGTGTCATATAAATGTTGGTATTTTAAATTTATGTTTATAATATGAAATTTTTATTATGGATAATTATTGGTATTTTAGTTGAGATGGTAAGTGCAAATCATTTGTTTCACCTGTTATGGTGGGAAAGTTTGAAGCAGTGGTGATGGCACCATTTGGGAAGTCCCATGCTAATGGAATTTGGGGCATGAGGAAAGCTGAGCTGGTGACATCCATGGCTGCCACAATAATGCGTTCCAGTGGCAGCTGAGCTGGCTTGTTATTACAGGCTTTATGGGGTGCTTTATATGTAATTTAGAAATAATAATAAACTGAAGTTGGACTCTTGGCTCCTCTCCCAGATCAAATCCCTTGAATGTTTATCTGACACAAGAGTCAGAAAGAATTCAATTTTAGACCTGTATATTTATCTAAATGCAGTGACAATTTTTTTTTTTTTTTGTATATAGAAAAAATAAAAACGTGTTTCAGAGTAAAATGCAGAAAAAGTCATTAAAGTAACAATTCAGCATTGGGACTATAACATTTTGCTAGTGACTATGTAACCCAATAAATAAGGTGGGTTACTTTCTTTATAACTTATTTTTCATATTTTTCAGCAAGCTACAAAAAATTCTGCTTTAAACATGTCTGTGTTTTATCTAAGACCTTCTATGGAAAGAATTACTTGTATCATTTTTTAAATTATTTGCTCTCATGAAATTTTCATGACCTTACCCAGATTGATATTCCATAAAAGGGCACACTCAAACATTCACCCATTGTGTGTAAAGGCGTTGCATCGGCTTCCCAATGATTAGCTCAGTGACATATAGTGGCATTTCATGCACATGTATTGGATGAAAAACTGTCTGTATGCACAGAACATCATTTCGAATGGATTTTCTAAGATGTCATCACTTGGGATGGCTAATCTTCTTTCACTATATGTTCTCCTTTTCTTTAGTAATAAAAACAATAATAGGTGATTTTTGTTAACTATTTACTATATACCAGACACTATTTTCTGGTGAATAGTGACTGCCTCCCTTCCCACAGCCCAGTAGCCAGGGACTTGCCCTCTCTTAACTGCTTCACCTTCTTACTGGTTGGAAAGTAGTCGAGATGCTGAGCCAGTAATTTATGTTCTGCCCCATGCTGCACCATCCTGGTTCCAACTTGTCAGGTGCAACATAAAAACTGATGAGCTAATCTGTCTCCTAATAATGATAAGGAAGATTAAGTATTTGGGTGTCATCTATGTCCCAGCATTCTCGCGTGTCGTCCCCCCCACCCCCCACGTTCACCAAATAGAGACTTTGGATTAAAACCAGCCACCCGTTGGAACATTTCTAAAAGTGGAAGTATCAGCCACTCATTTATTCAAAGGAAATGCTTAGCTCATTTTTCTCCCAACAACAAGCTGATATCTACATTAAGAAAGAGAAATTTATCTATTTACAGGTGAAGAAGGAGTGGAGGTCTCGGAGAGGAAGGAATTATGGCGCATGGGGGTGCTTTTGTCAATTCAGAAGGCAAGGGAGGCTTGCTGGGTGCTGGGAGGGGAGGAGGCAAGGTGAACTCAGGCTCTTCAGAGATTTAGTCCAGGTCGGGGGAGTTTATAATCTCTGCTCTTTCCTATATATTTAAGGAAAGTCGTGCCGAACTCACCTGGTGGGACTCTTGTCCTTAGTGCTGCCTAGGGAGGAAAAAAGGAATTAGGGTTTTCACTCAGGGAAGCTTCTGCCTTGGCAGCCTTTCACCTGGTGGCTAATTGTCTGTGAACCTCAGAAGCTGAAACTAATTAGAAATCTCAGTAAATACCACATTCCGAGGGTCTTTAGTAGGAAACTAGTTTCCTTCTAAAAGCCAAGGTTGCTTATGAGCACCTCCTGCTGTTATGAAGGAAAGTCTGATCTAAGTGTCCTAACAGCAGGTCTCCAAGAGCTATTAAGAGAACAGACAAAGTCACATTGACCTGTGTGGGTTCGTTCTGAGAAATACATTCCGAGGTGATTTTGTCGAGTGAGCATCACGAGGTGCACGTCCACCAGCAGACGGTGTCGCCTTTGCGGACGGAGGCTATGTGGTGGAGGCCATTGCTTCTAGGCCACAAGCCTGTGCAGCTTGTTAGTTGTATAGGCAAACACGAGATGCAGTCAAGCACGAGAGAAAGGGATGCAATCATCAGTCGCTGTGAACGTAAGATGGATGAGGCTGCCGCCAGCAAACATGTTTTATAAAAAGAGTACACTCTAAAACAATAACTAGTACAGTAAACACACAGACCGGCAACATGCTTTTCATTATCATTATCAAGTAGTTATGTACTGTGCCTAATTGTAGGACTCAGCTTTTATACGACTGGCAGCGCAGGAGGTTTACACCAGCATCACCACAAACACGGGAGTAACGCCTTGATCTATGATGTTACCTTGGCGACGACATAACGTGAGCTACGTCGTCACGCTGACGGCTACGTCCTCACGTTGGCGGCTTCTCTACGACGTCAGGCCGGCAGCTATGTGGGCATTCTGGCGGCTACGTCGTCACGCCAGAGGCTACGTCCTCACGCTGGCCGCTACGTCCTCACGCTGGCGGCTTCTCTACGACGTCAGGCCGGCAGCTATGTGGGCATTCTGGCGGCTACGTCGTCACGCCAGAGGCTACGTCCTCACGCTGGCGGCTACGTCCTCACGCTGGCGGCTTCTCTACGTCGTCAGGCCGGCAGCTATGTGGACATTCTGGCGGCTAGTCGTCACGCCGGAGGCTACGCCTTAGCGATAAGAAACGTCTCAGCTCCAGGACAGTCTATGGAACCACCGTGGACCGCGCAGCTCGTCGTTGACCGAAACGTGCCAGTTTCTGGTTTGTGACAGGTAACAAGAGAATAACGAAGGGAACAAAGGTTCTTGGAGCAATAAAAACATCACAGGGGAACATAGTGAAATGGGGTCACTTGTGTTCAGTTGTCTTCTCACGACCCCTTTGGGTTCCCCTCACACTGATTCTCAGTTCATCTTTTTCTTAAGCCCCAGAAATAGGAGCTACAGGTGGTTTAGAAGCTGATCCTTGGTTCTGGGCTCTGCCGTTTACCATCGGCATCATACTGAGCAAGTTGCTTTACATCTGTAAATCTCAATCTTCTCTAATCCCTTGGGTTAATGTGAGGATTAACTAAGATCATACTCGTGAAATTCTTAGCCCAGGCCCAGCTCCTTAAGGAAGGGTGCACTAAAAGGTGCTTGTTTTTTAAGTAAATGCCAGGCATGTCATTCAGCTTCGGTCATTTGAGAAAAACATCCTGAGATCTGAAGCACATGAAATGGTTTCTAATTTAGTGTTCATCACACCAGATAATATTGAGTCCACAAAAATGAGAGTGCCTTATATTCCAGAACACCATAATATTGGTAAATGAAGCAATATCAAGTTCAAATGGAAAATTTGCTTTGCTGGAGGAAAATGTGCCAGAGACTCCAGCGCAGGATAAATGTGTGTGAAATGGACTGAAATTGGCTGCTGAGAAATGGGATTCCATAGGCAAGAACATTGGGGTTGACAATGATTAATATCCATCACATAGGTCAAGAGCAAGAATTTATCTTGATAATTCTTATATGTGTACAACAGACATTCATAGAATTTCCAGGACCAGCCACACACAGTACTAATTCCAGGACAGATCCCTGACTTCCAGAAGCTGGTGATCTAACTCCGCAGAATACAGTGGGAGCACAGAGTACTCAACAGGGCCCCAAAGGCTTCCTGGGGTGGGGTATCCACGAGCTGAATGTTGAAGGAATGAAGCTCGTGAACGAGTGGGGGTGGTATCCTTCCAGTGAATTCTCTGCTGAAGAGAGCTCCGGCAATTTTTGTTAGTTGCAGCCAAAAGAGCATTAATAAAAGCAAGGTCTAAGGAGGCAAGGTTGATTGATAGAGGAACATGAAGGAAAACAACAAAGTGATTAAAAAAAAAAAGGAAAACCAAACCCTCATCATGGAGGAGGGAGATGGACTGGACGCTGACTGCAGGAACATGTGGGGTCCATTGTTTGAGTTGGAGAACCTCGAGCATTTGGTATTGCTGGTGCGTAAAGAGGAGGCTGGGGAGGCGACGGAGGAAATGGGCAAAGTGAGAGGGGCTGCTGTGCAGGGTGTGGACTCCATCCACAGGTGAAGGGAAGTCACGGGAAGGCATTACACGTAGGACTACGGGGTCAGATTTATGGGCACTGTTATGACAAGACTCAACCTGAGTCACATGTTGAAGGCCATGTAGTGATTAAGGGGCATAACTGGGATTGGAACCCAGGTCCATCTGAGTCTAATTTCCATGGTAAATGGTTTGCTCATCAGTATCTAAGTGAGCTGGGGAGTTAAGACACAGTCATATGGAAAAGTGACAATTTGCAGAATATTTGATAAATGTCATGAGAATTCAGAAGTGGATGGATAGTCTTGACCGGAGGTGGGGGTGCAGAGAGCATTCTACAGGGGGTATCTGCACTCGTCGTAATCACGGAGCAGAGCTGAGTATCCTCTTCAGGGGCTGGAGGTCGGGAGGGATACTCTAAGCCAGTGTTCTCTCATATTTATCATGTGTCAGAGTCACCTGGAGGGTTCATTGGAGCACAGGTTACTGGGCCCCAACCCCAGACATTCTCATCCAGTATGGCTTGTATAAGAACTTGGAAACTGCAGTTCTTACTCTTTCCAGGTGATGCTGATGAATCACTGCTCTCAGCAAAGGCAGGAAGTATAAACTTGGGCTATATTGGGAAACCAGTAATTTGGCCATTTGGGTTCCAGTGGAATATTTGTGTAAATTGGGGCATTTGTGGAGCTGAGGCTGAAAGGGTTGTTTAGAGCCACATGCATTCCTGTCACCTTGAAATAAAGTTTCATAATTGAAAAAAAAAAGTACCTTGTCCAATCATAATGGGAAATTTCTGTTAATATGCATTATGGGAAAAATGTGTTTGCCCCTAGGAATATTGCATTATGGGATTATAGGATCAGATTGCATTGACCCCAACGTTTGCTCCACCTTGTACCCACCCTCTCTGTCATGTGACCTTGGATTTCTTTGGTAGAGGCAGAACACATTTCCCTGTCCCTTGAGTTTGGAATTAGCTGTACATGTTGGTTTGACCAATAGAATGAGGTGGAAGAGCCAGGTCTGAGCCTAGGCCAAGTGACCTTATGAGTTTCCCCTTGCTCTATTATGCCTTGGCTACCACCCTGAGAAAACATGGCTGGGCAGCACACTAGTCCAGAACATGAGAACCAGTGCAGACTAGGACCATCCCCTCCTAACCCCCAGACGCAGACAGAAACTGATTGCTATTTAAGCCACAGAAGTTTGGGATGGTTTGTTTACCCAGCAATAATATACTGATGCCTCTTTAAAACAAAAATCATTTATATGATTTGAATTTATGTGTTTTTAGGCTACCAAATTAAAATACCAAAGTCATTATTCATTTTTCTTTGTGTAAAAGAATCCTAAAGGAAGCTGATTATGCTTGTAAAATTGATGGTAATCTGCAAAATGCCAAGTACATCACCCAGACAATTCCTTTATACACAGGTCCGCTGCAGCCTGTGCTTGTTCACATCTTCACTTGTGGTTTCTGATTTCAGGCTCAGGCAGAGCCCATCAGTTGGCTGGGACTTATTATTCTCCAAGGAATCTACTGAGCAGTCCATTAAGCTGTCAGTTCATTCATTAAATGTCTTCAGCTGGAGAGATCATTGTTATGCAAATTTCCATGCTACTATCTCTCTTTTTCCTAATAATCTGGGCAGAAATCAGAACTTGAGCTTGAGAGAGAAAAGTGAGCTGTTAAATAGTGGTTTAGCATTTATAAAACATTGTATTTTAATATTTTGTAAATACTGTTACGTTGATGTGTCACCTAGGACCGGTGGTTGGCAAACTCATTTTTCAACAGAGCCAAATATCAACAGTACAACAATTGAAATTTCCTCTGAGAGCCACATTTTCTAAACTTAAACTTCTTCTAACACCACTTCTTCAAAATAGACTTGCCCAGGCTGTGGTATTTTGTGGAAGAGCCACACTCAAGGGGCCAAAGAGCCGCATTTGGCCCGCAAGCTGCAATTTGCCAACCACCGACCTAGGTTCTTGGTTTGTATCGGTAGCTGGTTTATGAGATCAGAGAGCATTCTGGAAGCTAAACGACCTTCATACATCCTTTCTTCTTACTAATAAGTCTCGACACCCTGGTCTTTCATGGAATGACAGAACCTGTGAGATGAGGCTCTGCTATCAGGTTCCTGATTATCATCAGCTTGGTTGACTATACAGGATCCAAGGACCTCAGTGACGATGAGCCATTGGAGCCATGACTTCATGGACTTCTCTTTGCTTCAGTGTCCAAGTGTCCAACCACACGATCATCTGTCTCCTAATGGGCTCCTCTTGGACCTTCCTCAGTCCTGTTCCATAAGCGTGTCCTGCTCCCTCCCATGGAGTATGTGAGGCAAACCTGACTGTTCTCTGCACCAGAACTTCTCAAGTTTCAGTGAATAAGAAACACCAGAGCATGCTAAATCACACATACCTGGCCTTACCCACAGGCTCTGGTCAGTAGGTCTAGGCCGGAGCCCTAGAATTTGTGTTTTTAATGAGCTCCCAGGTGATGCTGGTTCTTATCTCAAAAACCAGCTACAGGACACAAACCAGGACACACAATACTTTTTACTTTTCTTTTTTCCTTTAAAAAAAAAAAAAAAAATATTTTATTGATTTTTTACAGAGAGGAAGGGAGAGAGATAGAGAGCTAGAAACGTCGATGAGAGAGAAACATCGACCAGCTGCCTCCTGCACACCCCCCAACGGGGATGTGCCCGCAACCAATGTATATGCCCTTGACCGGAATCGAACCCGGGACCTTTCAGTCCACAGACCGACGCTCTACCACTGAGCCAAACCGGCTTCGGCCTCTTTCTTCCTTTTTTAAATTTATCTTTATTATTGAAAGTACTATAGATGCCCCTTCCCCCCTTGACCCCACCACCCTGCCTCTGCCCCCTCCCAGGACCTCACACTGAATAGTACTACTCACCTGCCCTTTGAATTCTTATCCCAAATCCCGTTCATTCAGTGCCCTGAGCTTTTCCCTCCTCATCTCACAGGTTCTGTCATCACCAAAACGTTTCTCCCTGAGGAAGCTCTCTCAGCGGGCCCTTTAATTCCACTGCACTCTTAATCGGTCCTCTCCCAGCAGGTGTCTGGGTAGGGGCCTCAATGGCAAGCATTTTCTTTCCTGTGCAAGGCATATGCCCAAAAAGAGAAATATTGGGAAGTTTGTTGTATTTCTGCTCTCAGACACTTGAAGCTCTAGACAGGAATAAAATTTTCCAGGAAAGGGTTAACCTTGCCCAAAGAAAGGCTCTGCTCTCACGGGCAGCTGGGAGGTAACCTCTCCGGCTTGGAAATTCTTGCCAGGTAAGAGGGTCTTGTTTAGTTGGGGTCACGCCAGGTAGTGTGATTCTCATAGTGTGATTCGTGGTGGGGGCCTTGACACCTGGAGCGGCTGAGACTGGAGACTGAGGTTAGGCACACAGGTGGTCAGTCATGCTGACCTGACCAGGTCCCAGTAAACACCCTGGGCACTGAGGCTGGAGAGAGCTTCCCCAGTGTGTGCTGCTGGGAGAGGGAAGCTCTGTCCAACGTGGGTCCCCTGGGGGAGGAGAACTGGAGGCTCATGCTGTCTGTCCTGGATTCTCCTGAGGCTTTTTCACTGGCTGATTTTAATCCGAACCCTTTCACGGTAATACACTGTAACTGTAATGACTTTTCTGAATTCTATCCTTCAAGTGAAAAATTAAACCTAAGTATAGTCTTGGGGCACCTCCCAAATGCAATAAATATATATAAAACAAATCACCAAAGATAACATGTGCCAACGGCTAATGAGAAAAAGTGGTACTCTCACAGGTGCTGAGTTGGGGAAGCAAACCTTTGGTGGGAAGAGTCAGGGAGGTTCCTGGAGGAGAGAGGGTGGAGTTAGTCCTTCATGAACCCCTATATCTCTGCCCAGTTGTTGTGGCCAATCTTATTTCCTTCATATCCCCTTTCAATATACCTATCGCCTAAATTATTTTGAATCCCTAGACATTATATAATTTCAGTTTTAAACATTTTAGTCAAAATCTAAGAGATGAGGACCCCCCCCCTTATAAATGTACAATACCTTCATCACCAGCACCCCAAATTAGGAAGAATGACTTACAGCATAAAATACCCAGATAATGTTCATATTTTCCAACTTGTCCTATAAGTTCCATTTTCCCCCTAAACTGTTTGAATTGGACCCAAAAAGATCCACACCTTTCAAATACTTAATAGATCTCTTTAAAAAATTCAACTTTACTAAGTGAGAGAATGAATATAAAAATAGACAGTAGCAGACCATATAGATGAGAGTAGAACTTTGACCCACAATCTGCAGCCATCTGCCCAGGAAACCAACCCCTTGCCTACAATAACCAGCCCAGGAAGTAACCTGCTCTCCATCGGACTTGCAGGAATCCAGGTTGTTTTCGCTAGTGACAATCCAGGAAGCCAGACAATAATTTCTACAATAATTGGCTCCAAATGGCCAGGACTAGATCCATAACGTACAGCTTCCTTAATTTTGCCCCTGCTTCTAACTTAGGACCAACCAGAGAAAGCCAAATATGCTCCCCTAGCCAGTCTCATAGGTGCCCTGATTCTACTGTGTTTTCCCGAAAACAAGACATCCTCTGAAAATAAAACCTAGCGCATAGAAAAATAAGACATCCCCTGAAAATAAGACCTAGCGCATCTTAGGGAGCAAAAATTAATATAAGACACTGTCTTATTTTCCTGACAGCAGCCTCCAGTTATTGCACAAAATCCTTCTCTTTTTATTTCCCTATTATAAGACGCTCTCATGCATTTGCCCATCTTTGAGATTGCCAAATGCAAGTGATGGTGGCTGACTCCTTTACTATAGCAAGCCCTGAATAAATAGCCCTTGTTTTTTTCAGTTGGATGTTTTTTGTTTCTTTACACACAAGGTATAGTTTGCATATAATTAAAAAGCACCCATTTTAAGTCTATTTAGCCTGTAACTACCATTCCAATCAAGACATGGAATATTTAAGTATCTCAGAAGTTCCCCTGAGCCTCTCTCAAATCAATCCCTACCTCCCTCTGCAGCTCCAGGCAAGTGCTGACTAGCTGTGATCTGATGCAGCATTTTAATAAACCACCCTGGTCCTGGCCCCTGACCAGCTCCTGCTCTTGGCTTTTCTCTCCTGCTGTGCTGGAGTTCTCTAGGGACGAGCCTCGCCCCTCCCAGAGCTCTCCGGTGGGAAGTCTCAATGCTGATACGGCGCACAATTCATCCACTTAGATTGTATGAGTCCACAGTTTTCAGTAGATTCACACATATATACAGCCATCACCATGGCCAGCTTTAGAATATTCCCATCATCTCATACCCTGAAGCTACCATCTCCCCAACTCTCATTCTTTCCACCCTAAGCAACCACATCTCCATTCTATCTCTATAGAACTGCCTATTCTGGGCTTTTCATATAAATGGAAACATTATATATATGGCCTTTTGTGTCTTCACTCAGCGAATGTTTTCAAGGTCTGTCCATGTTGTAGCTTGTATCTGTATTTTATTCCTTTTTATTGCCAAATAATATTTAATGGTACTTAAATACCACATTTTGTTTATCTGTTCATCAGTTGATGGGCATTTGGGTTGTTTCTACTTTTTATCTATTGCAACTAATGCTGCTGCAAACATTCACATAGGCCTCTGTGTGGACCTATGTTTTGATTTCTGTTGGGCAGATGCCTAGAAGTGGATTGCTGGGTTGTGTGGTAACTCTTATCCTTACTCAGCTATTCTTGATCCTCCTAAGAATCCTGTAAAGCAGGGATTATTATTTCCATTTTAGTGGTGGTAAAACTGAGTCTAAGAGGCTAAGCATCTTGCCAGTGAGACAGGATTTGCTGAGTATGGGTTTAAACTCAAATCTTTCTAAAGCTGGGGCTTTTTGTGCTCAGCACCCCAAGGTTAGCTCTGTTTCTGGTCTCGTGCATTCGATGTAGGACTGCTAGCAGGAGCTTGTGGAATTACCTTACTGCACGTGGCTCCTCCCTTAAATCATACAGCTGTTCCGCTAAAGCCCCTGGTGTAAAGTCCAACAGGAACTGGACTTACACAGAATTCTTTCTCAACAGTGACCTTTAGGCATTTAGCCTATGACTGGACCACCTCAACTGTAAATACTTACCAAGTTGTAAGGTGCCCACCACCGACTGTTAATTACACTTTCATCCTCTCCTTTGTCCTTGACCTACCAGTTCTGGTCCGGTAGCTGGTACACCCTGACTAGGAAAAACTCCTGGTTCCTTGGCTCAATGGCTGCTGCCAGATTGTTATTACAGTAGTGTGCACCCCTGGCAATTCCTGGCAGCTTTGTGTTCATCTTGTTGAGTCATTTTGATTCCCAACTCTGGGAGAGCAGGCAGCAGATGGCCAGGAGGGTGCTGACTCTGTGATTGTGTGATCAGGAATCACTGAATGGAGGCCAGTCACAGAGCAAAGCTAGATAGAATGTGCAGTGTGATTTTGGAGATGAAAATGTTTAACTGGATTGATGTCTCCCTCTCTCCCCCCTGGAATATTGCTATTTGTAAACAGATGATTTTGCTAAAAGAGCTTCCAAAAGAAACTCACTGTGATATTTTATGTTTATACTCATAGAGCCCCTCCCTAAGGAGCCAGCTGCTTTCCCATCATTTAGAAGCATGAGTTCTCTGAGTTGAGACAGGGAGTCCACAGGATTATGAAGCAACCTTATTTTCATTATGAAATTATATAAGATAAGAAAACTTTACATATGCCAATTCTGATATAATCTGTTAAGCATTTTGGTTCCTTTCCTTACCCTTTTTTTCTTCTTCTTTATACACAGGGTTAAAAGCAAGTCTAGTTTAGACATGCTGTGCACACAATTTTATCTCGCCCCATTTTTATTATAATTATATAATATATGTATTATGAGTTCCTCATGTTGTTATTTTTGTGACCATTTCAAATAGTGGTTAGGGATCATTATCTTACTATTTGCCTACATAGGGCATTTAGATAGTTCCAGTGCTTTTAGAATGACTTCCTTGGGAGAAATTGCCGGAATTGGCATTTAGAAGGGTCTCTGACGTCTGTTGTCAGATTGTTTTCCAGAAAGAGTTGAGTGGGTTTTGCCACATTGTCATCAGTCTTGCCTGGTTGGAGTGGGAAAGTTGAAATGCAGGCAGTAAAATGATGCTCAAGGAGAAGGAACTGTCCTTCATCTCCGGGGCTGTCCTGGGAAGTCAGGAAACTGGTCTCGAGAAGGGGAGACGGAGCTATGTGTGTAATAAACAGCAGTGTGTGCCAGTTATGCCAGAGGAAAAACTGAACGCTTCTGCCCACATAAATCGTACATCAGACTAATGACAAGCCACTTGCTTCCAGGCCTGGTGGATACCCTGGTTCTTGCCTGCAGCGGCCCTGAGATACTCGCTGCCAGTTCAGCATTCACAATTAGTGGTGGGCAGGGATGAGGCTGGTGAGGAGCTGTTCTCCATTCCCTGGGCGGGTCTCTGCTCCCAGCACTCAGGATCTCTACAGCTCAGTCTAACTTGAAGAGCAGTTTGCGCCTCTGACAGGTTCTTTCTCAAGAGCAGAAATGATCCTAATAGACCTGGAATCAGTTCAGTGGTCAGACAGTGTGGTCCCCTCGAGGCTGGAAGGACTTCATGGTGTCCTCTGACTTCCCTCTGCAGGAGGATTAAGTGGGGTGACTCATGGCCTTGGGGCTCAGCAGACTGGGATTCAGTTCTCATTTTGATTTTTGGCTGGAACTGAGTTGTAAAAGCATATGGCCCAGACTTGGCGCTCACGCAGGGTCAGTGCACGTTGGTCATCACTCATCTGCAAGGCTTCATCTGGCGCGTGGCGGGCAAACCAGCAGAGCCCCTCTCCTCTCGCATCTCTGACTGCGTGGGAGTCACAGCTCCATCCCAGTTCACTTTCCTCCCAGAACCCCAGGCAGGGGACAGATGACCTCGGAAGCATCTTCAGTACAACTTGAATCACTTGGGTGATTACTGACACTTTCTGAATTTAATATGGAAGTCCTAAAGTCTAGGGCAGCTTCATTTCTTTAGTGGTAAGGTTTTTGTTTAAATAAAACAAGCCAAACCAGAAAAAAATGACAGGATAAAACAGCAAAAAGCCAACATATCTATGAGATGATACATAATCCAGAAACAATCTGAATGGATTTAAAGATGTCATGGAGATGGAAATGATCCCAGTCCCTGACAAGGTTGAAGGACAGTGCAATGGAGAAATAGACCTGAAAGTCGGTTGCAGGAGTGATTCTGTGCTCCCTGTACTTGAGAACAAATAAACAAATGAGGTGTGCAAAAGCATTCTAAAGACGTCATATAAAGTGTGTGCCCATGTGCCAGGGCACCCGTGTTTCTGTGCAATGCATAGAAAGTAAGCCTGGAGGTTCTAGAAATAATCCAGGTGATAAATGGTCTCTGTCTACATATATTGTAAGCAGTGATGCCAAATTATTTGGACAAGTTTGCTAACAGATACGATGTGTTTAGCTAAGCAGATACTAATTTTCCAGCTTTTTGACCAGCTGATAAATTACATCCTGTTGGAGATACATCATGACAAGTTATAGCAAAAGCTGATGTTATGTGTGATTGTGGAGACATAACTCAAATGTAGTTGTTTAGTTAGAAAATAACCAAAATTCTATTGATATTGTATGTTAAAATTGTGTGTGTGTGTGTGTGTGTGTGTGTGTGTGTGTGTGTGTGTGGGAAATGCTGTGTTAATCCCACTGGGGTTTTTAGTATTTTGAGCCATTTACCATATCTGGGATGGGTTTTGGAATTTGTGGCTCCTTTCAGAGTGGCATTCTTTCTAGCACTTATGCCTTATCTTTTGACACCCATACCTGGCTTAAAATGTTGCGAGGCTACAAAACAGTTGCTTTCATGTGATGTGTGATCATGATATGGCATTCCCAGTGATTGAAAAGTTGCTGTCATTTTCAGCTGATGTTTGTTGTTTTTTAATCCATGATAAGCAGGTTTATTAGCCTTGACACTGTTGACACTTCAGACCAGTTATTTATTTTTCTGTGTGTCTGTCCTGTGTATTGTGGGATGTTTAGCATCATCCTTGGCCTTTACCCACTAAGTGCCAGTGCCACTCTCCCAAATGGGATAATCAGAATATCCCAAACATTGCCAAATGTCCCCTCAGAGCAAATTTGCATCCCTGCATCCCCATTAAGAACCACTGATGATGAAGCTTCAGAGTGTGCGATGTCTGCAAACTGCACGTTGTCCTGATGTCATGGATGGTTATAGAGCATTTCACATGTACTTTCTCTGTGCAGCAGCTATTAACATAAGTATTCCTTATTTGTAATTTGGCCACAGTCTGGCAGGGAAGATTAATGGAGGGAGAGCAGACATCCTCTGTGAGATTGCAGTGCAGAGAACTGCATGCTATTGCAGTGCCAATAAAGGAGACAGTAAACAGCATAGACTTCAGTTAAATACTGTGTTCCCTAAGGACGTCTGCTTCCTATTTCCTGGTGTCCCTCACTAGAGCCATCCTGTGGATCAGTTAATTGTAAGTTTCTTTTTAGCCTTTGTTGGTATCAACCAGTGTCAACTCGCTAGTATTTTGTTTTTTCACTAGAGACCTGGTGCATGAAATTCGTGCTCAAAGGGAGAGGGTCCCTCTGCATGGCCTGCACCCTCTCGCAATTGGGGACCCCTTCAGGGGATATATTCCTGTGGGATCAGGCCTAAACCAGCAGTTGGACATCCTCTTACAACCTGGGACCGCTGGCTCCTAACTGCTTGCCTATCTGCCTGCCTGATCATCCCAAACTACTCTGCCTGCCTGCCTGCCTCATCACCCCAGCCACTCTGCATGTCTGCCTCATCACCTCTAACCACTCTCCTGCATGCCTGATTGCCCCTAACCACCTACCTCGTACTCAGCCTCTGCGGCTTTGTCTGGAAGGACGTCCAGAATGACGTCCAGCAGGTCGTTTGGCTTTTCGGTCTAATTAGCATATTACACTTTCATTATTATAGATTTTTGAAATCAGCAGCACTCTGTTACCCATTTGTCAATAGAGTGCCAGTTTGTGTTTGTTTTATCCTATATATCTGGCTGACTTCCTGCTTGGATTGATGGAAAAATCTATTTGATTTTGATGAAGCTAAGATTTTATTGCTATTGATCAGTATCTTTGGCATGGCAATTCTTGTTCAAATAAAATCATAGGATTTTACAGCCTGTGCCGGTGATCAAAGATACTGAAAACAAACACAATAAATAGTCTGTTGGCAGGCTGAGGAGCATCTCTTCACCTAGACTCTAGACCATACCTTCAGATTTACAGGACTGTGGATGGAAGCATTTTAAGTTCTAAATGGCCTCTTCAACCTCCTCACTTTGTAAATGAAAAAATTAAGGTCAGGTGAGAAAAAGACTTATGCTGTCAAAACCATACCACCAGATGGTTCCAGGAGTTGGACTAGAATCCTCTGCGATAGACTGCTCCAGTCTAGGGCTGGCAAACACTGGCCTTCATGGCAAATTTGTCTGCTGCCTGTTTTTCTAAATAAAGTTTTATTGGAACACAGCAATACTCATCAGCTTATTCTCTATGGCTGCTTTCATGCACTAATCACAAAGTAGTGGTAGTAAGAGCAAAAGGACCCAAAAGACAAAGTATTTCCTATTTGGCCTTTTATAGAAAAAGTTTGCATAGACCTGGATGTTTGTCACTCCCTCTCCCCTCCCCATTTCCTGACTTTGGGCTCAGCCATATGACTTGCTTTGGGCTAGGTGTTCTGTGCATCCGCTGCTGCCATGAAAAAAGGCCCAAGCCTCCAACTTCTCTCAAGTAAGCCAGCCTAGACCCGCTGTCAGCTGCGTATCATCAGTGAGCAAGGTCAGCCAATACCTGCCTATTCATGCAGAACAAGCACGGCATGCAATCATGGCCTATAAAATGGATACAGCTCCCATAAGAACCATGTGGTAGTTAAGGATTCATATTTTAGACATAGATGAATTTGGATTTGGGTACTGATTAAGCCACTTTTTAACTGCATGGCCTTGTTACTTCTCCATTCATGTTGCATCTCAACTCTCTCCATCTTCACTGGTTGTGTAAATATTACCATTTTCTTTTTCTTTTTTTAAATTTTAAATATATTTTATTGATTTTTTACAGAGAGGAAAAGAGAGGGATAGAGAGTTGAAACATTGATGAGAGAGAAACATTGGTCAGCTGCCTCTTGCACACGCCCCACTGGGGATGTGCCCGCAACCAAGGCACATGCCCCCGACTGGAATCGAACCTGGGACCTTTCCGTCCGCAGGCTGATGCTCTATCCACTGAGCCAAACTGGCTTTGGCAATATTACCATTTTCTCGACAGCTGTTTCATCCCCCCTGGACATCCGGAAGGCCATATTCTCTGCCTTCTTGAAGATGGCAAGGACTACATGACTTTGTGACGTGCTGGGGCTGACAGACTGGGGGTGAAAGCAGGTGTCTCGCTTCTGGATGGAAGAATGAATTGCTGATGCTGACTCTCCACCCAACTCTTTGCTGATGTGGCATCTGTGGAAGAATGGGTTGATGTGGGGGTCCAGGCTGAGCCAGTACATGGTGGACAGTTTCCATGGGGAGTCATCTGGACCCACCCTGGACTTTGCATGAATGAGAACTTTTGTTGAGCTAAGCCACTGGAATTTAGGGGGCATGCTGGTTATCAGTGTTGAACAAATAATTTTTTGAGAATTTTTTTTTCTGAACTAGAAATTACCACAGATGGAATATGTGGTGGTGGAGAGAAAGGCATTACTATGAGTTAATCAGCAACCATCCATTGGAGGGAGACATATTGTGCTCCAGGGATAATTGGAAAAACAGTGCACCTCCTGGGGTTGAATCCAAGAGTTGGCACTAAATAAACTGAATGATCTGTGGAAGTGACTTCATCCCTGTCATCTTCAATTTCTAGAAGAATAGGCATGAACCTATTTATCCTTTTCAGGATGCTGAGAGGCATTCAGTGAAGTAATATGATGGTAAAGTATACAGATTCTTGGATGAACAGGTGGGACTGTTACTTTCAAGGCAGAACAGATGGAACATTCTGGAGCCCGGACCAGGTGAGGCACACAACAGTTCAGTGGGCCACGGAACCTGAGTTGTTGGAGAGAGCCTAGGTTACTTGCAAGAGAGGCTTGGAAGATCTGCAAGGATTCTGAAGGGATTGAGGCCAGTGCAGGCAGAGTAAGGACAGTTGGGGAACTCCAGTTAGCATGTCAGGAACCATGAGAGGCAGAGTCGAGGCCAGAGTAGAGCCTGGGAGTCCTGTGTCTGAATCCCAGATCTGCTCTTACTTGCTGTGTGACCATAGACAATGTGTTTAACCTCTTTCAGCCTTAGTTTCCTCATCCATGATATAGGGATGATAATAGTATCAACCTCGCAGGGTTGTTGCAAAGAGAAAATGATAGACTATCTGTGAAGTACTTAATTATCAGGTGCTATTCTTTATCATTGGAGTTAATGTACGAGAAAGTATTTGCTTCTACAAGGTCAGGTCTTTAAAGGACTAAACAGAGATTCTAGCAAAACACACCAGGGGATTGGACTTGTTTGGAAAAGTCAAGGTAGGGGCTGCTGCCTTGGGTAAGGCCCCCATGGAGGCCCCAAGCTTTCAGAGAATTCTCCTTACAGACATTCCAATCAAGTCCCGTGCTTCCCCACATGTGGGCAACCAGCCTGCTGCGTGGCTAATGCAATGGGGAGGCTACTTGGCCAGTATTGACCGGGGTGCGAACGTGTTGCCTGTGGACTGTATAAGGCGGCAGAATCATTTGGTCCGGCCCTGCCAGGGCATTGGGGTGAGTTAATTACATGTTTGACCAAATACAGCAGGCCACACAATTTTTTTTTTTTAAATCAATCTTTATTGTTCATATTATTACAAAGGTTCCTCATTTCTTCCCCCCTCCACCAGGTTCCCACCTCACCCTCCGCCCCCTCCCCATCCCCCATTGTCCTCATCCATAGGTGCAGTTTATGTTCAGTCTCTTCCTCCCTCCCTTTCCCCGATAGTAAATCCCTTTTCAGATAGTAAATCAGTTACTTAACATTTTCTCATATCAATAATACCTCCACATGCTCAATGATACATTTCACACAAAAGACATTTCCAAATAGGTCAACCAGCCTCATCCAGGCCCCACCCAAGGCACTCACAGATCATCACAGCCCTATACTAACTCAACACATCCAGATCTAAGCCTTCATCACTTGATTCAGCAGACCCTCAAGTTCCCACAAAAGTTTCCAGCCATGTCTGAGAGGCAGCCGTGGGGCAGGGGCAGGCGAGGAGCAAGCTGTTCCGGGCCTGGCTGCTCCGGGCCTGGCCTCTGTTGCTCTGGTTCGTTCCACAACCAGCTGCTCTGGGTCTGGTCATTGCCGCTCCCGACCTAGTTGCTCTGTACTTGGCTGCTGCTGCTCCGGGCCTGGCCGCACCCGACCCAGCTGTTCCGGGCCTGGCCGCTCCCAGCCTGGCAGCCGCTGCTTCGGGCC
Organism: Pipistrellus hanaki; assembly: GCF_964339955.1. NCBI lineage: Eukaryota > Metazoa > Chordata > Mammalia > Chiroptera > Vespertilionidae > Pipistrellus > Pipistrellus hanaki. The sequence continues at coordinate 54,270,407 of NC_140516.1, read as the reverse complement.
TGGCCGCACCAGACCCGGCTGCTCCGGGCCTGGCCGCTCCCAGCCTGGCAGCCGCTGCTCCGGGCCTGGCCGCACAAGACCCGGCTGCTCCAGGCCTGGCCGCTCCCAGCCTGGCAGCCGCTGCTCCGGGCCTGGCCGCACCAGACCCGGCTGCTCTGGGCCTGGCTGCCCCGGGCCCGGCCGCTCTGAGTCTGGCCGCTCCCAGCCTGGATGCTCCGGGCTTGGCTACTGCTGTTCTGGGCCTGGCTGCTCCCAACCCAGCTGCTCTGGGCCCGGCTTCTCCGGGCCCGGCCACTCCGGGTCTGGGTGTTCCTGGACTGGCCTCCCTGGGCTTGGCTGCCTCCGCCTCAGGCCTGGCTGCCACTGCCCCAGGTCTGGCTGCTCCAGTGCTGGCTGTTGTTGCTCTGGTTCTGGCTGCTGCTGCTCTGGGGCCTGGCCGTTGCTGCTCCGGGCCCGGTTGCCACTGCCTTGTGCCTGGGCACTCTAGGCCTGGCCGCCGCTGTTCCAACATTCTGTCCTTTTTTTTTTTTTTTTTTTTTTTTTAAATGCATATATGTTGCAGTGTTGGCTGGTGAGTTGAGTTCTGACTTATTCTTTGATTTTTCAAGATCTTCTTTGTATTCTTTCTTAAGTAATTTTACTATCTTTTGCTCTCACTTGATTTCTTCACATTGAGAACTTCTTTGGTTTCTTCCTCCTTGTCCTGGGAGCTCAGCAGGTTGGCCTGTGGCACCCCTTTGTTCTCCGCGGGCTCCCGCACTGCTCCAGCCTGTTGCCAGGGTCGGCGCCGCCCAGGAAGCAGCCCAAGGCCTTGGCTCCGTTGCCCGTGCTCAGAGGTCGAAGGCTCAGGGGCACCCCCCCCCCCGGGGGCCCCGTCGCCCGGCTCCCTGCCGGCGCCTGGCTGTCCGGTGTCCGGTGTCTGGCAGGGGCTCCTGCTCCCTGTTGCATTCCTCCAGTCTGGAGCTTTTTTTTCTCTTTCCCGCTAGGGGAGTCTAGGATCAGAGTCAACAGACTGTCCTCTGCGCGCAGTGCGCACGACTCTGGGGGCTCCGCTTTTCGCCACTCCCCTGGGATTCCGCCTCACAGCCCCGTCTCCCCCTGCTCGAGCCTGGGTCCCCAGGGTCTGGTCCAGGACTGGGGTTCAGAGCAGTCGAAACTGGGGCCCAACACAGCCGGGGCTCCCGTTTCCTTCCCTCCAGGGAAATCCCGCATCAGAGTCAACATTCCTTCCCTTGCAAGCAATGTGCGCGACTCTGGGGGCTCGGCCTTTCGCCGCTCTCCCAGGACTCCACCTCACAGCCCCGTCTCCCTCTACTTGAGCCTGGATCCCCAGGGATTGGCCCAGAACTGGGGTTCAGAGCAGTCCGGACTGAGGCTCAGCGCCGCCGGAGGCCCTGTTCCTTCCGGCTAAGGTAATCCAGCATCAGAGTCAACATTCAGTCCTCTGCGCGCAATGTGCGCGCGACTCCGGGGGCCCTGCTTTTCGCTGCTCGCCTGGGATTCCGCCTCACAGCCCCGTCTCCCTCTGCCGGAGCGTGGGTCCCCAGGGTCTGGCCCATAACTTGGGGCTCAGCGCTGCCGGTTCGGGGGTTCAGCCCAGGCTGGAGGTTTTATTTCCTTCCTGCTAGGGAACGCCGGGCAGCACCCAGCCCTCTTCTCCTCTCCGGCTGCGACCTCTCCGCGCGCGTGCATGCGAGCGCGCAGCATATCTTCGTACCTTAGGCTTTTTTTCAGCTCCTCTGATTTTCCTTCTGGTTTTCTCTTTCCCTCTTGTTGTAGAATTTTCAGTCAGTCGACTACCTGTAGCTCTGGGCGATGTCCACTCTACATTTTAGTTGTATTCCATTGAAATTGTTGTGTGCTGCTGCAGTTAGGTGTCTACCCGAGCAGCCATCTTGGATTCTCCCACAATTTTAAAGTTAATAATTTTGTATGGCCCTCCAGTGATGTTATAAATATCCAAATGGCCATTGGCAGAAAAAAGGTTTTCCCACCCCTGATTTATACCTCAGAGGGATAACATTTTTGGAAATAGACTGAACTTACTGAGTTCTAAGTCCTTGCCCAATGATGCTAAACAGAACGAAGCCCCCTGGGGGCCATGAAAACCAACAACCTGCTGTAATGCTGCCTGATGTCTCTGTGACGGATGCTCAAACCTCCTGTGCCTCCCCACCCAGAGGAACTCCACCTGAACCTGAAATCTGTTAGAGCCTTTAACGCTTTAACTTCTTTAGGGGAGGAAAAGGACAGAATAAAAACTTTTAATTTATTGACTTCTAGTTGCATAAAGGTAAGATTACATCATGTGGCAGTTTCCATTTCTAGCTGGGCAATGTTAACTAAATGGAGACCATGAAGAACAATTAGATTTCATACCCAATGTGCATGGTCCAACCCTGTGCCTCTGGCTCTTCTTTTAATTGTTAAGTGCCTCTGGGGTTTGGCTCATTGGAAGGATCAGGAAGCAAAATAATAAGTGGGCCAAGTTCCAGAACAGGAGGGTGAGAGTGGTAAAGTTCTTTCCCTGTAGGTACCACGTGGGATACAGACTGATGAAACGGCCAGTGTAGGTCCAACCCCAGGCTAGCCTATCAGCTGAGCAGAGCCCGCGGGGAAGCAGACAGGCCTCCACAGAAGCTGGGAAATGGCTCTCTGTTCATTAGCTCCCAGGGGGACCTGGGGTCCCTTTCAAGTTCACGGTCACATTCTGGTGTCGCAAAGTCGTATCCTCCTTGATTACAGATGTTGCAATTAAATGTGCTTGAAACCAAGAGTTAGCATGTCATGTCTTTAAGAGAAAAACACCCCAACTTTTCCTCACAAGGGAAAGACACCCTGCAAATTAATTTTCCAAGCCTGCATTCTTGTTTAGATGTTGCCTGTGCCTGAGAGCCAAGGCATAAACCTCAAAGAACTGAAGTGATGAAACAAGAACTTTCTGTGATTTTTATGTTAACACAGATAGGATTGTATTTATTTAGAAGCCTTTGAGTCTAGAAGTATTCCTCTCCACTGTTTCATTGGTAATGCATTCTGAGAAGATATTAAAATACTTTCATGCCTGAAACATAAAAAGGGACTGGCCCTCGTTATGTGTTAGATTCATAAGCAGAGCTCTTACAGTCAGCCTCAAGAGCATCTGCTACCATCTAGGAATTTAGATAACTATTTTAAGGAATGTATCCCCAAAAGTAAGCAGTATTATCAAATAAAAATGCCTCATATTTGGAGATATGACTTTTTAAAAAAAATTTTTTTATTGATTTCAGAGAGGAAAGGAAAGAGAGAGAAATAGAAACATCCAATGATGAAAATCATCAGCTGCCTCTTGCACGCCCCCTTCTGGGGATCAAATTCGAAACTCAGGCATGTGCCCTTGACCGAAATCAACTAAAACTCAGATGAGGTCTTTGTCATTCTTTCTTGATTCTCATAAAAAGATTTCTTGTCAAGGTTTCCTTTTTCCTTTTCCTGTTTCTTACTGAGAAGAGAACTTGAGTCTCTTTAAAAAGTCTATAGTTTCTGGGAGAGATCCTGTGCTTTATTTCCTTTCGGACTTTCTCTTCCTCTCTTTTGCACAGATGCAGTATGTGTTCATAAATACATAACATGATAAAAATAGGGAAATGTAGCTTATAAGTGATAAATTCTGCTCAAATCAGAAGAAAATAAATGCATGACTAATTGGCCACGTGAAGCAGTACTGTGCTGGAGGATTATTTTCAGGTGTTGCATGGCATCTGCATTGGGTTCGCGTACCTCTGCAAAGTGAATCAGTTACTCCTGCTGACAAATAAGTCAGGCCAATTGTTCCTAAAGCCTTGGGCCTTACTAGGTGCTATCAGTTGGCGATTCTGGGGCAAATGGAACAAAGCTTTTATTCTCCTGGGGACTAATGATGCCCTGGGTGAGAGGGGGAGGGGATGGGGTGGGCAAAGGGGTATGTCGTGTTGGGTGATGGCAAGTGCTGTGAACATCAGAACACAGGTGAGGAGCCCGAATTTTGGAGGGGTCATGGTTATACATGTGAATGTGGTTTTCTTGCCCTGTATGGTCCCAAAACAGCCCAGGGAAGTGATGGCAGAGCTGAGTGGGAGGTGAGGTCCCCCATTTCCCAGGTGATGCCTGGGACATCCTAAGGTTGGCCTGCAGAGCACTGGAGAGCAGTCTGCTGGCAATGGTCTGCTTCCCACATGTGTCAGCTAGAAAGGCTTTGACCTTATTCTCCCTTCTCTTCCCTGCACATTTGTTTCACTCCATCCCTCCTTTCACTTAATTTAGTCTAAAATTAGGTAACAACGAACTAGTTTGCTTTGAAGGTACACATGCAGAAGGCCTGGGTTAAAAAATCTTTCCTGTTGCTTGCACGTAAGAGAACTTCCTTTGAAAATTATTCTTCCCCTTGAAATCTTTTTCCTAAGTCAATATGTTTTAAAGCCACTGTCATGTTATTATGCTGGTTAGCTGTTTCTGATCAGTTGCCAAATGGGAATTACTTAGAACATATGTTCTTATTACTAGTATAAATGAAGGACATTTTTAAAAAAACCCAAGGGAATACAAATACAAAATCTTATACTTGGTGTAAAATTTTTATTCTTGTTAAATTCAAGGCAGCAGAGAATTGCTTATAAGCTGGTCACTGCCAGACTAGCATCTTCCCTTTAAATTGTTATGGTCTTGTTCTGAGGAAAAACGACTTTATTGGAAGACCAGTGTGGGGTCTAAAACACCTGGTGCCATCAGCACACACATCACAGCACCCTGTTGTTCCCTCAGCTCTCAGGTGCTCAGCCCACTTTGCTGAGTCTTGGGAGATGCTGTCACCGTTAAAGTGAAACCGGACACAGTGGGTCTGAGGCCGCCTGTCAGTACCTGAGTCAAGTTAAGGAGAGACAGGATTGAATCATATATGAGCGTTTATTCCAATAATGCTGTCAGTATGGGGAGAGCTGTGCTCCTTGAAATTGTGCTCCAACCCCCTCACCAGTTGGCTGGTTATATACACACTAGAGGCCCGACACACGAAATTCGTGCAAGAGGCTCGGCCTTGGCCCTCGCAGCACCGGCTTCATCCGGAAGGCTGTTGGGCTGTTTGGTCTAACTAACATTGCACTTTATTATCGATGAGGGAGAAGATATCTATGTGCAGCTGTGAACAAAAGTGTAACAGAAAGGGAGGGTTGGGTCTGCAGTCTGGCCTTCAGGAGCTCAAAGTCCTATAACAAGGTGCTAATTATCAGGGAATAATGTGATGAGAATGTGTTTGTTACAGTCATTCTGACTGATAATAGATTGAAAGGGATAGAAAGAGACAGAGGCAGGGAAGTGATTTTACTCCCAAGGTCTAAGCCAGAGATTGGGTGGGCCTAGAGAAGAATAAAACTAGCTCTTGGAAGCCCAGAACCTGAAGGCAGAAAAAGGCACAGCAGGTACATTTTCTCAGACTCCCCAGGAGACTCCATTAGGACACAAATGTGTCCTGAGACACAAATAGGTCTCATTTCTGCATCCACCACCTCTTCTTACCTCTCTTGCAATTTCAGGCTTCAACATTAATATTATCTGAAACATTTTTAATTAAGACTCTCGAAAAATAAGTGAATAATATGTGTAGTGAGTGCACTTCTATTATCTTTCAAGCACATCATCTGTTAAAGGGTTTTTTTCTTCTTCTAGTTCTCTTGTATTACAGTCATCCTGGGAGGCAGAGTTTCTTTAATTGGCAATTCAGATGTGAACTGTGTTGTTAATCACCGATATATTAATAACATTGCACTTGTCAGATGTTCTTATACTACAAGGTAAGTACTGTCATTCATATTGTGCCGATGACGACTAAGCCGGTTGCCCTTTACAGAGGTCACGATTACAGAAAGAATACTCAAATGCCAAATATTTGTACTCTCTAGCAGTCCAGAATTATTATTTACCTCCAGAAAATAAGTGTGGCCACTCAAGTCTTCTTTATTCATTAAACTCAACCTGCTGTTGACTAGGTAAAGTAGCTCATCTATTTCTTAAACTAGTAGCTATCCTAGTTTAAGTTGTTCCTTGTGCTTATAGATACTAAGTATGAGTCTACTTAGAAACATGATAAATATGAAATTTGTCTCTTTTTCCCAATTATTTTATGTGGAAAATACTCATAACTTAAAATGTACCATCTTAACCATTTTAAGTGTACATTTCCGTGTATAAAACATCTATAATGCTGTGCAGCCATCACCACCCTCCGTCTCCGTAACTGTTTTCATCTTGTAAGACTGGCACTGGCACTGTACCCACTAACAGGAACTCCCCCTCTCCCTCCCATGACAACCACCATCTGCTTTCTGTCTGCGATTTCCACTCTAAGTAACACAGCTCCGAGTGTGTGACTGGCTCATTAGTTCACTCAGCATCACGTCCTCAGGGTACATCCAGGTTGTAGCACTGGATAATGTCCCATTGTATGTATATAGCAAAACTGGCATTTGCTAGGTCAAAAGTGGGCATCATTATATCTGATAGCTTCCATCTAATCTGTTACATTAGGGTTTTGGTCATTTAGATGGACCTCTTCCGCCCCTTCCTGCAGGTGCTGTCAGAGGGAACGATCAGATCTTGGTAACAGCATCTGGGACTCTGATCATGAAATGGGGAAAGGGGCTAAAGAGGCAAGGTCACCTCTGGAATAAATAGCATGCTTTTCATGTTTGCAGTTTTGAAAATTTGTTTCAGATCCATTAGCTCGCAGGCCAGTGAACATTTTTGTGTCTAGATAGATACAGACATGGTGATTTTGCTGCACCATTAACTCACCCAGAAACGTTGGGGCCATGTCTTTCCATGTTTCCCTTTTTGCTCTCTTTCTGGGGTGTGTGTGTCAAACAGCTCATACCTTACCTTTACCTCACACTCAGCTTCTCCCGAGGTGCGGCTCTCGAAGCTCAGTAAGGCATTAGTTATGGGAGCATCACACCTGAGCGCTAGAAAGGACACTCCTACTGGAGATCATTGCTGCTGTTATGCACGTGGAAAAGTGGGGTGCAGGGAGCTTGGGGTCTTGGCGAAACCGGGAAGGTTGGCCAGGGGTAAAACCAGGGCCAGAAGTCATTCAGGGATGTGAACTATGATCCACTTTGCTCCACACAATGTGAGTCCAATTTCCTTGGACTTCAACCCTTGAAAATAAATTATTCCCTGGTCTTTGGGAAGCAGTCTCTCTTTTGTAGACTATTCAGGTGCCAGGTAAGGATTTATGAAAATACATTAGTCACTGAAACTGTTTTCAAAGCCCACACCAAGGCTCCACATGGAAGGAGCAGCTCGCTGTAAGATGGGTCCCTGGAGGATCTGGTCTCTGCCTGCTCATCTCTGGGAAGCCTGAGCCTTTCAAGAATGTGGGCAAAATCCTGTCAGGAGCAAGCAAGGGAGCCCAAGAGGCCCAGCCAGGGCCTGTGCCGGCCAAGCACACGAATGCCTCATATCTCACGTGTTCACCAAAAGGCCTGTGCAAGAATGTTCCAAGTAGCACCCTTTGTAATACCTTTAAACTGGAAACTGCCCAAAAAGTAGAATGGACAGTAACTAGCCACCAATAATAAATTTAAAAAATGGACTACATCATCAATAGCAGAACAGATCAACTGTGGTATATTCACCAGTGGGCTGCCACCTGCAATGAGAATGAGCAACTACAGCAGCTGAGTGACTCCCAGGCATAACATTGACAAGGAAAGCCAGGCCACCAGGAGTGTGTAGGGCATTATTCCACTTACATAATGCACCAGATGCAGGCCACCCCTTCTAATTTCCACTGTCAGAAGTAAGGAGACGGTTACCCTTGGGGGACAGTGATTGGAGGAGCCCAAAAGCATCTCTAGGTGATGTTCACGCTCTTGTGCTTGAGGTGAGCACACTTAGGAAAAGCTTGAGCTGTCACCTAGAATGTGTGTGCTTATCTGTAGGAATGTGATACTTCATTAACGATTTTAGCAAATAAGTAAGTGGGCCTTTTGGGCTCAGCATCTGTCTTCTCCAGGTGGGGCTGACTCATGGGCAGGTGCAGTATTGCTGATGGAACTTTCCTGGAGACAGTGCTCCCAGGAGGCTGTCTACACACTGCCGACAGCTAGTCCTCACTGCCCACCTTCTGACCTTACCAGATACACTGCACAAATGTGCAGGCAGCTGCAGCCAGCACACTGGCCTGTAGTCCTATACAGGATCCTTAGAAACTGCCTCGCAGCCAAGGTCAAGACCTCTCTAATCCCCATTGTCCTCCAGAAGTTCAGTCTGAAGGACAACATGGAGATTGTTCCAAATCATTGCTTCAAGGGACACAGTGACCTACCAGGTGCATGGCAGATGAGTCACTCTATTTCCAGAAGAAAGACAGATGCACAGAAGGAAACAGCAGTGCAGCTTTTAGTACAAAAGACCTCAATTGGGAGCTTCTGGAACAACTGAAAGTATATGTCATTCAAAAGCCATCTTAACAACTTATATGCTTAAATTTCATAATTATGATGAACGTATATCCATACTTCAAAAACCCAAATGCCTCCTAAAGATATGTTTTTCTCCTTGGCCACCGAAGTTTCAGAAAGACTTTCCTAAAAATCTTGCCAATTAATTCATAATTCCAATCTCCACAGGTATAAACTTCACTGGTTTTGCATAGAAGCTGTACATGAAAGAGTTATCCCCAGAGCCTGGCTTTTTCTCTCCCTTCTGCTGGTCTTTGGTCTCTTCCCCTGAGGCCCTAGTCTAGGGACTGAAATAGGGCCAGTGTGGCTGGAGGAGCGAGATGGGACAGGAGGACAGAGCCAATTTGTTCTTCTTAATCCCTTCACCTTTGTCACCCAGCCCCCAAACCCCTCTCAACTGGCACCCGTCGGCTTGTTCTCTGTATCTATGAGTCTGTTTCTGTTTCATTTGTTTAATTTGTCTTTGAGATTCCGCATAAAAGTGAAATCTTTTCTCTCTTTCTGACATTTCATTTAGCATAATAGGTCCATCCATGTTGTCAGAAATGGTAATATTTCATTATTTCAGGGGGCTGAGCAATACATCATTGTGTGTATGTACCACATCTCTTTACCCATGATGGCTAGATGGATACTTGGATTGCTTCCATATCCTGAAGAAGGCTTCACTTTTTAACTTGGGGCCTTACCTGACTTCTCCAAGCTTCAGTGACCTCCTATGTGAAATGTGTTCGTGTCCCCCAGAGAAAATGCTTATAAAGTTCCAACACAGTGCCTGGTGCCCAGCAGTGGTGATCAGTGATATTTGTGGCACAAACATAAAGGAGCCCTATTATCTTATCGGGTTGCTGCAGAAACAGAATTTACTGGCACCCCGAAGCCAAATATGAGCATAGAAAACTGACACTAATTCATTAACTTGTAGAAAATAAATAAGATCTAAGGTAAGATGTACCTGCCACCTTATACAAATCAGCCACTGATCTGTTTGACTTTCTGATACATTTTCATATTCCTAAGGAGGTTCCCGTTATAAGGATGGATAGAAGGTCCAGCCAAAGGGTGTTTGCTGGTGATGAACAATGATGTATATTGTAGGCTTTTGATTGACATTGGAAAGACTCTCAACAGTTCTCAAAGGCAATAAAAAATTATTATTTCATCCTTCCACTTCTCTTTAATAGAGGTCATTTGAGCGTTATTGAGTTGAGCTGTGATGCTTCTGGCAGAAACAATGGGTGCCCTTTTTGAGTTTATACCTTAGGTTGGTGCCTGTCTGACCACTTAGTTCTCCTGATGAAAAGATGACTCAATTTCCAAAGAAGAAATGGTTTGATGCTTTCAGCCAATTCAAGAGGAAAGCAACATAGATTAGTTATATGAAAACTCTTTTTTTAAGCAAACTGCCCTAGGAGTTTTCCTTGATTGCAGCCTCTGACATCAATTTAATGTGAAGTGTTGACCTTTCTAAGTATCTTTAGATAGAAATCAACTCCAAGCCCTCCCGTATTTACTGAGCTATACCACATACTGTGTATGCATTAATTTTCTAAGCTACAAACTCTCTTAACTTTACCTACTGAAAATATGCTTCATTCCCTTTTTTTGTATTTCCAAATCCTAAAATATACGGTGTACAAGTGAAATATTTGGGCTGCATATGGGGGTTGGGTGGCTCTGACTTTTGTCATGAAATATTTTCTTCAGTTCTTACTGTTAAGTAGTTTTCCCAATGCAGACCCCAGTGATGTACATTCTTTAAATATGCAGATCACTGTCCTGAGCTCTTCTGGGTCATTGGGGTCTGGGTGAGTCAGACATGGTCTTTGCTTGGGGTCTGGGTGAGTCAGATGTGGGTCTGAACTTCAGCTCTGGCCCTGGGGACACGAGAGGCAGAGGCAAGAGGCATGGGACAGGGCCATCCCCTTCCCCCTTCAGAGGGCTCTGGGCTACAGCAGAGAGCACAGCCCCAATGCCTGGTGTCCTTTGCTTCAAACCATGTTGGCCTGTCCTATCTCCTGCTGCGGGGGACAGGCCAGGATAGGAGTAAGATCCTCCCACTCATAGCACTCTGCACTTAAAGGGGCAGAGACCATAAACCAGGATATGAAAAATGTAGTTATATACTTTAACACTTGTGTTAAATATAGTATATATTAAAGAAAGTCATGGGACAGAGAAACCAAGATGGCGGCATAGGTAAATGCCTAACTGCAGCCTCACACAACAATTTCAAAAAATACATCTTAAATATAAAGTGGACATTATCCAGAACTACAGGAAAGTTGACTGACAGGAAATTCTACAACTAGAAGGAAAGAGAAAACCAGAAGGAAAATCAGAGGAGCTGTAAAAGCCTAAGGTACAGAGACATGTAAGGAAAGGATGGAGCCGGAGAGGAGGGGTGGCTGAGTGCCTGGCTGGCGTTCCATAGCTGGAAGGAGACAAAAACTCCAGACTGTGCTGAGCCCCAGTTCTGACTACACTGAACCCCAGTTCTGGGCGAGACCCTTGGGCCCCAGGCTCATACAGAGGGAATCTGGGTTGTAAGGTGGAAGCTCAGGGGAGCAGTGAAAGGCAGAGCCCCGGAGTTGTGCACATTTCTCGCAGAGGACAGACTGTTGATTGAGCTGCTGGATTGCCGCCTAGCGGGAAGGAGACATAAGCTTTTAACCCCACTTCCAACTGCATTGAACCCCAGTTGCGGGCTCATTGGGGGAGAGACTAGACTGTCTGGTAGTGGGCGAAACTCCAGGGTACCCATCTCTTAGAGGTGCTTGCAGTGACTACCAAAGGACACTGAGGAACACTGAGACTCAGGAACCTCATAGGGCGGGGCTAACCGGAAGCCAAGGCTGTAGGCTCCACCCTGAAACTCTGCCCCATCCAACTGAGCACAGAGGCTCTTGCAGTTTTCCAAGTCTAGTCGAATAAGGCTGACTCCTGGTATAGATACAGCTGATCCTCCCACCCTACCAACTCAGGAAGCAGCAAAAATGCCAAGACAAGGAAACAGATCACAAACGAAAGAAATGGAGGACAAAAAGCGACTGGATAGAGTTCAAAACCACGCTTATAAGGTTTTTCAAAAATCTCCTAGAAAAGGCCGATAAACAAGACCTATGAAGATATGAAAAGGGGTCAACTAGAAATAATAAAGGATCAACTAGAAATAAAGAATACATTCTCTGAAATAAAAAATATTCTACAGAGTCCTAAAAATAGAATGGAAGATTGCAAGAATCAAGTCAAAGATTTGGAACACAAGGAGCCAGAGGACACTCCTCCGCAGAAGCAAGAAGATAAGAGAATCCAGAAAGTTGAAAGTAGTGTAAGAAACCTCTGGGACAACCTCAAGCGAACCAACATCAGAATTAATAGGTGTCCCAGAAGATGAGCGAGAGCAAGATACCGAAAACATATTGAAAGAAATAGTAACAGAAAACTTCCCCCACCTGGTGAAAGAAATAGACTTACAAGTCCAGGAAGCGCACAGAACCCCAAACAAAAGGAATCCAAAGAGGACCATACCAAGACACATCATAATTAAAATGCCAAGAGCAAAAGACAAAGAGAGAATATTAAAAGCAGCAAGAGAAAAGCAGGTAGTTACCTATAAAGGAGCACCCATACGATTATCAGCTGATTTCTCAACAGAAACCATGCAGGCCAGATGGGAATGGCAAGAAATATTCAAGGTGATGAGTAACAAGAACATACAGCCAAAAATACTCTACCCAGCAAAGCTATCACTCAAAATCGAAGGCCAGATAAAGAGCTTCACAAATAAATTTAAGCTAAAGGAGTTCATCACCGCCAAACCAGAATTATATGAATTGCTGAAAGAGGTTCTTTAGGAAGAGGAAGAAAATAAAGATAAAAATTATGAACAACAAATATGTAACTATCAACAAGTGAATCTAAAAACCAAGGGAAGTAAAAAACATGATGAACAATATTAACTGGTGAATATAATAGAATCAGAGGTATGGAAGGGGAGTGAGTGGACTGATGATTCTAGGGGAAAGGGGAAGGGGGGGTGTGGGAAGAGACTGAACATAAACTGTGCATCTATGGATGAGGACAATGGAGGATGGGGAAAGGGCAGAGGGTGGGATGGGAACCTGGTGGAGGGGAGCAATGGGGGGAAAAATGAGGAACATTTGTAATAATATGAACAATACAAATTATTAAAAAACAAAAAACAAAAAACAAAACCAAGCTGAAGCCCTGGATGGTGTTGCTCAGTGGGTTGAGCATCTTCCTGTGCAATTTCTGGCTCAATTCTCAGTCAGGGCACATGCCCAGGTTGCAGATTTGATCCCTGGTCAAGTACATATAGGAGACAAGCAATCAATGTTTGTCTTTCACATTGATTTTTTTTTCTTTCTCTACCTTCCTCTCTCTCTAAAAATCAATAATAATATATCAACGGGTGAAGATTAATTAAAAAAAAATGAAAGTTGGAGATATTTGCAACTTATTTCATTGACAAAGGATCAACAGCACCTATTACATGTAAGAATTCCTTAGAAAAAAAGGGAAGCCTGAATTGCCAAAAAATATATGAAATGATGCTCAATGTCACTAATAATGAGGGGTCAGCAAATCTCATCCAGCCCCAGAAATGACAACAATAACAGGCAGAGCAGGAGAAAGGTCCCTCACAAGGTTATGATTAACCTTGAGGGTTGGGGAGTGGAGGTACTGACCTGCTCCCCCTGCAGACAACCCTCCAGGAATACAATGAGGTTTTTCTCCCTTTAAAAGGTGTTAAAAATCTGAAGCAGCCATGGTCAAATGACATCGGAGAAACTTGTGTAGGCACAGCATGGTATTTTCTGAAATTTTCTGCAAGATTAAAATATTTTACAATTTTTATAAAGCTCATAAATGATGAAAAATAAATAAAAATCTGACATTAGAAATGAGGGTAGACAGAGTCAGAAGAAGACCCCAAAAATGCAGAAGCAATTTCCTTGAAGCACAGACTTGGAGGGGACAGGACCGGACCTGCACTCCAACCCACACCGGTGCTGCGTTCCCAGGGTTAGCCGTGACCTTGTGAAGCTTTCCCTGCTGAGTCTGGGATCCCCTGGGCCCGCCGTGCTGACTGATAACAGGCTATCATGACTGGAGTTTCAATTTTTTAAAAAATATTTTATTGATTTTTTACAGAGAGGAAGAGAGAGGGATAGAGAGTTAGAAACATCGATGAGAGAGAATCATCGATTAGCTGCCTCTTGCACATCCCCTACTGGGGATGTGGCCGCAACCAAGGTACATGCCCTTGACCGGAATCGAACCTGGGACCTTTCAGTCCACAGACTAGACTAGCGCTCTATTCACTGAGCCAAACCGGTTTTGGCGAGTTTCAATTTTTTATATTAAGAAAGTGCTGATGTGATTAGCCAAGTCCTGAGGTTAATAATATTCATTACTAGTTATAAGTGTGGACACTGGGAAAGGGCAGAACCTAAGTTCTAATCTACTACATACCTTCATTTAAATTTCCTGAGGTTTGAGTTTGTGTTCATTTCCAATATTAAAAAAAGAAAATTATCTGTGAGAGAATATCAGTTCATGTTGGTTCAAAGATAATCATATTACTTTCCAAAATCCAAGGATTCAGGATTTTGTATCCTGTGAAATATCTGATCACAAAACTTACGTTTCTTGTGATAGCAGTTAAGTTCAAATAGCAAGAACCTCCCATTTTATGATTGAAATGGATGAAAAGGTTTATTTTTCTTTTGTTCTTTCTATAGACTCACATAATGAGTGGAATGCAGGGCTCTCTTTCTTGATTATTGCTTTAGAAAGAAATTATCCTGCCTCATTACTCATATTCAAAGAGAGATGATAACATACTTCATTATGGGATTTTTACATATTGCTAATGTCTAGAAGACTCAGCGGATTAATTCTCTCTGTATGAGATGAAACTGATCGAATGAATTGGCCATTATCAAAGCCCAGCTAGTGTGACCTGAGAATGTCAGGCATATAAAATTATACCAGAAGTTCCTCTGAGATTGATTTAAGAACCATAGTATCCAGTAGGTAATTTTTTAAAATATGAAGTAGTATAAATTACCTATAGGAAGTGGAAGTTGTATTGTGAGATTTATAAGAAATGCCCAAATTAAAGAAGCTAAATTATTTATAACCATCTCAAAACCAAAGTTTCAGGTGTCCGTTTGGAAGAGTCTCTGATAAAATATGACATCCGTGGTCAGGGGACAAATTCTAACCTCAGGAACCTGTAGTAGAAGAGCACTGGACTTGAAGTCCTGAGATGTGGGCTCCAGCGGCTCCTCAGTATGGGGAGGAGAGGCCCCCACCGTTTCTGTTGCCCAAACTGTTATTCATACCATTCCAGGGATAAAGTCTCAAATGTCTCAACAAAGTATTCTTAGCATGGAGTCTGAGCACAGTCAGGGAGGACCTAATCTATTTCCGATTGTACCCGGAACATCATCGAGACAGCGGAGGCTCTCCAGTTCAGCATTAGCACTTAGCGGTGGTGGCTGCCCCATCATCATCATTCATTATAACCAAGCTACACTTTGTAATGAGGTGCACTAATGCTCTTTTTACCATTTTCTCTTGCCATTGGACTGTCCGTTGTGAAGGGCAGTGTACTCGGGTTAGTAAGATGTGAGCACTCAGCTCTGAGCGGGCAGATTTCCCTGCCCCTGCTTCTCTCCAGACAGGACAGGGACTCACTGTCTTTTCCCTAGAAACTGAGGGGTGACCCTGCTTGGCGTGTCTCACTGTTCAGAATTAAGTTCTGGGGATAGAGAAGGAACTGGGTCCAGTTAGGAAGGAGAGAAAAATGTTTCAGACACTTGCCTTGGAAATGTGGGAGGGCTTTGAAAGGACACTGGCCAGGAGGTGTCATGCCTTCACATTACTGCTCACCAGTTCCATGATCTGCACTGGGGTCTTGGGGTTGCCTGGAAGGCGGAAATAGGGAACCAGAAAATAGGAGAAATGAATTGTTTGGGGTCCATGGGTAGGTCAGCAAGTAGGTAGCAAATGATGAAGGAGGGAGGCGCCTCTCTCCACAGGCACCAGAGCTAGGCTCTGAGTCACAGCTCTAGGAGCCCTAACTCTTGAGGGACTAGCTGACCTAGATCTGCAGGCGAATAAACCTGCTGAGGTGAGGAGCTGGGGAGACTTCAGGGTGACCTCACACTGAGATTCCTCATAGCTCCGCCTCCTCCACAAAGTGTCACAGGTCCTCTTAATATATACAACTGCTGGATTATGTGAGCACCCAAATTCTCCTTCCTATTTTATAGCTATGTTTAAATTAAAGCTGACCATACTCTATATTTTTAGAAAGTACTCATTAGCTGTCTAATGAGGAGAACCTATCGGGTTGGTTCTATATGCTGAGAGAGAGATTATATGCACAGATATTTTAGGCATGACAATATTCTCTCAAATTTGGTTGATATAAATATATGTTTTTGACTGATGAAGTTTGAGTCTGTTGTTTGCCTGGCCTGACAGTCTAATTGTCAGCTCTTCCTCCAAGTGCAATTGATTGGAATATCTCACTTTTGGTTTCTGTAATCGGGTAGGATATACCTCAGTAGTTTTAAGCATCAGCTTTACTTCTCGGTAAAGGAAAACTCATAAACTGTTCAAGAGCTCTAAACAGTCCTGCATTCACTGTGTCCCTACTTCAGTATGAGGATAAATAGCCTCTCTCCACTCCACTGGATTAGAATCAGCCACACATCTCAAGATTTGCCGCTCCAGGTCCTCTTATCTCACACTCCGCATGCAGAGCCTGCTTAATGGCAAGCTGAGCTATTCATTTAAAGGGGTTGAGTGACTTGTTTACCTTCAGCCTTTTGGGAAACAAATCAGTATTTTGCTTAAGAACCAATCGCATCCTAAGAAACTGATCATTTTTTAAAGTATGTGCTGCCAAAGCGAGCTCAGTTCTTCCTATTTTACCCCTGAATGTGGAGTATGTGTTTCTCTTGAATTCTAATTAAATTCAGATGATTATCAGTGGAATACCAAAAAAGTTTGGAGCAGAATGTTGGAGATGAGGTAAGTATCCAGAAGAAAGTAGTGAAAATAAGTAAAAGATGCAAACAGAAGACAAACTGGCTGAGAAGGAATTCCTCTGCTGCCCACTCACTAATGCAGAATGTCAAGTGCTTACAAGCACACCTGGATGTAATCCCTCAGTGTCTGCTCAGAAGCCTTCCCGCATCAGTTCCATGATACCACTGTCATCAGCTAAATCATAGGAATACAACCCAGTGTGTTAGAGGTTTTAGGGCAGTGTGATTGTTATTTTTAAAGAAGTTCAGCATTTAGGAGTTATCTCCAAATAAAACCAAGTTATAATAACACCCAAGTACGAATGGTGAGTGAGGACCCAAAGGATAACAGAAAAAAAATGGCATCCTTTCCTGAGTCAATCACCAGCATCTTCACATTCAACTCCATACAAAGTACTATAGACAGTCACCTTGAGTTGTTATTTTCATTTGTAAAAGTTATCTAAACATTCCCTATCTTGATGCCCTTTTAAATTTTTTTTCTTTCTTTTTTTTAAAGTATATTTTATTGATTTTTTTACAGAGAGGAAGAGAGATAGAGAGCTAGAAACATCGATGAGAGAGAAACATCTACCAGCTGCCTCTTGCACACCCCCTACCGGGGATATGCCCGCAACCAAGGTACATGCCCTTGACCGGAATCGAACCTGGGACCTTTCAGTCCACAGACCGACGCTCTACCACTGAGCCAAACCGGTTTTGGTGATGCCCTTTTTAAAAAAATGTTTTAATTTATTTTAGAAAAGAAGGAAGAAGCAGAAAGAGGAATGTGGATGTGAGAGAAAAGCATCGATCCTCCTGCACACCCTGACCGGAACAAGCCTGCAACCCGAGCTTGTGCCCTGATCGGGAGTTAAACCAACAATCTTTTGGAGTATAGGATGATGTCCCACCAACTGAACCACACTAGCTTAAGCTAATTACCAAGTAATTTAACTGCTAATAAATTAAATATTGTAGGACATAGAGATATTTCATAATGATAAAATAGTTATTTCAACAGGAAGACCTACAGTTCTAAATATTTATGCGCCCAGTAACATTTTGAGAATATATGAGGCAAAAACTGACAGAACTAAAAAGAGAAAAGACAAATCTACAGTTATTATTGGAGATTTGCCATTCATGTCTCAGTAATTGATAAAACAAGTAAACAAAAATTTACTAAGGAGCCTTAATGGGTTTGGCTCAGTGGATAGAGCAGCGGCCTGCAGACTGAAGGGTCTCAGGTTCAACTCTGGTCAAGGGCATGTACCTTGGTTGCAGGCACATCCCCAGTAGTGGGTGTGCAGGAGGCAGCCGATCAATGTTTCTCTCATTGATGTTTCTAATTCTCTCTCCCTTCCTCTCTCTAGAAAAAAATCAATGAAATATTTTTTTAAAAATTTGTTAAGGAGGGATATCTGAAGAATACTATAAACCAATGTGACAATATTTACACAACGCTAAACCCAACAACATTCTTTATAAGTGCACACAGAATGTATGGACCAGGATAGACTATATGTTAGGCCCTAAAGTGAGCTTCAATAAATTGCAAAACACTGAAACTCCAGATATTTAAACATTAAATAACATACTCCTATATAATCTATGGGTTAAAGAAGGCACAAGGGAATTAGAAAATATTTCACCTGAATAATAATAAAAATACAAAATATAAAAACATGTGGGGTGCATCTAAAGCTGGCTCAGAAAGAAAAGCTGTTGCTTTAAGTGCTTATCCCAGAATAAAAGAGACTTAAAACCAGTGATCAAAGTTTCATCTTTTGAGAAGCTAGAAAAAACTTATTTCACAACCAAGACAAAAATTAAAGCAGAAATACAGAAATGTAACAATTTAAAGTTGTTTTTTAGAAAAAAAAAATCCTTGAGTCCAGTCACTGTCATTTCCTAGCTGTGACTGTGGAATGTGGAATGTATTTGACTCTCTGGCTGTACAATGGAGTAATGATGGCACTTCCATCAGATGAGGGGATGAGAGAATGCTTGCAAGGAATTGGGCATAGCAACAGCTTGGAAGCAATAGCACAATAAGTGGTAGCTATTGTGTTTATTATTCCAAACCCTACACTTATTCCACATGCCCCAGGACCCTCTGCAGCTGACAGATGGTAATGATTAATGCTGAAAGACAGACATTCTATTCTCTGATGCCATCACTTCTACATGTAGTACGTGGATCGTATACAAAGTTAACCGTCAGCCCATCCCTTGTAAGGTACCCCGAACTCTACTTATCAAATTTTACACTTTCAAACTTCCACATGGCATGTTTACACCAAAGTATTTTTTTTTTACTTATGCCTAGTAGTAGCCAATTCAATACATTTGAGTAAAATAAATGAGTTTATATATTATAGAAAGTATACCAATAGAAGACATTACAGTAACCTCCTCAAATGTTATGAGAAGGGTTAACCCTGGCAAAATTACAGAGCATGGAAGTTTTCTCTCAACTTTTCCCATTTTTCAGAGGTGACTCTCACCGGAGCCCCATCCAAGCTAGAGGCCCGGTGAGAGGGTAGTCGATAAATGTTTGAGATGCTGGGCTTCCTGGGGAAATCTGCCCATAAATAGGGCATCCTTAAGAACCAAAGAGCCAGTGGATTTAAAAAAGTAAATATGGACCCTCAAGCTTCTGGTTGGGAGAAATCTGGGTCAGGAACACCTCTCTGGTTTCCTTCACATCCAACCAACACAATTATATGGCCAAGGTCAAGCTGTATAATGTCGCCAGAAATGCCTTAAAGGAAGGAATAACATGCTAAGTTCACAGAAATATTACTCAAGAATCATAACATTAAAAATATCTCTAAAATGTCATCTAATCACTACTCAGCTTTGGCCAAGATTTCTCCTGATACATGACTGTTGGGCTGTTTCCAGAAGGTTTTGGAGAGTGATGGAACTACAGTTGTTTGAGGCGTAACTGAGGATTCAGAAACACTTCTAATAGCAGTGGAATGTTCTTCACGTCACTATTGCTGCTGCTCAGCCAAAAGGAGAGGCACATACATTACCGAAGAGGGGTTCCAGATGGGAATGCAAATGCTGTTTCAGCTGTTGACGTTCGTCACCAACCCAGCGAAGCTGAGTAACATAGACAGTCCCTCTCCACCAGCCACGTCGGAGCGGCTCAATCGCCAGGCTGACCAATTGGAAGGAGAGCCATGTTTGGTTGTCCCTGCCTTACTCATTACTAAAAGCAGAAGGACAGTAATTCATAATAATTACAGAAATGAAGGTCAGTAATTAGCAGGACAAATTAGCTATTAAATGATTCAGAATTTCAAAGTGAGAAGATGACCTTTTCACTTCTTATCTGGCAGTGACAGATTGCGTTCTGATTTGAGAAGAAATTAAAGTACTCTAACACATTATGGATTTTCTTCACCTTCCAATGGGAACTGGGCCAAGGTAATTAAAACTATTGTAGAAAGCATGAACTTCAGGATATTCCTTGGTGGCTTTCTCACCTGTTCACCTGGAAGTATCATTTTTCTCTCCAGCCCATCCTCGGCACCTGCTTTCATAGTTATGAGAAGGACAAATGGGAATTCCTACTGTATCATACTTGATTTAATTAACATTAATAAACTTACTATGGTGTTTCTCACTCTTATTAAAAATTATTATTGGAATATCACATGCTGAGATATTTGTTAATCTAACAAAATAATTTCACCTTCCAATAAACATGGCATTGTGATTATGTGCCTCTTAGCTAAATAGTTCTTTTGAACCTTGCTTTTTTATTTTCATTTATCAATACATCCTGGAAGTTATTCCATATCACTTTATTGAGATCGTTCCCATTCTTTAAAAAAAAGATTGGTAATATTAAGTACCATAGGTAGTCTTCTATGGGTATGCATTTGGGCTATTTCCAGTATTTTGCTATTCCAAACAACATGAATAATGTGTGTGTGTGCTGTTTCTGACATTAGAGATGGCTTCTCAGGGTAAATTCCAGAAGTGAGATTTCTGAGGAAAAAGTTACCCACGTGAATTCTGAGTCAGGCAGGTGAAGAGGAAAATGTCAGCTTTATTACTCGAAGAAGTAGTTGGGAAACTTGGCTTAGGAACTTCCTATTCAATGCCTCCAAATTGGCAGACTTACTAGTAACCCCCAGCCCAGGCCATTCTGGCAAACAGTGAGGCAGACACAAATACCATGTGGTATCACTTATATGTGGGATCTAAAAACGACAAACTGTAAAGACAGAGTGGAATCATGGTCACCAGGGGCAGGGGTGGAGGAATAGGAGAAAGATCTTTAAGGGTATGAACGAGTAGGTGAGTCCTGGACACACACTGTACAGTACAGTAATATAGGGGACAACACGGCATTTTATTTATTTTTTATTATTATTATTTTAAAATATTTTATTGATTTTGTACAGAGAGGAAGGGAGAGAGATAGAGAGCCAGAAACATCGATGAGAGAGAGTCATCGATCAGCTGCCTCCTGCACACCCCCTACTGGGGATATGCCCGCAACCAAGGTACATGCCCTTGACCGGAATCGAACCCGGGACCCTTCAGTCCCCAAGCCGACGCTCTATCCATTGAGCCAAACCGGTCTCGGCACAACACGGCATTTTAAACATCAAACTTGCCAAGAGACTGGATCTTATTCCCTTCCCACAAAAGAAATGATAGTCCTTTGAGGAGATAGAGGCATTGGTGGACACTACAGTGGCAATCATATTGTAATATATACATGTGCCAAGTCAACATGTTGTACACCTTGAGTTTACATCTCAGTTAAAAAACATCTGCAGTAGAGTAACTGCTCCCTAACTAGCCCGCTCACTGTGACTAGCAGACTTTGGGAACACTGGGCTCAGAGAGATTGGTATGGTGCTTACGCGTGCATGAAAGGCCCCAGGAAGTTGCCTTCTTTCTTGTGATCACACTGAATTTTGAAATTAAGCCTTTTCTCTTCTGCTCAGAAATAAGGCTGCAAATACGCCTTAAAGGTTTGTTTGCGGAAAATAGGACGAGTTACTCCGGTACCAGGAGCCATTCCCTCTGGAATCTCTGCACTGCTGGGTGGTCCCTATGAGCTCAGGAAAAGAAGTACAAACAAGCTTCTCTTGGTGGTGAATCCCCGTCCTCTTGGAAATGAGGCCGGCTTCTGGGCCTGCTGCCCTCATCCTGCCTGGTCAGAAGGGTTATCCTGTGAGAGTGAATTTGCGGTTGGCTGGAGCAGCACTGAATGGACAACTAAAAGGAGGTGCCCGTTAACCTGAGCCTGACCCCCCACCCCCCCACCCCCCGAGCCTCGTGAAAGCTGCCTGTGCTTTTGCCTTTTAGACACTGCAGCACTGGAGCCTATGCCTCGCGTGGGCACCAGGTGTGCTGGGTTTGCAGGGAGGGTGGTAATATGTCATTCGGAAAGTGAAACCTGATACACTTTTGGGATTGAATTTCAATCCTGCGACCAAAGAAAAATGATTGCTATAGAGAAGGTAAATTTTTCTTTTTAAATGACTGAAAGACGTTGTAAAGTTGTCCGTAAGTTATTCTGGAATGCCCCAATTGCAGTGCTTTCAAGGCTAGTCTGCAGAATTGTGTAATGCCTCCATCATTTGTTATGATTGTCATTTGTCCACTGATAATTGAGCCCACAGCTCAATTCACATCAGAACGGCAATGATTTGAGCATGTCAGTTCCATAGGGGCTCCGTGCTCCGGACTGCACTGTGGCTCTGCGGGAGCAAGGACCAAGCAAGCCTCACTGTTTATGCTCAGATCACAGCAACAAGTCCAGGCCTGCCTCTTGCAAGGTGCTGAATTAATCCTTATTGTGATTGGCTGGTTAATCTCTGAAGCATGCTGCTCTCTCAGCTATTTTAAAACATCCATGTGTCATCTCTCTGTCCATCTATCTATTGCATCCAGCCTCTGTTAAAAGTGCTTTTCAGCCGAAACCGGTTTGGCTCAGTGGATAGAGCGTCAGCCTGTGGACTGAAAGGTCCCGGGTTCGATTCCAGTAAAGGGCACGTACCTTGGTTGCGGGCACATCCCCAGTAGGGAGTGTGCAAGAGGCAGCTGGTCGATGTATCTCTCTCATTGACGTTTCTAACTCTCTATCCCTCTCAATTCCTCTCTGTGTAAAATCAATAAAATATATATTTTTTTAAAAAGTGCTTTTCATGTATTCATCCATTCACTTCTCACAGCAGCTCTATGAAGTGGGTAGTATAATTAACCTGCAATTTTCAGATAAGAAAACTGAGACACAGAGAGTTAAACAGTTTGCCCGAGGTCACACAGTCATGAATTGTGGAGCTTGGTTAACCTGGCAGCTATGCCTCAGCCTCGCTTATTTATTCATTTGCTCAAAGGGCAGGTCAGTGGGATGTGAGGAAAATTGGAGGAGCATAGATTTTTTTCTTTTGCAGACTTTTCCTAACCTCATGATTCTAAATTAAGCTGAAGGCAGAAAAGATGAAGGCCCAAAGAAATGCAACAGCATATGAGTGCATGAGCATACGATGCATACCCCGCTCGGAGGGCATGATGGAGAGAGGTATGAAGACCCCGTAAGAGCAACCTCACAATCCCTCACAGGAGAACTTGGTAACGACTCCTTCTGGAAACATAAGAATAAGACTCATCTGACATTTAAGAAAATTCTGTTCACATCTTGATGCTGCTGATATTCCCCTTGAAGAAGATTAATAATATAACATAGCTGAAAATTCTCTTGCAGCTCAGAAAAAGTATTTAACATTTAATAACAAATTTCACCCTTGAAACATTAACTATATATCAATGATTACACATAATCCAATTTTGTTTTTCTGTATCTTTAATTGTAGTGATGTTTGGATTTTAAGAAAAATAATAATTAAGGTAAAAGCCGGAGTGGTGATGCTAATCTATATTCCACTTTCTAAAACATCTGTGGGTTGGCTTGCTGATGGCATAATTCCGATAATGAATAATTCAAAGGAGCATACGGAGGATGTTCGCTGGAGGCAGAAGACGCCTTTGAATTCCTGCCCCTCTCATGGGCCTGGAAGCAGCACTGCCTATGGGAAGCCCTTTCCAAGGGAAGATGGACCCTATTCTAGGCTCATGGGAAACAATGGCATGATCAGTGAGTCTCTTTTTCTTGGAAACTTAAGCTGGAGATAAGCCACCTGTCCTCCCACATCGACTCTGGTCTTTGCAGTATCACCAAATGAGGCTTTTGCAGGAGGTCCTCGGGCCACCAAAGCCGACTGGTCTCCGGTGTGTGGATCTGGGAGGAAAGCCAAACTGAAAACTGCAGAGTCAGTGCTTCCAGCAGCCCTTGCACGCCCTTCTTCAGCATGCTCTGCTTTTCAGGTTTCTCTGGGTCCAGAATGAAATCCCTTCTGCCTTCTGGATTCTGAGCCTGTTAGCCAGCCCTGCCCCCAAGGAAGGCGGATGGGGATTGAATGTCATCAGTCAAGAGGCCCAAACACATTTTCCATTAACCTGTGGCCTCTTGATTTGCCTGCCCCCACCTCCAGTTGGTGCAAATCCCCTGTGAGTGGTTTCCTTGTACTTGGTTGAACATGCACAGAGAAATACATGTCTCAAAGGAAGTGAATGTGTCTGAGTCAAATGGATGATCTTTCCACCCATTGCTCCCAGCTTTGCTGCCAAGCCTCCTTCTGTCACCTCTGAAATATTTTAGGAGCCTTTTAATGTGATGACTTGGCATCGACAGAGAAGAAAGGCCAGGAGTGATGAAAGCTTGAGGGGTTGAGGCAGGAAAGAAAGGTTTGCTCATCCTCTGGGCAGCTGTGCTCAATGGGCTGGTGCTCCCCTTTCCCCCCAGTCAGCTTGAAAATGAGTGGGTACTTCTGATTATCACATGACTCAGAGGGGGGTGGGCACATGGCTGCAGTATGTCCTGTAATGTGGGGACAGGCTTAAAAAATAAGCCATGCTGTATTAGTTTCCTATGTGTGCTGTAGCCAACTGCCACCAACTTACTGGCTTAAAATGATATGAATTTTTCTATATATATAAAAGGCTAAAATGCTAAGTATCTGACCATCTGACCGGTCACCATGACAAGCACTGACCACCAGGGGGCAGGCTCTCATACCCAGAGAAAAGGAACTAGCCAGAGAGAACCCTGCTTGTCCTTGTGCCGAGGGCTGCCCTGCCCTGGTCTGGTGACTGTATGGGCAGAGCACTGACCTTCAGCTGAGGAGAGTGAGAGATGAGAGACCTGCAGCTGAGGGTGGCATTGACCTTGCCCTGCAGGCCAAACATCTGGCCTCACACAGTCTCCTCTCCTCGGGGGCAGCCAGGGATGGAGTGTGATGGAGAGCCCTGGGTTTCTTCTGCCAAAGCCCCTGAAAACCACAACCTAGATTATTTTTACAGTTAGTACGTCTGCCCCCTTTTAGGATCTCTGTTATTCCTACCATGGAGGGCAGTGCTGAGTATGAATTTACACAAAAATTTTTTAAAAATCTATTTAAAAACTGCATAGTTTAGATGTTGCTAATGGCATATAATTAGCTATTGAAGTCAAATGTTTTTAACAAAATAAGGAGTTTGTAAAAAATTAATTGCTGTATTCCATTTTTCCCTTTTATACAACAAAAACAATTTCACAAGCCCTATAATGCGTTGAGATGTAATCTGAAGATAAGATTGCTTTGT
Organism: Pipistrellus hanaki; assembly: GCF_964339955.1. Taxonomy (NCBI): domain Eukaryota; kingdom Metazoa; phylum Chordata; class Mammalia; order Chiroptera; family Vespertilionidae; genus Pipistrellus; species Pipistrellus hanaki. The sequence continues at coordinate 54,245,179 of NC_140516.1, read as the reverse complement.
CAAGGTTGTTTTCAACAACCTGCTTCATGCAATCAATACTGAGGGTGCCGACCTTATTTATTTGAATTTCCATTATTTCCGTGTTTGTGAAACTTCAAAGGATAAGTTAATAGTTTTTTAAAAAGTGTCTTTGCCCCTCATTGCTTCATCTTTGCTTCCCCATCCATCTATCCATCCATCCATCCAGGCAGCAGTGCCTGCCCCACCCCACCCCCCCACCCCCCCAGGCCCCAGCCAGAGCAGGCCCTACAGCATCCACAGAGCGCTGCAAACAGGTGGGAGCCCAGCCTTCACTGGTGCCTGGGCCGCCCTGGGTGTTCACACCCACCTTCAGGGCAGTGGGTGTGAACACCGCATCACTGATGCCGACCTCAGTGGAGAGGTGAGAGCATGGTTAGCATCGCCGTTCTCTAGGCCAGGAGCCTCGGATCTCCTTGGGCTACACTCAGGTCAGCAGGGCTGCCTTCCTTTCAGAGAATCTGCAGGAGAATCCGATTCCTTGCCTTTGACTCCAAAAAGTTGCCTGTATGTCCCTCTTCCAACATCCGAGCAGCAGCAGAGGGCCACGTCCTTCCCATCCTGTGTCTCTCTGGCTCTCTTTTGCCTCTCCCCTTTTAGGATTCATGTAATTAGATTGATCCCACCAGACCATCCAGGCTAACCTCCCCTGTCCCGGCCAGCTGGTCTATGCCCTGTGAGGTCACCTAAGCCCAGGGTCTGAGACTAGGATGTGGACGTCTTCGGGGGCATTACTTTGTCTGCTGCCCCAACCCAGGCCTGGTCTGCCTGTGTTGGTGTTCTCCATGCTGGCCAGCCTAAGGGCACTGGCCCCGGGTTCTTTGCTTCTCCGATGCAGGCCTCCTTCTCCACCTGGAGGAGAGCTCTCTCAGAGGTGGAGCAGGAGTCGCTCAGGCCTGGGGAAGCAGGATGAGGCCTAAGATTGCAGGGTGGGGGTGCTGGCCTCCGTGGGGAAGGTGGGAGGGAAGGACCTGTGGAAGGTGTGGACCTGTCTTGTCTGGGAAGTGTCCTGAGGCCGCGGTGGAGGGAGAAAGGCTGTGGGGTGCAGACCTGCCTCTGCCAGCCATCTGGGTCACCTGCAGAGCCAGGGACCCCGCTGACTAATGAGGCCTCCCTGTGCCTCCCTGATGCAGCGGTGCCGAGGCCATCTGCTCCTGGAGACCACGCCGCGGTCCGCAGCCTGCAGCAGCTTAGCCCATGGAGTAAGTGACTGAGCTCAGTGACTAGGGCTGGGCTCCCTTTCCCACTTACAGGAGGACCATTCCGGGATGTTTGATTTTCCCGTCCACACGCTTCATTCCTGCGGTGACAAGCAGTCCTTCGGCAAATCCCGAATCTCTCGGAGATCCTGCTGACTGTTTTCTGTTCTTGGCAGTGGTGATATCCCATCACAGACACTGGCCTGTCTACGTGGGTTAAACAGTTAATTGTAATCAAAGCTGCTTTTTAGAAATCAGAATGTGTCCATTTTTCACTCCTTTTCTTGGAGCATTAATCAACTTATTGAGTAATTTCTCCTAATTTATGGGCCCCAATTAGCCTCTTTCCAAAGATCCGGAGAATGAAGTGAGACGTACTGTTTATTTCCATAACCTGCAGTCGTTATTTTTGAGTCCTCACATCCGGAGTTGATGACAATTAGCCAAGAAGACTTGTCTCAGTGTTTTCGTTTGGCATTTCATGTCGGCGGTTGGCTTGCGGTTAGTGAGTAGGAGCTTTAGATGAGATCCTCTGTTGACGGGCGAGTTCCTGGCTCCCCTTCCTCCTCTGTTGCTGGAGCTGCCGGAACTCTCTGTGGCAGTTTCTCTCCGTCGGCGACTCCCTGACGAGTGTGCACGAGAGTTTGTTGACACAGGGTTGTGGGCCCCTGGTTCTGATTCAGTGGGTTGAGCCAAGGCTGGAGAACTTGTGTTTCTTTATTATATTTTAACATTAAAGTGCATATGTTTAAGATGTGCAACATGATTTGACATGCATGTGCATACAAAGTGACATGGCCACTATAGCCAAGCTCATGGACAGATCCATCTCACAGCTCTTCGTTTTCCTTGTGGTGGAGGCACCTGAATCCACCAGCAAATTTCAGTATTCATTGAAGTATTAGTAACCAGTCCCCCTATTGAATGTTAACTAGCTCTCTAGACTCATTTATCCCACATAACTGCAGCTTCACACCAATGCTGCCTGCACACCTAGGCAGGAGGGGCTGTGGGGGGCTGTGCTGGGCAGGAGGAGCTGTGGGGGGCTGTGCTGGGTTGTGAGGGGCTGTGTTGGACTGTGGGGGGCTGTGCTGGGCAGGAGGGGCTGTGAGGAGCTGTGGGGGGCTGTAATGGGCTGTGCAGGAAACTTATGGGCCCTAAACATCGAGTAGCTGTGATGTAATTCCTATTAGAATGTTAAATGAGGTTGGTATAATGACAGGTGGAGAGTTTAGGGATTTATGATATTTTTTTTATCAGCTTCCTAATTGCAGACACTTATTTTTTATACAAGTATGTGATCACATGGATTCAAGCTATCAGTCAATTCTTTCTCAGTCCTCCTGTCAAGATGACTAATGATCCACATCAGAACAGTACCAGCTGGCTGACTGTCAGCTCCGCCAGGGGAAGGGTGGGCAGCTGTGCTTTCTCTTCCAGGTATTGGATTTCTTTGGAAAATAGTCTCCAAACATCTATTGTACACGGGTAGTTCGAATGAGAAGCACTCCTTTTAAATAATTGCCAAAATTCAATGGGAATTGGCTATCCTCCCAGTGGTTGGCTGTTCCTCATGAATTGTGTGAGGTGTGAGGGAATAGACATCCATCATTCTGAGGGGCTGGGGTTTAAATCATCCCCTAAAAGCAGGTTTGGCCAAATTGGTGACCAAGCACGGCTGTGAGGGAGATGGTTCAGAGTCTGGGCTCAGTTTTTAGTTTGTAGGGACACAGTGACATGGGCTGGGGTTTGATGCTCCAGAGAAAGTTAGGTATCATTTGAAAGGTGGTGTGTTACAGGAGGAAAGATGTATTTCTCTCTTCAGGCCCATCAGGAGCCATGAACTTTGCTCTGTCCCTCAGATAGGAATCTCTCTCGGCTGAGTACTCCCGTGGGAACTCTTTGGGGCACAGTCCAACCTGTTACCTAGAAATAGTTGTTATGAATGAGAAAGGTGCACACACATACACACACACACACCCCATGGGAGCATTCTAATTGATGGCAACATGGGGACAATGTTAAAGTTGAGTATCTGTAACACAGTATGTCCTACAAACCCTAAAATAATTATTATCTGCTTCTTTATTGAAAAGGTTAGCCAGCCCTGTACTAAGCACTTTTATGACACCTTCCTAATGGAATTAGCAATACTCAGGACATTATTCTGAGCCTCCTACCCCCCTTATCTAATGGACCTTACCACCTCCCCCAAAACTTCATCACTCATCGTTTACCCCTTTTAGATAGTCAGACTTACTTATCTCTACACCTTTACTCCTGCAGAGCCAGGAGTTTCACGGGGCCCAGAGTGACAAACACTAGTCCAGATCACTGTGGCAGAGGCTCAAAACTGGAGACCTGAGTGCTAAGACAGGCTGTATCCAGTGTCTCTGGAAACTGCAGAAATATGAGGAGACCAGAGGCAGAGCCCCAGGAGGTGCCAAAGCTCTGGACGGGCCGTGCACTCACCTTGGTTACCTGTGAGCCCTTATGCTGGGCCACATTATAAAGGGGGATGTGCCAACTGTTGTGTCGAGGGAATGTGTCGGATAAAAGATTTCTGATAAAAAGCACTCGAATGGCCTTCAGACAGTTGATGTTCAAATATGGACTGTCTGCTTAGGATCAAAATATTTACAAGGCTGACATTTGGTTATTTTTTTATGGAAATAGAAATAAAAACAAAACATGTTAGCTGCCATATAAGTTTCTGGAGAGAAATTTGCGTTTTGGAGATAAATGTTTCTGGTTGCCCTTTGCATTGATGGTCTCACTGGTAAGTTTTAGGAAACCATTTTGAGGCAGACACAAATGCCATCCACATCTGGGGAAAATGTGCTGGTGCACGTTCTTCAAAGTTTAGCTGAACATCTTATTCCTTCTCGGAGCCCCTGAAGCACTGGTGCTCTATCCAATTACTACAAACATGTACCGAGCCATGTCTGTGGGCCAAACCCCATGCTGTAGGCCACTCCCAAGCTCAAATCATGGGCCTCAGCATCCGACATGGTGTTGACCATGCCCCATTCCGTTCCTTGTCAGTCACTAAAGGAGCAAAAGCTATTTCCCTCTGGCCGTAACTTCACTAGCAGCATATGGTTCAGACAAGTGAGATGAGTTTTCACCATCATCACGGGGGCATTATTGACTGCTTACTGCACACCAAGCACTTTCACCCATCCGCTCGGTAACACTGGTAAAACAGCACTGCTGGTTACCTTCCCGTTTTTCAGGTCAGGATCAGAGGCGTGAAGTGGTTACACAGAAGTCACAGAGCTAGAAAGGGGATGGGGGAGGGGGGAGAGAGGGGGACGCTGACTTGGAGTCCAAGTGGTCTGACTTCTAAGCCCACAGTCACCAGCTGCTGTACTACCGACTTCCATTTAACCGCTGTGGTGCCTGCACTCATCAGAGCTGGTCTCAGATGTGAATGACTCTAAGATACTGGCGGTGGGAGCCCACGTCTGGTTGGGTTCTGTATTTCTATATGATTGGAGAGTGTTTGCTGAATGTATATTCACGTCCCCCATTTAAGCCATCTCAGATCCAAGTAAAGCCCTGTGCAGGCAGCATCCTTGGTTGTAACTGGGCGTTGGGGAAATTCCTGGGCTCTAAATAGTTTTGTTTGAAACATGCTGAAAAGAGATTTCTCTCCTTACGCATCAGCAAATACAAGAGGCTAGTCCCATCTGCCACGGCACCCTGAAGTAAAGTGGCCTTGGGAGCCAGCACTTCCCTGTCCACCCACGGAAGAAGAGGTCACAGTGTCCACTGAATACCCTGTGGGAGGAGGAGATTGATTCCCTGCCTCGGACTTGTTTTCCCAAGTGATGTCAGGAAGCTGTTTACTCTCCCGTTCATCCATAAACTTGTGGCTCACACACACTCATCTGACCACCAGACTTGGCACACACGTCTTGTCTGTGTCCCTGACCCTAGGCTGGACACTGGGGATCCAAAGACAAGTTCTGTCCCAGCCAAGCCCCGTCCAATGAAGGAGACAGTACATAAACAGGATATAAGCTGCCATGGTGGAATTGCCCAGGCCTGTCCTTTATCACATTTCAGTCTGTCCAACAGGAAGGCCTCATCGAATATTCTGAATCTGACCACCTCTGTTCCAAGTCCTCTAAAGTCTCTCCATTTCTCTGGTTGCAAAAGCTGACATCCACAAGATGGCCAACGAGGTACCACAGCCTGGGCCCTGGTGTCCCTGAGCACTGCATCTTGCTGACTCTGCTCCGGCTCAACGAGTCTCCTGCTCTGGGCCTTGTCCCTATCATTCCACAGACTGAAGTGTCCGTCCCATACAAGGAACTTCCTATCTTTTCCATCTTTGTGCTCAGATGTCAGCTGCCCAACTCTAAAAATAACAATATTGTACATTTGGGGTGTGGCATAGTAGAAAAGCACTAGGTTTTGTGGTCAAAATCCAAGGTTAAATCATGTCTATGACCTTGACCAAATGACCTTCACTTTTCTGAGCCCAGGTTGTCATAGGTACAAGCAATGGATTTGTTGTGTGAAAAGGCCCTTACGTAGGCACTCAAACATGAATGAAATTGGACTCCGGAGGTTATAATTCAGGCAGACATGCAAGAAAGTTTTGTAAATATAAAAGGAAGCTAAATCTAGAAAATATTAGTCAAAATGACAGAGTGCAAAGATTACAGAAAGAGATGACAGTGACGGGAGAGCACCATTTCACTTTTCTAATGTAATTGATGACGGCGGTGTTCATTACTACAACACCGATTCACTTGGGATTGAGAAGGGAGGCTATGTGCCTTGCTATGGGAACAGGGTCATAATTCATTTCTGTTAAATAAAGTCATTAGGATGACATATTGCCAACATAAGGAACAAAATCACATTATTCTAGAAAAATAAGTCGTTCTTGAGCGAGCTTCTGTTGGTAGGAATTCTTGAGTAATTATGATATTGTGGCTCAATTTTTATTCCAAACCTATCACCAGACATTGGGTGAAGGAAACAGGAAGGGGAAAGGTTGTGTGTAGGGAGAAACGACAAGAGCACATATCCTAACTAACCTGCCACTGATGATCTCTTTGTTGGCCAACATGTCCTTCTCTTTGGCTTATCAGTATCCAAACTCCTGTCCCTGCTTGAGGAACCCTGACCTTCCCTGGCTTGGGAGGAGGCAGGCGTGCTGGGAGAGGATGACGGAGCCACATCCTCCCTCCTGGAGACCCAATGACAGAGGATAGCCTCTGGCTTCATCTGCTCCCCAGGGCGGAATCAAGGCCAGGTCATGACTAAGCAGGGCTTGGGAAGGTTTGTGGAGTACTCAGGTGGGCAGGACGTCTGTGTTGACATGGACATGTGAAGTAGCACGTTGAATTCAGACAAGTACATTGATTTTTGAATCTGACTTTGCAAGGGAATGAGTGAGAGGATTTCAGCATAAACTGAGGGAGATAATGCAAATGAAAGTGCTTTGCAAATTGTAAAGAACTAGAAAGATGTCAGCTCTTTTAAATTTGCTACCTCCCAGGATTGTTTACAGATGAAATGAGACCATCTATACCCGAAGTTGCTCTGTGCATGATGCCAAGTGCTGGCAGTGGGTGAGATAATGAACGGGAAGCCTCATTACCTTGTGGCGGGGAGCCAGTGGGTGCCGCTGCTTGGAAGAGCAATTTGTCAGCCTGAAGGAAACGGAATATGCACACCCTCCAGACACAGCCATCCACTTCAGATGGGATCTTTTGCCGACAGGAAGAGGCTGTACAGGGGGTTTATCGCAGTGTTGTTTGTAATAACAAGGGCTGGAAATAAGCTAAGTAGCCCCGTGAGGGGAATGGATAAAGTGGTATCCGTGTAAAATGGGGTATCACACAGTAAAAATGATCATCTGCTTGTATCAAGTCTGACAGACAAAAAAACAAAATCAAAAACCACTAACACATACACATGCACACACACACAAAGGACAACATACACAAAGGTAATTGAAACGGTCATTACCAAATGGATGATGAACATTAAAAGATTGTCAAGTTCACTGGTCATAAGGTAATTCAAATTAAAGGCATATTTTAAAGCTACAGCATGGGACAAGTTTAATTCTGATGCTGTCAGGACCTTGGGGTCAGGGTCCCTAGAACACAAAATGTGCTGGTGGAAGTGCCAACTGCCACAGCCACGTTGGACCACCGTTTGGCATTGTCCAGTGAGGCTGCAGGGGTGTGTACCCCTGACCTGCCATTCCCCTTTGTGGCCGAGACGCTCCTGCATGCAGGGGTAGGGTTGTTCTTCCCAGCTTTATAGTAGGGAAAAACCGCCACTGCCCCGAGGATGGGTTGTGGATCCATGATGGTGCACAGTTATGCGAGTGTACACACAATGGTCACAGCATCTGCAGGAATGATTCATACATAAGGTTGCATTTTTAAAAGTTGCATAAGAATACATATGATTTCCCTTATGTAACATTTAAAAGCAGGTGAAACTAGACAGTGTATTATTTAGGTGTATCTGGCATATATGGTAAAACCAATAAAACAAAGTAAGAAAATAAGCAGCATTCTGGAAAACAGCTCCCCATGGGAGCAGGCAGGTAGTGGGTCAGACGGGCACCTGCAGTTTCGATGGTTATGGTGACCTCACTGCAGATGTAGTTTTACTGTCAGTCTCAGTAGTCAGTACAGTGTGTGTGAGTGTGAGTGTGTGCCTGCACCCCACACACACACACACATTGATGCATCTTAAATATGTAAAATTATGTAAAAAGTTAAATGAGATACCCAGCACAATCCTGCTTGTGGGAAGAAATCCCACCACAGTAAGATATTGTCAAGATACATCTAGATGTAAATGAAGTCCTTTGGGGCAGCTGTATGTTAAATACGTGAGCATGTGCACAGAGTGGGATGGGAATGGATTAGGGATTGGTGAAGGGGACAGAATTAATACGTTTGGTAGTGTTGCAGGCACAAAATGAAGCTGTTGGTGGGTCTTGATGCCAGCGGACCTACTGCCCACCACCTGAAGTGGTTGGATTAACCACATCCCTGTGTTTCTATGCATCTGAAGTCCCAGAGGGAAATACTGCTTTGCAGACTGGAATACATAATCAAAATCAAATGGTAATTCTTAAAACATGTTTTTCTTATTGGTGGGTTAAGGCCTATACCACAAATATAACGTAACATCTACAGTCATTATTGGAGAATTGCTGTCCATGTCCCAGGCTGACGCAGTGAACTCTCACTGGTTGCTCCCATTGACCCCATGACCAGAGCTCGGTCAGGACCCTTCCCGCCGAGGCCAGTCTTCAAGCTGGAAGGAAAGTGCAGAAAGGAGTGTGGGAGTCGTTCACCAGCCTCCAGAGGGACCAGCTCGGCAGGGAAGTCAGAGCTGGCAGGCAAGCCTGGGAAGCAGCCAGCAGGTCCTACGTCGGCGGTGGGGGGGTCAAGGCTGGGGGAGTCTGTGTAGGTCTCTCTCTGTGTCTGAGTTGATCTGGGGAGCAGACTGGCATTTGGGAAAAAGAGGGAGATACAGTTTGGGTGGAGAATGAGGGTGAGTGGGAACCCACTGGCCTTTCAGGGCCTGTTTTCACCTTGTGTAACCTTGGCGACCCTCAGAACGTGACGGTTGCCCCTTCACTTCCACCGTGAAGGTCTTGGGCAGCGTGCTCCTCTGGCCAGCTCTCTGCTGGACCCAGAAACATGGTCCCTGCTTGGCTGCTGACTCGGACAATGAGCCACCCTCTGAGACCAAGCCCTGTGTGGGCTGCAATAAAACACAGCACTCGGTCGCCACGCTGCTGCGGACTCCCTTGGCTCTCTGCAGGGCATTCCGAACGGCTTCCACAGCCCGAGGTCGATACCCCAGGGGGTCTCTACTCTGTGAACGGAGGACCCACTGCCGGGAAGGATACGCGCAGGCGCCACCTGTGGGGCTGTCGCAGGGTGTAATGATGCTGAGGCTTATTAGCTGTTGCAGCAGGCAAGGTCTTCTGGGAGTTCTCGTCTATAATTGGCTTTTACTGTTGTGGGTTCTGAGTATCAGAAATAATGAGGTGGCATTTGGATCTGACACAGCATCATTAGAGGACTGGTAATGCAGATTATCAACACGTTCATTTAAAGGAGAATAATAAATCAAGTGGAGAAACACTTGAGTAGTGAGGGCCATGTCCAAATACTAGTATATGCGCCTTGGGTACACGAATGGCAGCAATTAATTCATGGCGCTGCGCCCCGGGGCTCGTGCGCCCCCAACTAAATTAAAGCCACAGGCCCCTGGAAAACACCTTGTTGGGTCTCTGCTGAGAAGCAGAAGACTGACTGTCACGTGCAAGGCTGTGTGGGGTGCTGATTGGTCCATCGGGACCGGGAAGTGGGGCATGTGATAGCTCGCCTTTCCAACAGCTTTCTATGCTGCTTCACGATCCCAGCACTACCACGGTGTTTGAAAAAATCATTAACGTTTATTACCGTTGTTAAATGGTGGTGAGTTATGAGTGAGCAGCATTTCCCCCTAGGAACACTGCAGGCTGTGTATTTACCACTCAGCAAACCAGTGCGGAGGCTGGTCTCTGGCTCCTTTCTCTTGGGCTGGGCATTGATGAGAGTTCGCACAGCTTTGCTCATTCTGAAATCCATAATTTCCAGTACCGTGGTCCATGGGTGCAATGTTTGTGGTTGCCTGAGAGTTGGAATGTGGCCCAGATCGAGTCGTTGCAAACAGTGCGTCTTTTACCTCCACCCCACCCCAAGCTGGTGTCCTAGCACCCAACACGGCCAGGTGTCACGCTTTCATTGAGGGTGGTCTGTGATGCCGTCCTGGCCTGTCCACCCCAGTTCATCTCTTTCTGCCTCCATCTCTGTCTTTGCCCACTTTGTCCTAAACTCTTCGTACCTTAATTTTTTTAAATTTTATTTTACTTATAGAAAAGAGCCCACATCATAAGAGCTCAGCTGAGGGGATTCTAATCGACTCTCACCAGCTCCCTATGTCCCCTGAAGTCCCTGCCTGTCCCTGGGCAGCCCCACCCCTGCTTATGACAGTGTAAATGTGTCTGCAGTCCCAGTGCCAAGGCCTGAGGCCAGGAGCCGGGGGCCGGAGAGCATTGCCCATCCCAGCTCTGCGGTTAGGCTGCCGGGAGTGGAAGCCAACATTCTTCCGCTTCTGTGTTCTGTGGGAGCCCTCAGTGGAGTCAGGAAACCCACCATGTTGAGAGGAGCCACCTGCTTCGCTCAGCCTACCAATCAAATCCCTTATCCCTTCTGGAAACATGAACCCCACGCATACACACACACACAATGTTTAGTCAGGCATCTGGGCATCCATGGCCCAGTCATGAAATGAGCCATCAGAGGCTCTTTATAAGATGTGGGTCGGGGAGAGAAAAGGCCGAGGGTGATGCAAGGCTCGGGGGATGTTCCTACCCCTGGGGTTGGCGGGCAGCTGCTAGGACCCAGGAGGATGAGCCAACCTGGAGGCGAGAGCCTTCTACTGGGTGTGCCAATTAATAATGGTGGATTTTGTAAAAAAGAAACACGATAATTTCAAGAGAAACATTAAAAGTGCTTTATTCAAAGTAATGTCCATCGCTAGCTACGCATTTCCCCTATCTTTCAGATAATTTGTGGATACCGTCCCAATAGAACTTTTCTTGTTTGGAGGCAGACCATTCAGAGACCCAATTTTCCACTTCGTACATTTTGAAGTGCTGCTCAGAAAGTGTGTGTGCCATTGATCGGAACAAGTGGTCATCTGGTGAACACAGCGGGGTAGGCTAGTACTTCCCAGGCAAGATCTTTTAACGTGTTTTTAATTGGTTTTGAAGTGTGTGATGGTGCATCATCATGAAGCAAATTACTTTGCTGTGTCTTCCGACACATTCTGGTCTTTTCATGATCAAAGTGTGGTTCAAGTAGATAATTTGTTGTTGGTAGCCATCTGTATTAACGGTGGTTTCACCCGGTCGTAGAAGCTCATAATACACCACATCTTCCTGATCCTACCAAACGCAGAGCATTGTCTTCTTTCCGAAGCGATTTGGCCTTGCAGTCAATGTTGAAGTTTGGCCTGGATTAACCCGTGATTTTGTGTATTTGGGATTCTCAAAATCACTTTTCATCGCCAATGAAAATTCAATGCGAAAAAGACTATTTCGTGCCGTTGAAGCAACATTTTAGTGATGACTTTTCAGTTTTCCATTTGTCTTTTCTTCAGTTGATGTGGCACCCATTTCCCTTCCTTTAAAATTGTCCCCATTGCTTGTAAACAATTGGAAATTGTTTGCTGAGCAACATTTAATCTTTCTGAGGTTGTTTTTGAGTTTGACACACATCTTCATCCAATAATGCTTATAATTTTTGGTCTTCAAATTTTTTTGGTTGACCTGGACATTCTTTGTCTTTCACATCGAAATCATCACTTTTAAAGAGTTTAAACTAGCATTCAGATGGAGCATAACCAGCATTATGAGATGGAGCATAAGCTTCTCGAAGTATTCAGCAGTATTTTTCTTCAAAAAATGAATTAAACTTGCCGTAAATGCTTTTCATGGCACAAAATTTGACATTTTTAAGTGTAAAAATATCTATGATGTTAACACCTTCAGCAAATTTGACATATGAAGTTTTGAAGCTTCTTGTCAATACAACAAAATAGCATACTTATCAAATTGGCATAGATATCAACATATGTGTAACTCCATCTATTGAAAAAAAATTTTGCATTGTTAACCGGTACACCTAATAACAGGTGCTGGGGGAAAAGATGGGCCATGGTAGAACAACCCAGCTAAGAACAAGACAGAGACTGGGCCAATGGGACATCACACCCCAGCTTCACTGTTCCTGCCTCCATGCCCTGGGGTGCCTCTCAGGTGGAACCAGTGGAGTCTGTGGGTACTGCCCCTGGAGGAGCCTCTAGCATTCAGTGCAGGTTGGAGGACGGAGGTCGAAATTGTAGGGTCAGCAGAAACCATCCAGACCCAAAGCCAAGGTTGGTCTGCAGGGTGTGTGGGGTGAGGAGGAGCCAGCCCAAAGAGTGGGCGAAGCCCGGGCCCAGAAAAACCCATGTGCAGCCAATGAGCTGCGGCTCAGGTCAGAGCAGTTTCTGCAGGGCACGTGCTCATGCTAAGTCAGCAGGATGTTTCCTTCTTCCCACGAAGAAGCAGCAAGCGAGGTCTTCTTGGGTAGAGTTAAGAAAGTACCACAATCTTATAGCCACACGAGTTGGGACGGGAGTCAGAACAATCCTAGAACACAGAGAGTCCAAGGACAACCTATGTGACTATATCATGCAATTTACCTCCAACTGAACATAATCCAAATATTTCAAATGCATATTAATTTAAACTAGCTGAATAGTTAACTCAAAGTTTCTCCTTAAAGTAGTTTTCTTTTTTGTAGAGTATATCTCATTTATGAGAAAGAATTAAATTGATGGATTTTTCAGTTAAATGGCACATTTCCCCCTTTTCTCCTTTTGATAAATGAACTCAAAAGTGACTTACATAGATGTAGTTTGTTGTTGTTTTGCTCATAGGCATCTAAGAATACATTTTTCTTGTGGGAGCCCAATCAACATTATGTAATAATTTAATAATTTATACAAAGAGATGTATTGAGGTTTGTAGGGCTGTGAGGAGTTTTTAAATGTGTACTTAAACACTTCTGGATCATTTCTGTGATTTATTGTGAGGAGGTAATAAATACATATTTAGGTGCCCATTAATAGGTTTCCCATAATCTGAAGATTATGGAGTTCTTCAACTTTATGATGCACCCCATTAGCTGGCAGCATAGAGCCATTATGACATTAACATAGATTTGAGCAGTAATAGAATTACACGTGCAGGAGGTTAAAGGAGTAAGGTCCACTTCTAATGGCTCCCCGAGCCACTTGGAGCAAGGGAGTGCTCGGTTGGCACATTTATTTGAATAATGGGGTCATAAGATTTTTAAAATACTGATTTCTGAGTGCTATCTTACAATACCACTTCCTGTAAAATATCTGAAAATGTAGGAATTCAAAGTAGCCACATGGAGCTATTCTTTTCCTCTTCCGTCTGAAGATGCCAGGAGTCTGTGACATGTGCAGGTTAAGAAAGCCCCTGCTAGAGTGTGTCAGGGACATTGTCTTCTGCCCTCCGGCGGGTGGGGGTGGGAGTATTCTGCAGGAGCTGTGTGGGAACGCATGGCTGGGAGAGCAAACTGCCCTCCGGTAACTCTCCAAGTTTGCAGTTGGGTCTTGATGATGTTGATTCTGTTGGCACTCTCCCCCCAGCTGTTGAGAGGAATCTGAGTTCCCAAGTTCTTTGTTGTGGGTGAAACCGTGGGTGAAGCCACGCAGACACGGAGGCAAGCCCGTGGGCAACTGCAGGGTCCCCAGTCCCTGGGCCAAGTCAAAACCCTGTAGAGATGGGGGTGATGGGACCCAAACCTGCCTGGGTCTTGAGCCCACATTCAGTGGTTTAACACAATGGCCAGTGGGCTCAAAAACAGTCCTGGTTGACGATGATACTGTGCTGTTCTTCCAGAGGCTGGAGGCGATGAACCACACTGCCTTCCTCTGGCAGCGGGAGCTTGTGGGCCACATTTATGCAGATCAGCGTCATCGGAGGCGTCCTGTACACAGGTGCCACGCTCACTCGACTGGGCGGCTTGGAAAGGGCACGTGTCTCATAAACATAACGTGCATTTGTCTGGTTGTTTCTAAAAGAGAAACAGTGCTTCCATAGCAGCTTCTGTGGGACACATGACCCACACGGCTATGGCCCTCAGGTGGCATTTCTCTAGTCTCGTGTGATAGGATTTGCTCTGTGAATCAGGCAGGACAATGACGTTCGTATTTCCAGCTTTCTTTTTTTATGAAAATCACTCAAAAATGTGTTTCAGTAGTTCAAGCTGAACTACTTTTCACTTTATCCTTTGCTCTTTAGAATTTAGAATCTTCAGAGTGGTATATTTTCCTTAGTATGAATTTTTCTAAATTATTTTTAAGAAGTTGAGGACCTAATTTTATTTCTGAACCTCACAAGATAAAAATATTATTATTGGTATTGCTGTAGCAAGATTGAAGGTTTCAATTACTTGAAGAAAATGTTGTCATTTTAATGAAATACGTCTCATACAAAGTTTGATTCCATACTTGCCAGAAAGACACAGAACTCAGGTTTTCCTGTCACATTTCTGATGGATTTTATGATGCTCATTTCAACACTGACAGTATTCTGAGAATGCATTCAATACTTTCACTAATGATATCAAATTACTGGATTGTTTTTTCCAAGGGAATAACTGGGATAGAACCAGGTCTCCTGGTGCAGGCTGCTGGGTTCTCAATTTGATGCTATTACTCAGGACCTAACAGGCACCTGTGGGGAGGGAGTCCGCCTGCCCCTCCTCTGCAGTCCCTCCCAGGTAGCAGTCTACTGAGCAGCTGGATTTGTGCCCCTTGGGTCTCTGGCATATTAAACTAAGGGTGGATTCTGGACCCAGGCTGGACCAATTAGATTTGTTCTCGAGAAAATACTTGGAGAGCCATGGAGAGCGGTTGTGTAGCAGAGACGATGCCTGGCCTTCGTCCCTGGTTCTGGGAGGGAGCTTTAACCCCCGGAGCATCCCAAGTGGGCGGAGTGTGTCTGTTGGTCATGGTGGTCCACTGGACTACACCCGAGTTTATGTTCCAATGGCTCCGGGGGGTGGTGGGGGGGCTGGTTAGAGGGTTGGGCTTTGAGTTGGGTAGCACATCCCATGTCTGGGGCTGGAGACCAAGTCCAGTCACGTGGCCAGGGATTCACTCAGTCTTGTCTACAAAATGAAACTCGGGCGAGAACTCTGGTCACCTAGGCTTGGCTGAGCTCTGGTTGTGAGCATAGATGTTGGGAGGGGGATGTGCCCTGACCTCATGGGGGAGGACCCAGAAGCTCTGCCTTTGAGACCTCCCGACCTCACCCTCTATTAGTACATCTTCTCCTTTGTCTCGTCCTTTACAAGAAAACCAATAGTAAGTACATACTTTCCTGAGTTCTGTGTCTTTCTAGCTAATTCTGGAATCTCAGGGGTTCATGTGAACCTTCTGAATTTGTAGCCAACTGGTTAGAAGAGCAGGTGGCCTGGAACCCCATCTGATGACTTGTGTCTGAAGTGAGTCTTATTGGAGTCTGAGCCCTTAACTTGCGGAGTCTGGCTAACTCCAGACGGTTATGTCAGAGCTTCATGGCAGCATTGCAGAGCCATGTCATGTTAATGGTAGAGATTTCAAGCAAAAACCTCAGGCTCCTCAGCCATTACAACTGCTTCTGGGAGTGTCCTTCCAAGAGTTTCCATTCACCTCTCCCTCACTCCCATCTAGCTAGAGCAGCTCTGTTCCTGGCAAAACAAAGAGACTTTGGTCATTTGGGCCAAGGAGGAGGCCGTCAGGAGCCCATGGTGCCCCTCTCAGCTGCAGTCTTACTCCCCTGAAGGTGACCAGAGGGAGACCATGGCCCTTGCAGTCGGGTCCCACCTGGCATCCCCACATCTGGTTTAGGCTGCAGCCGGACCACAGGTTTCTTCTCCAGAATAGCCCCCACCACAGCAGATGCTCCTAGGGGATAGGATGGGGAGTGGGGAAGAGGGGGAGTGGGGAGGAGGGAGGAGAAGCGGGGGGGCACCTCCTCCAACTGCAGCCTCCAGAGACCACCTGGCTGCTTTTGTGCAAGGTCTTCCACGTGACCTGTGTGTTCACATCTTTTTTTTTCTCAGGAAATGACAGTAGAAGAACCTTATTGTCTTACTTTTTCTTTAATTTCTAAATATTAAATTTAGAATTAAGGGTTTCTAAGGGGAGCCAATGATCTATATTTTCAATATGCACAAGAATGGACGATACAATGAATATTTAATTGAATATTTTCTGGAATACTTTCTAAAATATTCTGAGTTAACTTTAGGCATAAAAAGGCACAGATGTTTTTTCTCTGTGGCCTCCACTTCCTGCTTTCCTTGGATTCCTTCTGTTATTACCGGGATGTGACTAGTTGGACTGTATTGTTTTGCTTTCTTACTTGGCTAAATAAAATAAAAAAGTCTCCCAGTGTTTTCACTAATATAAGTTACATGTGGAAAATTTTTAATGTACGTGACAGTTTTATTTGAACATATTATATATCAGCCGTAGGAGTCTGGGTGTTTCTACAGTTTTTCTGATGAATATTAAAGTTAGAACCACCGCTTCATAGTTTTGTCATTTCCCTAAGTGCATAATTTTGTAATCCTTTCTGTCTCTCATAACTGGCAACACCTCTCTTCAAATAAACAAGAAGGGGACTGGAGTGTCATGTTAAAGAGTCAGATGTAGGAAACTGGTATTTTATTCCAGAGCCAAGTGTGGGACAGGAGAGGAACCCAGGAGATGGAGGTGGAGGGGGTGGTTGAAGAGGAAGGAACAGAGCATGCCCACCTGGGGGCTGGGAGGAAGGAGACAGGAAACAGAAAAGGGGAAAGAATGGGTGTAGGTAGCCTTCAGGCCACCATTACTGTCTCAGAGGCCCTGCCTGGCCACACGGTGGTTTGCTGCCTGGCCCTTCTGGGTGCTGAGCACTTAACTCTTATTATGTCAGCCCTCACCCAGCAGATGCATGGTTTTCAGGTGGACGACATACGAATTTCTGGTGGCGTTTGGAGCCTTGTCTCACAACTCCAATGACAGATGACTTCATGCTTTTCCCAGTTATGTCAGGTGGATCATTTGATTTCTGATGCTTCATGCAAAGCGGTTAACCAGGCTCAGCCGTGTGTTTTGTAAGCTGTCTCCTATAGTCTATAGCCATACCCCACCCTGAGGTGCCCGACCTCATCTGTAAACTGCATCTCCATCCCTGCCCACCCGTCACTCCTGTCCTGTGGCCACAGCCAAGCCTGGCTGACATTTCCACCTGGAGTTCCCAAGAGACAGAGCAATCCCAATGAAGGGCTCAGTTCAGAGAATTGAAAACAAAATCTGGTACAGCTGAGTCTCAGTTTATACGTCAATAGGCAACATACTATTGTATTACAAAATTAATACATGTGGTTTGCTAAGAATTAAAACCCAACAGATGAATATAAAATAACTAGTGACTTATTCCCTCGACCCTCTCTTGTCCAATCTCCTAGCTCTGTGGTCGGTAAACTTAGGCTTTCAAGCCACATGTGGCTCTTTGGCCCTTGAGGGTAGCTCTTCCACAAAATACCACAGCCTAGGCGAGTCTATTTTGAAGAAGTGGTGTTAGAAGAAGTTTAAGTTTAAAAAATTTGGCTCTCAAAAGAAATTTCAATCGTTGTACTGTTGATATTTGGCTCTGTTGACTAATGAGTTGCCGATCACTGTGCTAGCTCACAGCTCAGTGTACCCTTAGCCAGGCCTGTACATACATACACAAACACACACACACACACCACCACCACCACCACCACCTCCCACGGCTGTTGTTCTTTTCATTTGGACAGGGACACCTTGTATGTCCACATGTGTTTTACAGTTGATCTCTGTTTCTTATTCCCTATTGATTGATATTTTGGTTGTTTCCATTTTTTTTATTGTGCCTCGCCAGCACGGCCAAGGGTGAACCTGAGGGGGCGCAGTGAAGGATTTCGAGAAGACAGACAAGAGAATGAAAGCGGGTTTCAGTGGGACACTGCTTCTCTGGTGGAGAGACAGCGACACCGCCTGCAGCCAAGTCTTTATTTTATAGGCAGATTCCACGAGCAAAGTAAGGGCCTGGTCGCGATGTTATCGATGCTCTAATCTACTCCGTTAGGTGCACCAGAGCTCTGTCAAGCCCACATCAGTCAACCACGTGGGACCACAGGTTTGGACCACAGGTTCAAGCTTACATGTATAGCCTTTGGCTATAATTGTGCTTGGAGGGCTTTCACGTGCCCTCTCATTAGTCTGAGGCTTGAACGTGTCCAAACACTATGGCCGCTCTCCACATTTGATCATTCAGTGGACATTTATTAAGTATTTATGAAATGTCAGCCTTTGCTCTAGACCAAGATGCCTGCCCTTGTGGAGTTTCTGGCTGTGAACACTCCCATAGCCCCTTCCTGACCACAGGCAGAGGTGAGGTCTGGTCCTGCCCCCACCACACTTCTGACTAAATAGTCTCCCAATCTGTGAATTTATCTCTGTGGAAAGGACCATCTCTTTCCCAGAATCCTGGCTCCTGTGAACCTGTGTGAGAGTGATTACATTTTAATCAGAAATGCGGGCAGAATCATTGAAGTAATAACGGAAGAGACCTTTTGTTTGGGAAACACTGATGGGATTTCTCCCTTGGATTTGGCTCCTTCCCTTTCTCTGCGGATGTAATTTAAACTGTTCAGAGCCCCTCACTCTGAGGCTTTGTTGGCTCGGAAGTGTCTGGGGGCTGTGAGATGTGGCATTGTTCAAACCTTCCAGGGGAGGGAGGGTGTTAGCAATCAGAGGTCAGTTTCAGCCTCTTGGCAGGAAGGTTTGGGCTGGCTCTCCCAGCCGGGGCTGTGGGATAAGCTGCTCTGGGAACAGGAGAAGCATCCTTGGGGGGAATCCCAGGTCTGATTAAAATTCATGCTCGAGGCTGTCTGGGCAGATCAGAAACCCTGACTAAAGTGATCACTAATTTCCCTCCTGTATACAGTTGTTTTGTCATACCCTAGCCTTTAACGTTTGGCTCCCAAAAGGGGGACAAGAGAAGAACTAAGAGGAAGCCCCCCCCCCCCCCACAAGTTATTTCAGCCAGAGGGGAGGGGCTTGCCCCAGAGGAGGTGGGGCCACACGAAGCTGCTGCCTTTCTGTCTGCACCTCTGGGGTCAGAAGCCACAATCAGAGGGCTAAGCACACACCCGTCTTTGGAGGAGAGGGTCCCTTTGCCACCCTGGGAACTCGTGAGTCATCCCTGCCACGGGCCTGGGGAGTGGCAGGTGGGAGCTGCTGCCTCTGAAATGCATGGGATTGGCCACAACTGGCCGCCTAACGTGCTCCTGCTGCCGTCGTGAATCTTCAGCGGACTCCAGCGCTCCAAAGGCTTCCGTCGGCCGGATTCCACCAGGACAGTTGCTGTCCAGGGAGAGACAGGTTCTTGGTGCTTCATACTCAGCATTTCTACGATCATCAGACACGGGAATGTGCCAGCTTTACTCTGTTGCAACCAGAGAATCATGTGATCATCCATGTGTCTTGTTCAGAAGCTTCTTCTGTGCCCCAGGCTCATTCATGGAGGTCACAGTTCTGGCGGGAAGAAATGTCCTTGTAGGGAAGACAGCCATGTTGAGACCTGGCAGAATGACGTTGTACTGGGAGCAGTTTCTGTTTACAGAGAGAAGGGGATGGGGCAGGCTTCCTGGAGGAGGCAGCACTTGCTCTGGGGCTTGAAGGATGAGTGAGAGCTCAGGAGGTGAGTGGATGATGAAAGGATATTTGGACACAGAAATAAAAGTCGAAGTGCAGGGTATGTTGGGGAGGGCGGATGGCTGGGGGCTGCTGGAAGGCAAAACCTGGGGACAGAAAAGACATTCAAGAAGAGGCAGAAATTAGCAAAGACCCACACGTGCTGAGGAGTTTGGATTTGGTTTTGCAGATGGCCAGGGATGTGACGGGTTCCTGAGAAAAGGGTGGGAGGGCAGTCCTAGAACGTAGAAAGTGGACCCAAGTGGCGAGGTAAAGAATGGGTTGGAAGGTGAGATTTTAGAGGAAAATTTCCAGTTTTAGGCAGCGGTTACAGGTTGAACTGTGTTCCCCACAAGATGTGGCCAGGCGGCAGGGTGAGGCAGGGACTGGAGTTACGCAGCTACAAGCCAGGGAGCAGCAGATTGTTTCCGCCGCCTCCTTCGTTCTCAACCTTCTCCCCTGAAGCCCTGGAGAGAGAATATTCCTGCCCACACCTAGATTTCAGACCCTGGCCTCAGACTGGGACTATTTTTTGTTGTTTCAAGCCGCCCAGGTTGTCCAAGGAACCAACACAGCCGCCCGGGGACTGACAAAGCCACCTCAGCGCTTCCTGAAACCCATGAGGCTGGGCTCACATTCCTCAGGGATGTGTCCAACCACGGGGAGGGCTCGACACTCAGACGGTGGGTCAGAGAAGGCTGTGAGGAGCTTCTACATGCAGGCAAGTCCTCACAGCCACCCTGTGCTGGGGTGGAGCCACGATCACCTGCCTCAACAGCTCCAAGAAGCCACAGGAGCGGCCTGGAGCGGCCAGGAGCGGCCAGGAGCGGCCAGGCGTGAGGCAGCCCCGACTCCTGGTGTGCTAAGGAGAATTGCAATGGAAACGGCAGAGGTTAGGGCTCCAGGTGCTGCTGAGACTTCACAGCCCAGCTCTCTGAAAGCTAAACCAGAGTCAGCTTTTTGTTATCTCACCTGGTGAGGGTGGTGTTGGGATTAAGAGGAAGCTGCTCACATTACCTTCGGCTTTAAGCTGCCTCCTCCTGTCACCAACTGCAGTGACAGGTTAAAAATGAAAGTGAGAACCTCACTCCATAATTAAAAAATGCAAATCAAGAGAGATGCCATTGTTCACCTGTCACATTGTCCAAAGTTAAGAAATGTGGTTGGGGATGGGGGGCGGAGGAGGGCGGTCAATGTCAGAAGGTTGGTGCGACTAGAGAGATTTTCAGCTGCTGAAGAGAACAGTCCGGATGCCTATCAAGACGCGTGATCCCTGAGGCTCCCGAACGGGCAGCTCAGCCTGCGTGGTAGGGACCTCCCTTACTTTCCACAGTCCTGGCCTCTGTGCAGTTTTCTTCTCTTAGCAACTGAGTTGGCTCTTATTTCTTCACCTTGCGCTGGGCAATGTAGCTACCGTTGGTCAAATTACAAACCCCAGCGATTGTTTCTTATTAAATTTTAGGAAGTGACATAACGATGCTGAGTGCCTGAATGTTAGAAGAAGGTCGTTATGACAGAGGAGCTAATTAGTCATGCACCAGCAGGGCAAGAAGCGTGGAGAAGGGGCCTTTATGAGGAGAAAATGGCTTACTGTGGTCTTGAAGAAGGAATTATAAATGAAATGAGGGATTTGCATAAAACCCATCCTTATAAAGAGAAAAAGGGGGAATGAGATGAGAAATAAAAAAAAATTGAAAGGCTTCTGTTGTCTAAATAAAACAGTATGCTTCATGTCTTACACTTAGCAAGTGCTTAAGGGTTTAAATGGATGGATAGGAGGGTGGGTGGGTGGTGGGTGAATGGATAGGTGGGTGGTGGGTGAATGGATAGGCGGGTGGGTGGGTGTGGGTGGATGGATGAACAAGCAAGTGGACAGGTGCACAGGGTGCACAGCTGGATGCTTAGGTGGGTGGTGGGTGGATTTGTGGGTGAGTAAATGAATGGTGGGCAGATCCTAGTGATGCAATATTTGCATGATAAATGCACTGTGTGTTTCCTGATGGGCATCATGTGTAGTAGAATTTATCAGACATCCTGTTTGGGGCCTACAACCTGTGGCAGTGTTACAAGCAGTGACGTTTAGCTGGCTGAAAGTGCATGTTTTCTTTGTCCCAACTATCAGTTAGAAAAAAGAACTATCAGTCAACCTTGTTAGGAGAAAGACTGAACTAACTTTCTATTCTCTGTGTAGAAAATAACACAGAGTTATTGTCATGTGGATTGGCAAAAGAAGCAGGAAAGAAAGGACCATGAAGTGCTAAGCAGCTAATTCATTAAAAAAAAAAAAATGTTTTTTTCTTCTTCTGAATTTTGTGATATCTGTGACTTTTAAATTTTTTATGATATATTTTCTTATTCTAAAAATATACTCACTTTTGTGTTTAATTCTGTATTTGATTTTGTGGACTTTTGAATAAGGGCCCCAAGCTGCTTACATTTCAGGCCCCACAAAACTGGGTTTCTCCTGATGCATGGCATAAACCAAACTCCCTAGTCCCCCTCCCCCAGTTCTTCACACACACCTGACCATGCCCCAGCCCCGGGAAGCCAGCCCCTGTTGCTGACTGCCATGCACCTGAATGTGGCGGACAAACACGGGCTGAGGGGATGCTTCTGAGCTCAGAGTGGGCGCCCGCTCTGCTGCAGCCCAGGCCATTTTCTGGTCAGTTCTCCTCATGCTTCCCGATGACTATTTCATACCGCGTCTTCCTCAAATGCCTGACACCTTCCCTGTCCCCCAGTCTCCTCCTGGGCACCAGGCCCATTGCTTCTGAAGATGCAGAGGTCTGAGAGGAGCAGGTGCAGTGGGAGTCTTCCCCCCCCCCCCCGCCCAACCCCCCATTTCCCTTGGCCCAGCCTGGAGGGCACGGCAGGTGGGGGTGCTTCCTGGGATCCATCTCTCCGTAAACTACTTGCATCCAAATCTTGTTCCTGGTCTCCTCGGCCTTCACACTGCACTCCAGACCCACTGGGCTCTCTCAGTACTTCCCCACCAGGTCCTCCTCGCACCTGTGCTAGCTTCTCTCCTTTTCCGTTTCCACCTTTGCATCACATCACAGTCAGCTCTATGATGAGCAGCCAGAGTGATCTTCATCTCTGAATTGAGCCAATCAGATCATGTGACTTCCCTGCTTAAAATCCTTGGATAGATTCCTATCAAACATAGCACAGCCACTCCCATGCCTAGACTTGGCTCCCGCCCCGCCTCTCACTCAAGATCACTCATGAGTCTGTGCTCCCAAATGATCAAATGCCTCCTGCCTCAGACCGTCTGCTCCAAACCCGTCACCTCTGGCTTCCTGGGCAGACTCCTTTGCTTCAGTTAAATCTCTGCCCAACTGTCACCTCCTCACTGGGCCTCCAAGGGACAGGACGCCAGGTGGGTTCTGCCTCGTTGAGGTGACATCACTAACTCGCGCCAACCCCCCCCAGGTGGCTATTCATTGCCCCTTTCCTAGAGTCCAGCCCTCAGGATAACAATGCTTTGTGCCTGTTTCTGCCGCTGCCATGAGTTCCGTTCTGTCCCATCATTTCTCCTTCCTCATCACCTCTGAGCACAAGAAAGTGCCAACAACTCGTGGTTTCCATCCCTGCGGCTCCTGCACTCCTCTCAGGAGGAGCAAATGCTGGCTGTGCAACTGGCTCCTCGCTGCTGCCAACGGTGAAGGAAATGCAGGTTTGCAATGTAAACTGCTTTTGATCAAATTAACCCATAAAGTAGGAGGCTGTGACCCGCACCAGCAGCTTCCGCTGGGAGGCAGAAATGTACCCAGGCGTTTCCTCATTAAAGGAGAAAGCACCTTGAACAGCCACCTCAGGCCAGAGTGAGATTAGCATTTTATAGCAATTGAGTGTGTTGTTTCATCTTTTCTGCCATTACAGACTTTAATGGTGTAAACAGAGGGGAAAAACATTAGTAAAATATGAAAGGGTGAAATCAGCAGACTGCTAATTCTTTAGCAGAATTAAACTCAGATGCCTCCAAGGCAATTCTGGCTGCTTTACAGAAAATAGCTAAATAATTAATTCACTTTATGTATCCTCCTGTGGCCTCAAATGCCAAATCTCTTTAAAGTGTTGTAACATTTGTTTCTGAGTTTCTCTGAAAGTTACCCAGGAAGGGCTTTAGGTGTCAGTGCTCAGAGTCTCTCAGTGTTTTACCTGCCATCTGGAGGATGAGAGATTGTCAGGTGTCTGCAGTGGAGCAGCCTCGTGAGGGGGGGGAGGGGATGGAGCAGCTCCCATCACTCAGGAGAAACAGCTGATGACAGGTTGGGGCAGGTGTGTTGGTCCATACAGCAGTGAGCTTCCTGGCCGCCCTGAGACTGGCCCAGACACCCAGCTTCGCCTCCTTGCCACTGTAAATACTGTTAACATGCCGGGGGCTGGCCCCGAACAACCATCATCCATATGCTCATTCTCTAGGACTTTCTAAAAGTGGACCTTTCATTTTATAAAGAAAGTCAGCATGGATTAAACAAATTTCCATCAATTCAAATGGGAGGTAAGTCATATCTGTTTGATATAAGGATTCGGAAGTAACAGCAGTGCTTGGAGGGTCAGCACTGAAGTGCCAGTGAGCGTGTTCTCAGGCAGTGGAAGTGGTGGGAGTGGCCGTTCCAGGCTCCCCATTGGCCAGGCCCACATGCCTCTCCTGGGTCACCTCCTCCCTGGCCACTCAGTCATCACTGATGGTCGTTACTGGTCGAGCCATGCCAGTCTGCTCGTTTTAGATCTCATGCATTTTCCATTGCTTCCCCATCTTCCTCTCCTTTGATGCTCTTACTCATTCATCTCCTCCATGGAGCCTGTCCCGGATCTTCTGCAGGAACTCCCACCCACACTCCTCTCTGTCACTGCGTGTCACGGCGTGGCAGGTGTCCCCTGATGGGAGGTTTGATCACTGTCAGATGCTCAGTAGCCTACAGGTCTTCGTACTTTTGCAGGTGTTAACCATTTATCTTGTCTTCCACCCTAGATTCATTCATTCATTCTTATATTCATTTACTCATTCACTCATTCATTCCTAACACTGGCTGACAACTCTGGTACAGGGTCAGGGGTCCAAATACTGGAACCAAAATTCATGAGTTCAAAAACCAGCCTGTTTCTCCTTACTCAGCACGTGGCTGTGCAGTGTACCAGGTGCAGGTCTTACTAACTGTAGGGCCAAGTTGCATAGCTTCTCTGCCTCTATTGGTACCCACTTCGTAGGCTTGTGGGGATGACTAATTAAAACACTCCATAAAAAGGAAAGCACTCTAAAGGGCAACTGGCTAGATCAATGCAATCTATTATCCCTCATTATATGCCAGGCAGTGTGCCAGCTGCTGAGGACCCAATAGGGAGGAAAACAAAGAACTGCCCAAAAATCAGAAAAATTTCACAGCAACTAAAAAGGAAATGAATGCAGGCTGGGGAGGGGAGATTTCCTCTCAGATGGTGCAGTCAGGGGACGCCTCTTTGTAAAGATGGCTGGGAACTTGTGGCAGAGGGATGGATAGGGAGGCATAAGCTCTAGAGAGTTGGGGGAAGAACATTTTAGGCAGAAGAGACAACAGTGCAGATGCCCAGGGCAGGAACAGGGTGTGCAGGAACAGCACCCATGAGATGGGAGAATGGAGAGCAGAGGTGAGGGTCAGGTTTGGGTCCTCTTCCTCAGGCATTGTAATACCCAGTGTGGACATAGCACTGTGTGGTACCTACCAGATTCATTGAGTGAGTGATGAATGGAATAGGTGAGAGGCTTTCTTCTGCTCTCAGATACCATCTGCCCATGTCCATTCCTCCCATTCATTCTGCAGAAGAAGCCGGCGAGCATCCTAACCAGTTGGAGGATGAGAGAGACAAGTAGACCTCTCAGTTTGGAGGGATTTGACGGCCCCTCAAGTGACACATGGCTCCTAGGTGCTATCATTCCTTCCAAGAAACTGATCTGTGTGGAGGAAGGAATTTTTGTGGCTCAGGGGCAATAAAAGGTGCAAGCACGTTTCAGCCAGACCTGCCAACCATGTCCAGTAGTGAAGTCATTTGTCCCGAAGCAAACCCAATGCTGAGAGGTCAGTCACCAGGACTGTGCTTACCGGGCCAGGATGGCCGGGATTTTGCTCAGTGACTGGTGTCCCGAGGCCGTGTCCACCCTGCACACACTTCTGCTCTGTGAACATCACACTGTGACCTTCTTGGTGATATGCTTGCTGAAGGCAGCAGAATAGTATTATGTAATACCCTGGGAAAGAGAAGGAGGGTCCGAGTGAGCAGAAACGTAAGCCCCGGAATTCGGTGAGATGGGATTAAATAAAACCGTTAGCAGTGGCTTAGCACGTTAGCTTTTGCAGTAGTTTTAAGCATGTGCTGTCTTATTCATTCTCATGACCACCCTCACTGAGACAGTCACTTACTAGTGGCACCTGATCCTCAGGGAGATGCAGCTTTCCCACCGACAGGGGGATGTTCCGTAAACCACCCATCGCTGTGTTCTCCCAGGCAGCCTTATGGGGCAGACAGATTTGTATCTCCATTAAGGCTGTGTCTACTTATAGGAGAAGTCCACTTTACAAAACACATTCTTGCATTCAGATATTCAGAGTATAGTTTTGAACAACTGCATCCCAGGGCAATGGTTTCCAATTTCCACAAATCCTGAATTAGTGGGATGAACATTAAAGTGGTTTTCATTGTTTTCCTGTTCATGGTCCCAGCCTTCCACCTGTTCATCCTGTGCCTGGCTTAATGGGAAAGGCCCTCCAAACAAGTACACTCCCCAGGGCTGAGTCGGCCTGTTACTTGTTTTTTAAAAAATGAAATCTTTACCACCAGGGCGATCTTGTTCATGAAACTTTCCAAATCTTAAAGGCAAGGTTGCCGAGGCAACACTGGGAAACGGACAACGCCTGTCACTGGATGAGCAGCTGCCTGGCAGGCTCCTCCCTCTAGGTCGGTAGCCCGCCCAGCAGCCAGTGCCTTTGTGGGCTTTGCAAGAGCTCATTCCAGCCCCAACACCGATCACCCCTGAGGCTCCTGTTCTATGGGAACTGCGGAACATGGTCTACGAATGGCTCACATCCGCCAGCATCTTCACCACAGCCTCATTGAAACTGCCAATAGGGTGAGAGACTTGCGTGATGGTATAGTTTTTACCTGGAGAGGTAAAAAAAAAAAAAAAAAAAAAAAAAAAAAAAATTCTAGATTCATAGGAGCCCAAAGACCAAGGAAGAACATAAGCAAAGCTCATATTTTCTTATGTTTTATCTTTCATAAGAGGAGACTTCTAGAAACAATATAAACTATACATCCTGAAAGATGGCATGGAGTAGGGAAAAGAACAAATACTTTCTGAGCACCATTATATGCAGGACACTGTCCTAGATTCTGGGATTAAAGGGCTGAGTCAGGTGGTCTCCAGGTAGCACCTTGCTGACCGTGTGTGAACAAGGTGCTTTATGACTTGTTCAGTGGAGAGAGTGCCCTGGAGTCTGCCTCACATGGTGTCCTGTACACAGTAGGGGCTTAACAGCATTGTCAGTGACGGTAATCAGGGTGTGGAGCAGCAGCCTGAGACAGAAGGAGCTGTCGAAGGTGTGGAACTTAACCAGGTGGTGTGGCTAGCACTAGTGCGTGCCCTGAGGAATGTCTGTGAGGCTGGAGCGGGGTGGGGGAGCAGGCCGCTGAACGGGTCACAGTGGCCATCTTGGACTTCCTCCTAAAGCAACAGGCCCCCGAGGGTTCTAAGTGACAGACTGGCTCGCTCTGAGGTTTGGAAGCCAAGCCCCTCTGGTGGCCTAGGCCGGAAGGACAGCTGGCTGGCTGCTGCCCGAATGCCAATGAGGCACAAGGACAACCTGTGAAGGAGTGCGGCAGGGTCGAAGCAGCAGGTGCCCCGGGTGGGTGCATGGCAGGTAAATTGTCAGCGCCTGGGCTTCTGGCTGGATCCCTGGTAGGAGGCGTGCAGGAGGAAGCCAGTGGAGGAATCACTCCCGTGTCGATGTTTGTCTCTCTCTTCCCCTAAAATCAATAAAATATTTATAAATAAACAAACAAACCCAGGAGGGTGGCATTTAACATCAGGCGGGAAGAGTGAGACCGTGGGCCAGTCACACAGCCCCTTGGAGCCTCAGCTGCAGCATCTGCACACAGGAATCCTGGCCCTTTCTCTCTCCAACAACCTGTCCGTCAAAGCAACTAAGCTCCCTAAGTGTTGCCTGCTGTTGCCCAGTAACAAGGGAGGTGCTGGAAAGGCCGGGTCTGTTCTGACGACCTCAATGGCGCCAGAAAGAGAGGAGAGCATTTGCTTACTGCCCGGCAGGTGAGGGAGTCAGGCCTCACAATTAGACTCTGGCCCCCAAATCCGCCTGCTCCAGGACTGAGGTGGGGGACAGGGTGGAGGTCTTGGCTGCACTGCGCTTTGTGGCCACAAGGGGGCTCACAGCTCACAAACGTTTCTTGTTCTTTTTTGACTGCGTTTTATTGAAGCGTTGGAAAAATTGCTATTTAATTATGCACGATTTCTGGACAATTGTAAGCACTTCTATAATAGCTACACATTAATTTTGACACCTTAATCTTATGAATGCTTAAAGGCGTTTTCTCATGCAGAGCAATTCAGATGCTAATGATTAAATCAAAGGGTTGTTTTTAGAATTATCTGGAGCCTTTTCCTTTGAAATGAAGCTTCCCCAGTAAAAGTTTCCTTTTCTTGTGCGCTCAATCACCCATTGGGGTCATGTTCACAATGATAATTGTGTTCTCCCTGTCATGCCAAGTTCCTGCTTCGGCATCAGTGGCCAGATTTGTCAGGCACCTGCAGGAGCATCGAGTCCTGCTTACTGATTCGCTGTAACAGCCCGCCGGGCCAAGCTGGAAAAAAGGAAAAAGAGGAATCTACAACAGCAAATTTGGGAGCGTCTCTGTGCAACAGGGTTCACGTTGAGATGTCAGGTTGGCACAAGCACAGGCAGAAAAACGATGCAGGCGCAGCCTTTGGTCAGATGGAGAAAACACCCGAGACTGCAAGGTCATCTGAGGTCAGCAGGCAGCCCTGAACCCTCTCCCCCATCAGGCTCACTTTCCTGCCCCAGTTCCTCTGAGCAGCGGCCATGCTAAGCAGGTGCTCAGGCGGTCACGGGCAGCGGCTCCCGGCCATGTACTCGCCCAGCAGCATGCGGCCATGGCGTTGGCCACCGACCTCCATCACTTATGAGGGTCTGGCGTCGGGTTGGGATGGGGACTTGGCCTTCTATGTAGCGGGACCTTTGCACAAGGCAGTGACGCTGACCCCAGAAACAAGACCTTGAGAGCAGATGTCTGCGGTGCTCAGCCATCTCAGAGGGCGTGTGGTTTCCCCCGGTTGTGGACGCCTTGCTGGGTTTCCTCCTTCGGCACCTGGCCCACTGGTCCCCAGAACTCTGCCACCTGACCTGACTCAGGAGCCCCCTGTTCGGCTCAGCGGGCGGTTCTCTCCCTGTGGCCACGTGTACTTCCTGCTGCGGGATCTTCCTTGTTTCTTGGTGGTTTTTTGTTGTTATTGTTTGTTTTAGTCTGGTTCTTTGTCTTTTCTGTCCGTCTTATAAAACCCATCTGAAGAACTGCTTAAGTTAGTTAACTCTGGTTTCTATTCTATATGACCAAGTCCCTCGAGTAGCTACAGTCCTCACGGAAGTGCTTGTTTCTCATCTGAGACTGAGTTCTTTTTAAAGCATATTTTTTATTGATTTCAAAGAGGAAGGAGAGGGAGAGAGAAATAGAAACATCAGTAATAAGAGAGAATCATTGATCAGCTGCCTCCTGCACACCCCACACCAGGGATTGAGCCTGCAACCCAGGCATGTGCCTTTACCCGGAATTGACCCGGGACCATCAGTCTGCAGGCGGACTCTCTATCCACTGAGCCACACTGGCCAGGGCAGACTCAGCTTTCTTTTTTGCACTTCTTGCCCAGGGCTGGCTTCACCCTCCTTTTGTCTCCTACAAATCATTTCCTGAAGCTAAAACCTCAACACTTTCCCAGCATTTAGGATCCTTCCAGCCAACACCCCCTCACTGGCTCTCCCCATGGCTGTTCATCTTCAGGTCCATATGCCCCTCCTCCCTGGAAGCACAGAGCTTGGGACAGAGGGACTCAAGTCCCCAGGTTCAACTCCTGCCTGCGCTATTTACTCCTGTGTGACTTTGTGCCCAATTCTTAATTTCTTTGTATCTCAAATTCCTCATCTGAACGATGGGCATAATAATATACAGGTGACACTGTTGAGTAAGAATTAAGTTCATGAAGAATATAAAGTTCCTAAGACAATGCTTGGCATAGAGTGAGTGCTGAGAAACTATAGCTATTATTGCCTTGACTGATGTTGCTCAGTGGGTTGGGCATTGTCCCTTGCACAGAAGGGGTTGCTGCTTTGATTCCGGTCAGGGCACATGCGTGGGTTTTGGCCTCCATCCTTGGTGGGGGCCATGCAGGAGGCAGCCTAATGCTTTGCTCTCGCATCAATGTTTCTCTCCCTCTCCCCCTCTCTCAAAATCAATAGAAAATATTTTTTTAAATCCCCACAAAACTCCTTTCAAATATACTCTTTCATCTGCATTTTCAACCAGGAGAGAGTAAGCCCAGAACAGGCAACATGATGATAATGTAGCAGTGTTTGGATTGTGTGGAGAAGAAAAAGTCTGTCTTCATACAGGTACACGGCTACAAATACAAACACCGGGTTTTTAAGACCTTTTCAACCCAGTGTGGATTCTTCAGTTAAATTCCAGAAGCATGAGAGATGGGCAGTAATTGTTTTCAGAACGGAATCATTAACAGCTGACAATCACTCACTGGGAGAGGTCACTGAGAGGACATGACAGCTGTCGGCCCACCAGCTGCACATCCTGGAGGTGTGCAGAAGACCTATTTACTGAGACCACCATGGGAGACAGTCATGTGCTGGGTTGAACCTGATGACCTCTTGGGAATTTTTCTTGGATCCTTGGTGTTTGAGGCTTATTAGCAAGTTCACACCAGGTAACCCGGAAAGCCTGAAGTACGGGTTCTTACAGGTGAGGGTCTCCATGCCAACCCTCTCATTGGGAAATTAGATTATCAGAATTTGTTGCCAAGTGATATTCTCCTCGGTGGCTTTCTCTTTAAATTAGTCTGGTCAACATGGGGTCATCCTACCGGACAGTGCGGTTGGGGATTTAAAAGATCCTACAGCAGAAGCACGGCTGTGAGGTGACTTCCTTGACACCAAAGGAGAGATTTTCAGAGTGGCACTTGGAGGGCGCTGCACTTACTTGAGTGGCTGCATCCTGAAGTGATTTTCAAAGATCAGCCTCACACTTCAGTTACGGAGCTGGTTTTGTTCAGGCAAACCTGTTGACTCTCTAATGAGAGGGTTCTGAGCGGGTAGGCCCTCGCACCCAGGCATCCTTGATGAGAGAACATTGGGGTCACGCAGACCAGAGGAGTCCGGCTGGGACCTGGGTGCTGGGGCTGGCGGGCTTTTGAAGCCGCCTTCACTGCTTGCAGGTCATCCTTTATCCGGGAGCAGAGGGCACCAAAGGCCTTATGTGTGCGCGCTCACAGCTGGGCAGCTGCTGGACTGGCTGGCTGCCTTATGGGATCTGGGACACCAATGGGGCCATGCCAGTCCTTTCATAGGAGCAAAGCGTTTCTGTCCTTAATTATAAATTCAGAGAGACAGAGAGAGACAGAGACAGAGAGAGACAGAGACACTGACTGACTACCCTGCCCCATCAATGGGCACCTGGCTCCCCCGAGTGGCAGGGAAACTTCCTAGAAACAGGATTCCAGGTGCGGGAGGTGCAGGGGTGCGGAGGGAGGAGGGAGAAACGCCAGGAGCTCCGAGGATCCCGGCGCGTCTGTGCTGCAGCCACGTGCGTGCCTGTGCCTGTGCGTGTGCCGGGGCGTGTGCGGGGTGCGGCGGGCGCCCACTGAGCGGACAGCGGGAGGGCAGGGACCCCGCGCGGAGGACAGGACGCGGCGCAGGGGCCGCCCACCCGCGGGGAGCGGCGCGCAGGCGGGGGCGGCGGGGTTCCCTCCGCGTGGAGGCGGCGGCGGCGAAGGAGGCGGAGAAGGAGGCGGAGGAGGCGGCGGAGCCGGGAGTCCCCAGGCGCGGGGCGGCGGGGAGGCAGGGCGAGCGGCGTCCCTGAGCCCGGCCGGAGGCGGGAGGTCTGGGCAGAGCCCGCCCGCCGCCCCCGCCGGCGCCCGCCCCCGCCGCGGCCTGGAGCGCCTCCGGGGCCCGGGCCGGAGCCGGAGCCGCCGCACCGCCGCCGCCTCGGTCCGCCCGGCCGCGCCATGCGGGAGCTGGCCGTCGAGATCGGGGTCCGAGCCCTGCTCTTCGGGGTCTTCGTGTAAGTAGCGGCGCAAGGCCGGGGACCACGGGCCGAGCGATGCTGCGCCCCAACTTTGTTGGGGCCACGGCGTCCCGCGGGGCCTGGATTCCAGTCCCGGCCCCGCTCCAGCCGGGCTGCGCCTTGGGGACCGCGGACCCTCCGCGCGGGTCTCAGACCCGCTCCCGCCGCCGCCGCCCCCCCAGCGGGCGGAGCCGGCGCCGCCGCACCGGCCGGGGCTCGGGGATCCCCGGAGGCGGGCGCGCCCTCGGGAAGTTTCTGCTCCGAGTTCGGAGCCCCTGTGGCTGCCCTGGCTCCGGGCTCCGCTCCCGTGGCTCCGCCGCCCCAGGCCGGGCTCGGTGCTGCCCTGACCCCGGCGGAGCGCCCGGTGCGGGGGGCGCCGGCGGCGCTTCTTGGCCGGGAGCTCGGAAGGGGGGCTCCCCACGCCCGCCGCCCGCCCGCCGGGAGGGACCCAGAGCCCGGGGGCGGGGGGCGGAACAGAGATCTGGGAAGGAGGAGGTCAGCCTGGCACAGGTGTGGGTGCCCCTGGGCCCGCCACCCACCGGCCTCGGGCCCAGAGCAGGAGCCCTGGCGCCTCTGCCAGCTCACCCCGCCCCCCCATCACTGCCACCAGGGCTCCCCGGGCCTTGTCCCCCCAGTGGCCGCAGGCCCTCTCCCCTCTGCCCACGCTGTTCTGACACGTGTCACAGGTTCAAGTTGCGTGAACTTGGTGGGTTTGCTGGCTGTTTTGCTTGTTTGTGTTGCTGAGAAGCTCGCTGAGCCATTCCAGTGGGAGGCCCCTCCTCCCGGGTTTCTGCGGAGCCAGTGGCTGAGGGCAGGTGGGAGGCTGGGAGCTGCTGGCAGCGGGCACCGGGGACAGAAGTGCCCTGTCTCCCCGGTTCCTTCCCGGGTGAAAGCCACCAGTGTTCCTCCCACCCCCAGTGCAGGCAGCCCTCCCGCCTCAGGGAACACCGGCGATTCAGGGAACAGGAGCCCGGAGCTTCAGTGCATCTTGGGAAAAGGGACAACACGGTTCCCTCTTACTGTGCTTTCAGACTAGTGACTGGACAGTGTCCAATGTACTCTGCTCATGAAATTATGTGTCGGAAATGAGAGTTGGGTGCAGGTAGAACTGAGCACCTGCTGGGGCCTGAGTAGTGCTGAAGGGCAGTGAGGAGAGCTGCCTGGTTTGCCTGCTGCTGAGAACCTCAAGGTGGGAGAGGGTCCACACCTCGGGGCTGGTTCCGCTCAGTGGATGGAGCGTTGGCCCTGGGAGTGAAGGGTCCTGGGTTCCATTCAGTCTCAGCCTGATCCCCAGCACCAGGTTGGGGAGCAGGAGGGAGGCAACCAATTGATGTGTCTGACACATCGATGTTTCTCTCTCTCCCCCTCCCTTCCACCCTCTAAAAGTCAATGGGACAATATCCTTGGGTGAGGATTAAAAAAATAGAGAGTCCAATCATATTTGTATTGTTTTCAGGTTTTCCTTCATGTTTCCTCAAACATTTATGAGATGTTTACAAATACATAAAGATCTGTGCAGTGGAATTGGAAATTTTATGATTACTGTGAATGTGCTTCTTGTGCCCTTGATATGTAAAAGCAAGCCAGTTTATATTCTTCTCTCCAAACCCCCCTTGGAATTAACGACTTAATGGGGGATCTGCTCTCACCCAAAGGGAAACACCTGGGCATGGACGGCACTTTGGGCCGATTTCTTGGTTTTCATATCAAATCGCTGTGTCAACTAGTGGCTCCTTTACCTGCAAAGACCAGCGTCAGTGTTGGCGGGAGCCTCCCTGTGGGACCCAGACTTCAGAGCTGTACTGGCAGGCAGATGGCGGCTTCCGGAGCACAGGCGCTGGGCTCCCAGACACAGATGACCCTCTGTCTTCTCAGACAGGCCTGGCAAGGGCAGAGGCTGGCAGGGGAATTTTATTCTTCGTTTGCCAGCGCTGGTCGGATGGCAAGGTGGGCGGGCTGTACTCTGCTCATGAAGACGGTGGTCTCAGCCAAAGGCCTCACCTGGGCAGGAGTGGACAGTCCCTTTGGGCAGGCAGAACCCAATGTCTCCGATGCTGATTTAATTCACCTGGTTCTGCTTGGTGTTTCTACCCTGTTTATTGCCCCGGACAAGAGAAAAATCTGGTGGGAGGGATTACCTTGCGCTGCAAACTGGTGCCTCTGGGGAAACATCACCTGTGGACGCACCTGTTCTCTGACCACAGTTGTTCTGTGCGAGGCCAGGAAGCCCATCCCCCGATGCCAGGGGGTCCTGTGGCGTCTGTATTTGCGGGAATGACGTGCATCTGGGACCACGATGGTGGGGTGACAGTGTCCCCGGCTCACCGGGGGACCAGTGCTCACTGTGCAGGCAGGTGCTGGTGACTCGGGATTCCAAGGTGCTCCCAGCCCCCAGAGCTGCCCTGAGAGACGCCCCGAAGGGCGCTCCGTGCCTTTGGGACAGTCCAGCCTGAGAACGTCACTGGGAAGGAAATGAGGGGTGAGTAATGCAAACCGGAGCTGGCGCAGGCAGGTGACCGAACAGGAACGGCACTGGTGGAGGGACGAGGAGTTTAGGAAAAGTCCGAGTGTGACGGGGCGTGGAGGCTGCGTTGGGCACCGTGAAGCTCTGGGTTCACAGGCCCCTTGGCCCTCACGTACGGATGTGGGCAGAGCAGAGCAGGAGCAGGGCACACAGATGCCCTCCATCATCCAGGGGAGATTCTGGGGGCATCTCTGCAGATGCTGAAGCCGTCGGCCTGCGTGAGCAAGACAGCGAGGAGACGTGGCGGCCGGTCAGCAGCCCTGAGACCAGCACCAGCTCCTTCCAGCTTTTCTCCGGTGGTGACTGCATGCGGGGCTCACCGTGTGCCAGGCCCTGAGGAGGAGGGTCACGCATCTGTGGGGAGCCCTCAGACGGGGATGCTGACAGCGCTGTTCGTGGGTGGAGAAACGGAAGCACGGGCGTCCTCGTGGTGTGTGGTGGTGGTTTGTGGGTCGCACTTTGGTGAACGTCTCATTGCATCCCTGTACCTCTCCTCATTCACCCATCTACTCCTGAAGACACCTGGGTTGTTTGTAGGTTTGGGCTGTTACGCCCAATGCTTGTCTCATTGGTAAATGATCCCATGGTCGGCAAACTGCGGCTCTCGAGCCACATGCGGCTCTTTGGCCCCTTGAGTGTGGCTCTTCACAAAACACCACGGCCTGGGTGAGTCTGTTTTGAAGAAGTGGCATTAGAAGAAGTTTAAATTTAGAATATTTGGCTCTCAAAAGAAATTTCAGTCGTTGTTCTGTTGATATTTGGCTCTGTTGACTAATGAGTTTGCCGACCACTGGTGTGCACTAAGGAGTGGACGTGCTGGCATTCACCTGAGGTAAGAAGGATTAGCTTCTCTAGACAGCCCTCGTTCTGAGAGAGAGAACGGCCCGGGTGCTGCTTTCGTCTTGGTCTGCAGAGCAGCTGCTCTGGGTGAAGCCACAAGGACGCCCAGAGCTGGACCCTGCTTTGCAGGAGGGCCGTTCCCTCAGGTTTTGGGGCGAAACCTGCCTGCTGGTTGTGAGACAAGCATCCTGACTGAGTTGTGTATTCGTCCAGGAGGCTGTGAAGATGAAACGTCGTGTGAGATGGTGCCCAGCACACGCTGCACGAGGTCCGCGCTAAAGCCCATCTCCACTCCCCTCCCCACCCCCTTTCCCTCCTAGGAGGAGGCAGAGGCAAAGGTCACTCAAAAGGTTCCTCATGTCACAGTGTATTGATGAGGGTGCAGCTCTCGGTGCTGCAGCGGAGCTGAGCCCTGAGTAGCACGTAGGAAGTTGGGAAGGCATTCTGAAGAATTACCCAGGACCCCCCTGGGAGAGAAGCGGCCAGTGTGTGTGCATGTGTAGGTACCTCTTAGATGCCCTGAGCCTCCACCTTGTGGGGAAGGAGGGAGGGAGGTGGAGGAGAGAGGTGGAGGGAAGGAGGACACAGCTGAGCTCCCTGCCTGTGGCTTCGTGCTAGGGGCTTGGCACCCTCAGATAGTTTAATCTCTGCCGCCCCGTCCTAGCTTACAGGGTGAGGCGTTAGAGCCTCACACACAGAGCGCCTGCCATCAGAAGGGAGAGCAGAGAGCGCTTCAGTCCACACAGGGGCAGCAGATATGAGCAGGGAACTGGCAGATGCTGATAACTAAGACACCCTAACACTGTGGTTCCCATAGAAATGCCAGGTGTGCTCTGAGAGTCGATGGGAGCAAGCTTTATGTGCTACAACGGAAAGAACATGCAGCCACTGGAATTGATTACGTAGATGAGCTGTGAGGATACCCACAATCTATTAAGTGGTAAGAAGCCAGTCACAGGAGTGTGCTCAATGCAAGCGATGCAGTACCCGAATTTGCGTCCGCGTCTGTAAGAAACATGTCTATGAAAATACACAAACATCTTAATGATGGTTATTTCAAGGCATGGAACTTCGTAATACTTGTTTTTTAAATACTGTTTATGGTCTAAACTCTTTTACAGTAAAGTGTATTACTTTCATTCATAATCAGGAAGATCAGTATTGATGTTTCCTGTTTGGGGGAAAACAGAAATATCCTCAGAACGGCTCTGATTCTTTCATGATTGCTTTGGGAATCCTGCAGTGAGTGTCAGAAATCAGCCTTTCTATGTTTTATATCCGCTAACTATTTAAAGAAAAACCAAGGGCTGAAAGACTGTGGAGAGACAGATGAGGTTGGGCATGCAGTTGAATTGTAAGTGGACACACCCCCTCTGGTTGACAGTGGGGGGCAGGAAGAAGCTGACGTGGTAACCCCAGCAGAGGAAGGAAGGTTTTCTCCTTGCCCAGCAACAGCACAGCCAATGAGAAACCAGCCACTGCAACGAGGAACTCGGGCTCTCTGAAGGAGTTGTTCTTAACTGCTCCTCCCAACTTCCTCCTTTCTCTCTAAAAAGTAACACTTCCCCCCTTTGTTCTCCACACGTGCATGAGTTGAAACCATTTGCAAGTCCTGAATTGCAGCTCCTCTGCTATTCCCAAGTGAGGTCATTCTTGCTGGAAAAACAACTGGCTGTTTTATTTTTAAGGTTGACAAGTCTGCACCTGGTTATTTGTTTTCTGTTTGTCCCACCTGTCACTGGTGGAACCTGTGATTCCTTTAAAATAAAAATCTTTTAATCGATTTAAAGAGGAAGGGAAGGGGAGAGATAGAAACATCCATGAGAGAGAATCATCAGTTGATTGCCTCCTGCATCCCCTCTAATGGGGATCAAGCCTGGAACCCAGCATGTGTCCTGATGGGGAATTGAATCATGACCTCCTGGTTCATGGGTCAGCGCTCAACCACTGAGGTCCGTGGTTCCTTTTGGTGTACTGAGGCATAGACCCCTTTCCCATGCAGTTGTAGGATTTTTTTTTCTTTATTGTAATCCTCACCTGAGGATATCTTTCCATTGATTTTTAGGAAGAGTGGGAGAGACAGAAACATCGATATGAGAGGAACACATCAATCGGTTGCCTCCTGCAGGTGCCCTGACCAGGGCCCTGGGCCCGGGAAGAGCCTGCAACTGAGGTACGTGCCCTTGACTTGATCGAACCCGGGACCCTTTAACCCGCAGGCCCACACTCTATGCACTGAGCCAAACCAGCCGGGCGCATTAGTGGGAATTTAATTATTGTGGCTTGTCTTCTTGAAAGGCCTCAGACCTTTTACTTACTTAAACCAAGCTACGCTCCTTGAAAGGAAGAAAGGAAGGTGGTCACGTATAAACATGCTTGTGGGTGACATGAGAGTTATAGGCTCAGCTGGAGGGGCTGATAGGCTCCCACTTAGGCTCGAGTTCTGCACACCCAGGGGCTGTTTGGGTGCTGGCTTGCTGGTGTGATTCTGGCGGGTGAGGCGTTACTGTTGTTACCGAGTCTGTGCCCCTGGGGGACAGGGAAGGAAGTCCTCTGGCTGCTGAAGTAGCTGGAGGGTGAACCAGCAGAGCCTCCAGAGAGCAGGCATTGGCTGTGCTCAGGGCATAGTGGGTGTGTGTGTGTGGGGGGGGGGGCGGGGGAGGGAGCAGGGTGCTGCCTGGGCCAGGCCTCAGGCCTCAGGCCTCTGACTTCCAACCTCTTGTGCAAGGTTTTTATCAGCAACTTGGATAAGGACATAGAAAGCAGCTTATCGAATTTGCGAATGACACAGAACTGGGGTGGAAGGCTAATACGTAGGATAATAGAATCAAGGTTCATAAAAATCTTGGCAGGAATGATGGGGCTGAACTACGAGGGGGCCTAACAGGATTACCTGTGAGGTCCTGCTGGGCCGGCAGCCAGGCCAGCAGTGGAGAGGGAAGGGGGGAGGGGAGAAAGGCAGGGAGGCCCAGCCTGAAGGCAGGTGGTGCAGAGCAAGGCCTGGGGCTCCCAGGTGGTGACTGTAAATGTAACTGTGTCACTAACTGCAGTAGAGCTGCAAATCTAAGGATATGAACTGCCTCAGCGTCCTTCCTGGAGCCCGGCTTCCCAAATCCACCCCCCCCACCCCGCCCCCGCCCCGCCCTCGCCCCGCCCTCGCCCCGCCCTGACGGATCTCGCTCTGGCTTCCGGGCCCAGCCAGGCTCTGACTTTTCCTGAGAAGCTCCTCCAAGTCTGCAGTGTGGAGTCTGTCACGCTCCACTGAGCGCCCAGACAGCCTCTCCCACTGGACAGTGCTCCCCCAAGGCGGCCATTGTCTGATTGTCCACCTGCTTCGGACTCGGGGCTCCTGCAAGTCTGACTGCGGTCAGTCCTTTGCCCTGAATAGCGACACCGCGACTGGCACACAGCAGATGCCCAGGGGCCTCTCCATTCAGACTGTGGGCGAGGGCTCTGGGCCCCACATCTTCGGATTTTCACCCCCCTCACCACCAGGTAGTGACAGGTGTGCAGGTGATGGACCTGTGGAGGCTGCGCCAGACCACGCCCAGGTGTGGACCATCCTGGGAGTCCGGAGGAGCATGGGGGTTTCGGGGGGTGGGGGTGACCCCGCTCCTTGAACAGAGATTGAAAATCATAGACACCATCTAACCACAAGCAGACTGCTTGCTTGGGGGCCTCCCGTTAACCCCCGGCTGATTGTGGAGAGGATGTTCCAACTGGAAAGGGAGGAGTTGAAAATGAAGGATAGCCCCGGGCGGTGTGCTCAGTGGTTAGAGTCAGCCTGTAACTCAGGTCCTGGGTTTGATTCCTGGTCAAGGGCACGAACCTGGGTTGCAGGCTCAAGGATCAGGGTGCATCTGGGAAGCAACCAATCACCCCCCCCCCCCCCCGTCTCCCCTCCCCCGTCCCTTTCTCCCAGTCTCTCTAAAACTCAATAGAAAAAATATCCTTGGGTGAAGGTTAACAAAAAAAAAACTATGGTGATAACGAACCCTACATCAACACTGCTTCCCGCCTCCCTGAGGGTGTGTGCTTCTCGTGGCTCCACCCAGCAGACGAGGCCCCTGAGACGCCGTCAGTCACTGGTCTGGGCCCTGAGGCCTGGGATGCTGTGCGTGCCCTGGGCTGCACCTGCTCCTGCGGGATCAGTGCTGTGGACTCTGCCCATCCAGTAGAGACCCCTGCCCTTACCCCCTGCCCCCTTCCCCCCACCCCTGCCCCTCTGTGTGTGGGCTGGCACCTCACCCTTCGGTTTTTTTTTAAACCGAGAACAATAGACATTTTTCTTTTCAACTGGAACTCTGGGAATTCACAACTAACGTCCCTGCCATGAGCTGCTTACAGACTCGGGAGAAAGTTTCAGCCTTGTGCTGCGCTGTGTCCCGATGCACCTTGGGAGCCGGCTGTGTCCAGCTTCTCGCAGATCCTCTTGTCCACTATGGCACTCGGAAGAGCGGGGCTCCAGGATGGCGGTCGGCGTCCGGCTCCAGATGCTTCTGCTTGTCCCTGCCCGGCTTTTTGGGGTTGGCGCAGACAGACCCTCCTCTGCCCGATGAAGACCACGTGCCTCCCAGGACCACCACCTCAGCTCGAGGACCAGTCGGATGTGGATTTCCTGTAAAGACTTGAGTTGAGGAACCAGAACAAAGATGATAGCTTTCCGACGGCCCCCAACGTCACTTCCCTGGCCGCTGCAACGTCCAGTCCCGAGCCTGGGCCTTGAGGTCCGAGTTCGTCTCCCGTCCCGGCAGTCTGGGCGATGCTGGACTCGAACTCGCCTGGCTTCTCGCCGTTCGGCTTTGCGGTCTTGTTGCTGGGACTGAGCATGGCTCCTCCTGGGCGGGCGCCACCTGAGCAGAGCGGCCGCAGCTCTCCCTCCTCGGTGCCAGCAGCTCGGGGTGGAGATCCCGCGGGCAGCACGCGGCCGAGCACCTCCGTGCTGGTGCCACGCAGGCGTCGGTCTCCCTCGGGCCGCTCGGACCAGAAATCAAAGCCCCGGGTTCAGGCCCTGCCGCCACTTCCTGGCCGTGGGGCCATGTCTGCTCACGTACTGACTCGGAGCTCAGCCAGTCTGTAATGCTCTCGGCTCGGCCGCTGATGACCGGTGTTCCCACCTGCTTCGGGGTCTCGGCTCAGCTGAGCCTGTCCAGCAGAGTGTTCCTGCGAACCAGTGAGATGGAGGGTTCCCACGTGAGCCAGCTCCTTTGTGGAGCTCTTCCTAACAGTCAGCTGTTCGAGCAGAGGGACGGGCGAGCATCGAATAGTCAGGCTCCTGGCCGCGAGCTGTGCGCTTTGCCATCCTGCCATCCTGCCAGCATGCGGCTTCCCGGTGTCTGGGGGCGGCGGGGGGGTAGGGGGGAAGGGCGTGACCCCTCATTTCCCATAACTCTCTTCTGCAGCTAGAATGCGATGACGATCCTTCGTCAGAGGGGACAGCAGCAAGCGTGTTTTCTCTCTGAAATTAGGGAGAGGCCCCTCATTCCTCCATAAGTTCTTTTGAGCACCTGCTCGGCATCAGGCAGAGCTAGAACCATTCACCTTGGAATCCCCGGTTCTTAGGGTCTTTGCATGTTATGCTCACAGCTGTTCTCACGCCCAGAATCGGCCCATGCCGGCAGGTGTTGAGGAAGATGCCACCCACTCTGTCATTCTTTGTCTTTCCCCAGTTGGTCGGGGCTGAGAGCCACCAGCTGGGGCAGCATCACCCTGCTCTTCCCGAGGGGTGGGCCGTTCCTCCCTGGGGGTGTGAGGTGGGCTGGTGCTCCCCTAGGATGGGAGGGGAGGGCTGGTGCTCCCAGGGGTGTGAGGTGGGCCGGTCCTCGCTGGGGGTGTGAGGTGGGCTGGTCCTCCCTGGGGGTGTGAGGTGGGCTGGTGCTCCCCTAGGGTGTGAGGTGGGCTGGTGCTCCCAGGGGATGTGAGGTGGGCTGGTGCTCCCCTAGGGTGTGAGGTGGGCTGGTGCTCCCAGGGGATGTGAGGTGGGCTGGTGCTCCCCTAGGGTGTGAGGTGGGCTGGTGCTCCCAGGGGATGTGAGGTGGGCTGGTGCTCCCCTAGGGTGTGAGGTGGGCTGGTGCTCCCAGGGGGTGTGAGGTGGGCTGGTCCTCCCAGGGGTGGGGGGAGGCTGGTCCTCCCAGGGGGTGCGGAGGATGCGGCCTTCCCGGAACTAAGACAGCAGCTGAGCGCTCGGCCCTCACGCATCTCTTTGCTGTTTCAGTTTCACGGAGTTTCTGGACCCGTTCCAGAGAGTCA
This sequence comes from Pipistrellus hanaki, assembly GCF_964339955.1. Taxonomy (NCBI): domain Eukaryota; kingdom Metazoa; phylum Chordata; class Mammalia; order Chiroptera; family Vespertilionidae; genus Pipistrellus; species Pipistrellus hanaki. Next base: position 54,203,611 of record NC_140516.1, on the reverse strand, counting down.
TCCAGCCAGAGGAGATCTGGCTGTACAAAAACCCCCTGGTGCAGTCGGACAACATCCCCACCCGCCTTATGTTTGTAAGTACCAGCTCTCCCGCTGGCTCGGCCTTCCTCCCAAGTGCAAACCCAGTGAGTTTCCCCGTCAGCTTTCTAACCCCCTGGAGACGGGGCCGCCTGAGAGAGACGGTGAGCAGTCCATCAGGTTCAAGTTCAAAACCAAATCTCGGTGGGCGCCGCTGGCTCACGCGAGGAGGAGTGATGCCGGGCGCTGGGAGGAGGGGCCTGCCGGCCGAGCTGCGCTGGGCTGTCCCCAGTATTCACAGTGAAATCGGCTGCAAACCAAAGCTCGCCTACTGCAAAGAGAAGCTGAGGTCTTTGCCACAGGTTCAGCTGGTCAGCTGCCTGCCACTGACCAGGCGCCCAGTGTGGCGCCAGCCCTGGGCAGTGCCTGGGTCTCGGCTTCTGGGACCGGGTTCAGGGCTCCTGGCTGGTGCGGGCCTCACTGCGGGAGAGAGGAGCCCTCCAGGCACGCGGCGATGAGAGAGGACGGTCACTCCTCTTTGCCAGCCCTTCTGCCTCTGGAGCCAGTGGCCCGGGTCCCAGAGCTCTCCCAGAGCACAGGAGAAGCATGGTTGCATTTTTAGAGATCCCCTGGTTGTATGGAGGAACTCCTGTCGTTAGCGATGAGGGGGAAGGTCTTTGTGTCTGCAAACTCCTTCAACAGCTCAGAGCACAGGAGCATTCAAGTCTTATTTTCATTGCTTTTTAATCATTGCTTTTCTGCTGGAAAATAAATGATTTTCATCAATCTCAGAGAAATTAAAAACTAGGTGTTTATAAGGAGAGCACTACCTAACACTTGAGTATTAAATGAGACTTCTTCCATTTTGGCTCTAAGTCAAATCTGTGAATCCTAGATCAAAGGAACCGGGGTGTGTCTGACTAGTTTACTGTATGGCTTTCACGGCAGGGGGTGGGGCATCTCTGGCCCTGATGACCCACCAGCCTCAGATGGCCCAGCGCTGTCCTCACGGGGTCTGTCCTCTCTTCCAGGCCATTTCGTTCCTCACGCCCCTGGCTGTGATCTGTGTGGTGAAAATTATCCGGCGGACAGACAAGACTGAAATTAAGGAAGCCTTCCTAGGTAGAGTATCCACGGTTCTGGTTTTAGGGGTGGGGCAGGACTGGATTAGATGACTGGGTTTAAGAAAACCTCAGGTGCTCCAGCTAACTTTTCTCTGGGTCAAATCAAGCTTGGGAGAAGCAAGAGCAGGCGTAAGCCTGGAAGGTCCAGGGCACAGGTGGGAGCAGCCCTGTTTTCCCTGTGGCCCTGGCCGCTGTCCGTTGTGCTGAACATTGGTGTCTGCCTCCCTCAGAGACGGTGCTGCTCGGGCTCAGCGCAGGGCAGCTCTTGTGGCGAAAGAAACCTGGTCCTTGGTCACCACTGCCTGTCCGTCTCATGTTTGTGACTACTAGGCTCACACCACAGGCAGCTCAGAAATCGACCGTGTCCACACTCGCCGAGTGTGGCTCCATCATTTCTCAGGCCTGGTCATCTCCGGCCAGCCTGTGGATGCCTCCTGCTTCCCCCATAGGCCAGGCGACGACCCGGCTGCTCGTCTGTGGCTTTGGGTGTGGTGGTCACGTGGCCCAGTGTCTGAGGCTGGTGGTGGGAGGTCAGCTTTTCCAGCCGGGGCACTGGAGCCCTCCCACCCATGCCCCGAGCAGCCGGGCTGGATTAGGATGGATCCCACTGTGGTCCCAGGATGTCCTGTTCGGGGCCTTCTCAACTGATTTGGAAATCCCTTCTCCTCACTTTAAAAAATTATCTTTATTCTTAAAGATATTGCAGAGTCTCCCTTTTATCCCCAGTAACCCCTTCCTCACACCACGTGGCTTTGCATCTTCTCAGCAGACAGCCTGGCTGGCATGCTGGCCTCTGGGCCCGCAGAGCTGTGGATGCTGCAGACCAGCCCTCACACCAGACCCCCGGCTGCTATCCGTCAGGAAGCTCCGGATCAGGTCACTCATTTCCTGCTCTCGGCCTTTCCTGCATCTGCACTCGGCTGCCCTCTCTCTGGTGTCCGCCTGAGAGGCCATGCCGATGCCCTGGGGTGCTGCTCAGATGGAAATAACTCAGGTCGCTCCCAGAACGAGGAGTCTGGCTGTGCTCTGGCAGCAGGAGCTCACCATTGCTCCCAGGAGGAGATGCTCTCCGCCCTGGATATTGTCACCCAGATCCCCCTCCTTTCTTCTCCTTCGGCTTTCGGGTCAGGAGTGAGGCTGCCCGCTGTGGGCAGTACGTGACATGCACACGCTTCCCAGCTCGGCTACTTGGTCTTTTAAAGACCCGCTCTGTGCGGCAGCGAGCCCCTGGTGCAGAGGCCGGGGTGTGGGGTTCTGGACTGACGCCTCCCCTTTAAGTTCCCAGAGGCACTGGCAGCTCAGCTGGAGACACTTCCTCCCGGAGACCTGGTCTGTGCCAGAGGCCAGGCCAGGACCAGGTGGGAAGTCGGACCGGCTGGAGAACAGCAGTGCGCCCTTGGACCATGGTGTCGGGAGACCCAGTCACGTCCTGGTGTCCTCACAGCCTGTCCGTTGTCACGGCTCTGGGAGAAGCGGCATGAAGACAAACCAGGGATCCCCTCCTCGGCCCAGGAGACCTTCCAGCAGGCCCCGAGCTTGCGAGACGGCAGAGGCCAGTGTTTAGGAAGGAGGGTCTGTGCTCTCGGGATGCAGAGGGTTTCCCTGAGTTTCCCACTCTCAGTTTCCATTCCTGAGCCGCCACCCCCGCCCCCAGCTGCCCCAGGCGTGGTGTCTAAGTGGTAGGACCACGCAGCTGAGCGGCCGGTGGCTCCTCTCTCCTCGCCCCGCCCCGCCCCCCCCCTCGCCCCCCAAGATGGGCAATTCCCCCATCTCACACTCAGGTGGTCAGTCTTCCTCTGACAAAGGTGCTCATTGGAACTGGTTGCTCCCATTCTCTCTGCTTCCCCCAACTTGTTAAAGCAGGTGGGCCTTCCACGTGCGCATGTACCACAGCCGCTTCATCCACTCGTCCACCGATGGGCACATGGCTGTCGTAAATAACGCAGCAGCGAGCACAGGGGTGCACACATTCTTTCCGAGAGGCGTTTGGGTTTCTCGGGATATATTCCTAGAAGTGGGTCCCTGGGTCATGCTGTTTCTTTTTTTTTCTTTCTTTAATTTTTTGGTTTTGTTAGTCTTCACCTGAGGATATTTTTCCATTGATTTTTTTTTTTTTAAGAGAATGGAAGGGAGAGGGAGAGACACATTGATTGGTTGCCTCCTGCATGCACCCTGACCAGGGCCGGGTATCAAGCCTGCAACCGAGAGGTATGTGCCCTTGACTGGAATCAAACTTGGGACCCTTCAGTTCGAGGGCTGATGCTCTATCCACTAAGCCAAATTGGCCAGGGTTACTGTTTCATTTTTAACTTTTTGAGGGAAATCCATATTTTTTTCCACAATGGCTGCACCAGTCTGCATTCCCACCACATCGTTGCCAACACTTAGTGTTGGTTGATTTGTTGATGATGCCATCCTGGGGTGTGAGGTGATGGGTTCCTCAGCTGTAAAAAAGAAGGCAGTCTTACCTTTACGCAGCATGGATGCGCCTGGAGAGCATGATGCTAAATGAAATCAGTCAGTCAGAGAGACACGTACCAAAAGGTGGTCTCATGTGGAATCTAATGAACCAAAATAAATGAACAGACTCATCGATACCGAGAACAGCCTGACAGCTGTCAAAGGGAAGGGAGGTTGGGTGAAAAGGGTGACAGGATTGAGCAAAAATAAACTGGTGGACACAGACAGCAGTGACTACCAGAGGAAGGGAGAGGAGGGTGAACGGAGTAAATGATGATGGGGGGACTAGCCTGTGGGTGGTGATGTAGGATTGTGCACCTGAAACCTTTATAATTTTTTGTTAACCAAGGTCACCCCAGCCTAACACAAACATCTTAACAAGGCAAGCGGCTTTCTCCATCTCGTCCCTGTGCCCGCGGTGCCCGCTGCCACTCCAAGCTCTCTCTGCTCGTAAGGACAACACGCTCGTCCCCTGATGGCCAGGAGTAGCTCTGGGCAGCATTTCCCAGAAATGTCCCTGCACCGCTGTTCCCACGCGAGTCTCGGCTCCTGTTGGGTCCTTTGTTTGCCAGAGGAAGGGCAGCTCCAGTGCCTCGTCGTTCAGCAGAGCAATGCGCGGGCCTCCGAGGGCTCTCCGTGTGCACGGCGGCTGAGCTTCCCGCACACGGCTCGCCACGTGTGAGGTCGCAGTGAACACGGGGGTGACGTCCTTGCAGGGGCAGCTCCCTGACTCCATCACTCGCACCCTTGGATGGCCTGTCCCTCAGGCATCAAAGTCCTTCGGAGCCAGAGAGCCCCCTGGTGGGTATTTTAAAGGAAGTATCCCGGGATTCCTGGTGCTTTAGGCCAGCCTTCTCAGAACCCACTCAGACACAGCTGCCTGCTGGATAATAGATGGCAGCTGTTGGCAGGTGACGAGTCAACAGGCGGTAGTTGCCGCTTTCAAACTGAAAAGCTCTGCACAGCAAAAGGAAGCGACAACAAAACAGAGGCAGCGGCCAAATGGGAGATGATATTTGCAAACAGGAGCTCTGACAAAGGTCTAATATTCAAAATATATAAAGAACTCAAAAAACTCAACACCAGTCAAACAACCCAAGAAAAGAATGGCCATAGGGTGGGTGGGTGGGAGGAGGTCAACCGAAGAACTTGTATGCATATATGCATAACTTAGGCTGGGAGCAGGCTAGGTCAATGGGGAGTAAAGGAAACGTGATACTTTCAAAAGAAAGGTTTACTAGTAAAAAAAATGGCCATAGGACTTGAACAGACATCTCTCCCAAGAAGACATACAAATAGCCCATCGATATATGAGATGTCCAACCTCGCTAGCAATGAGGGGAATGTACATCAAAACTACAGTGAGAACCCATCGCGTGCCTGTTGGAAGGGCGATTATCAACAAGGCAGGTGATAGCAACACTGGAGAAGAGGGAGCCCTCCTCTGTCCACTGCTGGTGGGAAGGGAGACTGTACAGGCACTCTGCAAGCAACACAGAGTCCCTCAGAAAAGCTGCGACTGGAGCCACCACATGACCCAGCAGTCCATGCCCGAAACCTGTGTGACCACGTTAACCAACGTCACCCCCGAAGTTCAATAAAATGAAAAGGATACTTGCCAAATGGGAGTGTCCTCGTTTGCAGAAGGACTTAATCATGAGAACTTTCTGAGAAGGTTGCAGAAGGAAATGAGAAGTTCACGCTTTTTGCTATCAGCAAAAGAAACCGCCTGTGCAGCCTTAAATCTGCCCGTGACCGATGGCTCCTCAGTGATACTGAGCATTCAGTCGAGGAGGAGATAAATCTCGCAGCTCAGGATTCAGGATTTTATGAGTCGCTTTCCGAAGTCCTGTCCTAATCACATTTACTCGCCACCCAAACATCCCTGTGTTGAAAGCTGCTGCTGGATCGTCTTCCTGCGGCCGTAAAGGAAATAGTGCTTTGTGATGTGATGGTGATTTTGACTTTTGAGATCAGCTGGTCACTTTTCTGTCTGTGGTTCTGTCTCACAGCCGTGTCCTTGGCTCTCGCTCTGAACGGCGTCTGCACAAACACCATTAAGCTGATCGTGGGCAGGTGAGTCCCAGGGAAACGGCTGTGACTGAGGTGCCCAGGGTCCCCTGGGCCGCAGGGAGGGCACAGCACAAGGCAGATGCCAGCTCGGCTGGTTCCCCTCCAATGCTGTCCTGGGCTGTGTCCTCAGCACAGGTCTTTCCTCCCCTTCACTTTGAATTCCCAGCCCCCGTCTCAGGAAGGGGGGGGAGTAAAGGGGGATCCACCGACTCCACTTCCTCGGGAGTTCCAGTCCTGTGCTGCCAGGGCCTCCCAACACCCACTTGCTCATCGGTTTTGCCTCCAGAATCAGTCAGGTCACCCTTTCCCGTTCTCGGGGATGAGAAGGGTGGATCGGCACGGAGATGCTCTTACCCTCCTGGGAAGTGATTTCCGTTCTCTGTGTCTTGCCTTCTTCCCCACCTGCCTGGAAGGGCGGTCTCCGTAGAGGAGAGCAGCCAAATGGCTGAACTCAGCCCTGCCTGGGCCCTGACCAGGTGTAGGTCTCAGGCAGGTTATTTCCCCCAGAGCCTGGCCTTTACTGACCATCTATCTGCCTGGGGCAGGTGCGGGCTGGCTCCGAGGAGCAGGGGAGGGACACCTGTCCGGCAGGCGGTCCATGGCCTGCGCTGCCGCGCCTGCATGCAGCCCGTGCTTAGAGCCGCCAGGGGCCCTGCTGGAATGCTGGTTCTCAGGCTGTCCTGCTCGGAGGGTGCGTTCAATAGGGGAAGACTCTGATAGATGACTAACATTGATTATTGGCATGGTACTGGTGATTACTGGTGATTATTGGTGATTACCTCCTAGAGCTGGGGGTGTCCGTGAGCCAGTGTGTGTGAATGGTGCCCCAGTGTGTGCGGAAAAGGGCCCTGTGCTGGCAGCCCTGCCCGAGGTGGCGTTCCTGGGTTGACTCCATGAGGGGTGGTTGGCCATTGGCCATCACACGCCTGGGAGAGAACCCTCACGGGAAGGAGGCAGAGTGGCAGGGTGAGGTGTGTGGGTGCAGGAACCCATGTGTGGGGGGGGGTCAGAGCTGGCTGTGTGTGACCTGGAGGGGGTACCCTCCGAAGCTGTGTTCTGCACCTGTAAAGTGAGATGTCCCAGAACAGCCGCAGGATTGTCAGGGATCCTGGACCCGCACAGCTGCTCGCTCAGCACCATCTGATCCCGGGCTGAGCCGAGCCGAGTCTGCGGCCGGAGGCCTGGGCGCTCCCCTGCGGAGGGCCCTCTCCCACCGCACTGCATGGCCGGGTACTCGCTCATGGACCGGACCTTTGGGGTCCTCTTGGGGGGTAGCTGAGCCCTGAGGGGTAGCCGGCCACCCAGAGGCCCAGTGAAGGGACAGGAGCCCCCCTAAGGCTTGGATCCCGAAGCAGCCTCAATGCAGGACCCTGGGCCGGTGCAGTGCTGACGTCACCAGCACTGAGCCCTGTTCCCCTCAGGCCTCACCTTGTAGGTAGAGGCCTCCCCTTGACCAAAGTGGAAACAGGCTCAGGGGGCACTTGGAGGCGGCATAGCAGGAGTTCAGCTCAGGTTTCTCTGACCTGAGGCTTAAGCTCTACCCCGACTGTCTGTCTGTCTGTCTGCCCTGTTTGGGACCCTGGGCAGAACTGGGGTGTGGGTGGAGGAGTTGGGGTGTGGGTGGAGGAGTTGGGGTGGGGCCGGAGGGGTTGGGGTGGGGCCGGAGGGGTTGGGGTGGGGCCGGAGGGGTTGGGGTGGGGCCGGAGGAGTTGGGGTGGGGCCGGAGGAGTTGGGGTGGGGCCGGAGGAGTTGGGGTGGGGCCGGAGGAGTTGGGGTGTGGGTGGAGGAGTTGGGGTGGGGCCGGAGGGGTTGGGGTGTGGCCGGAGGAGTTGGGGTGTGGGTGGAGGAGTTGGGGTGTGGGTGGAGGAGTTGGGGTGGGGCCGGAGGAGTTGGGGTGTGGGTGGAGGAGTTGGGGTGGGGCCGGAGGAGTTGGGGTGGGGCCGGAGGGGTTGGGGTGTGGCCGGAGGAGTTGGGGTGGGGCCGGAGGAGTTGGGGTGGGGCCGGAGGGGTTGGGGTGGGGCCGGAGGAGTTGGGGTGTGGGTGGAGGAGTTGAATGTGGCCGAGGGGCTGGGTGTGGCTGGGGCTGGCGGGGTCAGCTCAGGCTCGTGACGGCAGAGTTTACATGGAACGTGTCCATGGTGTCTCTTGTAGACCGCGCCCCGATTTCTTTCACCGCTGCTTTCCAGATGGGGTGATGAACGCCGAGATGCACTGCACGGGGGACCCCGAGCTGGTGTCCGAGGGCCGCAAGAGCTTCCCCAGCATCCACTCCTCCTGTAAGTGCCGCGGACATGGCTCCCTGCGGTCCTGTCGCCCTGCGGGGTCAGGTGGGGACAGTGAGGGTGTGAGTGCTGGGTGGGTTCGACTCCTCGCCGTGGGGCGTCGGCTCACAAAGGGACCTTCAGCTGCAGAGGCTCCAGGGCTCAGAAACATTGGTGCCGCTGCCGCCCAGCAGGCGTCACACGTGACCTTCACCCACATCCTGTGACTCGGGTGCTGGGCTGCTGCCTTTAGCTCCGGGTTGGCTCCAGTTTATTCCCTCAGGGACGTGCTATGTGTGTGTGTGTGTGTGTGTGTGTGAGAGAGAGAGACTGTATCACCATGTAGCACACTTACATATACATGTGTGCCTACACACAATATGTAATCTATTATAGATGGTCTAGCTGGTACCAAGACTAAATAGTGTGAATGGGGTACAGGGAGGTGTGGAGAGAGGGGTGCAGGCAGCTGTGGTGGTGGAGAGAGTGGGTACAGGGTGGTGTGGTGGAGAGAGGGGTGCAGGGAAGTGAGGTGGAGAGAGAGGGGTACAGGGCGGTGTGGTGGAGAGAGGGGTGCAGGGAAGTGTGGTGGACAGAGAGGGGCACAGGGAGGTGTGGTGGAGAGAGGGGTGCAGGGAAGTGAGGTGGAGAGAGCGGGACTTGGAAGGATGGCAGTGCCTGCTCTGCCCGGCATCACCTCTGCGATGACCTCCCTGTGGTCGGTGGGGAGACGATGCCTGGTTCTTGTGGGTGAGGGTTGGGATAAGCGATGCTGACCCTGGCGTTTTTCAGCGCCCGCTGTTCCTAAGCATTTGGGTGCGTTGTCTTATTTGATCCACTCGCGTATGTCAGGTACTTGGTGTTAAGTGGACGTTGTTATCCATGTTGCTGTTTATCGCCAAAGCCAAGGCCCGGGCTGTTCTGCGCATTCGCCGCCATGTTCGCTGGAGGGCTCCGTGTTGGGCGCAGTGCCGGGTGCTGGGGATACAACGATAAACAAGATGCATCGCATCGGCCGGCACGGCTCAGTGGTTGAGTGTCGACCCATGAGCCCTCCTCACCCCCTTGGGCGGCGTAGTGTGGTTCCTCACCGCTGTTTCAGACCTTTGGCTCTTAGCTCAGACTTCCAGTTTGGCCCAAAGATTGTCCCAGATATTACGAGTATTCTAAAGATGAAAATTCAAATCACCACATGTCCTCTGTAATAGACATATTTGAGGATATGGGTATATTCACGGATTGATAAATGGGTGAAAGGAAAGGAGAGAAATCAGTCCATCAATCAATCGATCGATCAATCGTGAGCCAACAGTGTTCACAAAACCCTCCTCTGGAAAGTGTCCAAGCACTGAGTGGTGCCGGGCCTCAGCTGGCGCAGTGGTGGGCACATACGGCCTCCGTATTTTCTCTGACCTGTAGCTGGTGTGGGCATCCTTAGAAAGATAAGATGTGTCCTTCTTTTCCTTTCACATAAAACTCAGAAACATCCCTGAGCAATTGCCATCGTGGTCCCCAGCCGCCATCTCCCTCCAGGCTCGCTCCTGGCCCCTTCAGGCCGGGCTGCCTCTCCATCCGCTGGCATCGGCTTGAGAAATGCAGTCACTTTAGTGGCAGCTGGACCAGCTCTGTTAGGCGAAGTCGGCCGGAGGACATGACACTGCTCTCTCCCCAGCCAGTTCGGGGTGTGGGTGGCAGGGCTGGGCCACCTTGGGGAGAAAGGAGGACCAACAGGACCCACTGCCCTGGCCCTGCCCTGCCCCAGCTGAGGGAGGGACGTCCCGGGTCCCAGCAGCCAGTCCTAGGGACACTCAGCATCATCAGCATTGTAGCTCCCAGCGATTCCCAGCACGATCTTGCCTGTGGACCCCGAGGCGGAGGCGGTGGGCCCAGGGCCCCAGGTGGAGAGCCGGGCCTGAGGGTCCCTGGAACATCACTCCGTTTCCCTCACTCTGCCCCGGGGCGGGGGGTCGAGGCAGTGCAGTGCGAAGGCCACTGGACGAAGGTTTGGCTGTGCTTCAGCTTTGCGTTTAAATCCTTCCCAGGAAAGAAACTTGGACCTGGGTGACCTCCCCGATGCCCAGGTGCACACGTGCCGTCTTCCTCTTCCGGCCTTTCGCATGGAGGCCTGACGCCTCTCGGCTCCTCCGTGTTTCAGGCTTGAGACCGGCTGAGCGTCCCTCCGAGCAGCTGTGGACCGAAGGGGCCACTTGCTGACCTGACAGTCAGCTCAGGGGAGGCCTGCGTGGCAGTCTTGCAAACTCAGAGCTAAAGTCACCACAAAAGATCGTCTGAAATTAAACTTTAAAAGCAGTGATGGTGGGTAGTCACCTCCTAGGCAGGTATCTTCCCTGACAAGATTTTGCCTTTTTGCATCTAAGATAACACACCCTTGAAATGTCTAGTGACTGGTAACCTCCCTTTTTCTGGACCCCTCAGGGTACAACCAAATGTGGTGGGCGCCAGGACAGATACCACCAATTCCTTCATTATCATATTAATTGTTCCTGCACCCCCTAAGTATGTGTCCATCATTTTACTTTTTATCCAATCCCAGGGGTTTCCCTTCTTTGCTTTATCCCACCTCCTTAATCCATCACCAGTGAATTTCATGTAACCCACCTATGTCCCTCCTTTGATGGCAATGTATAAGTACAGATGTAACCCGCCATTCTCCGGAGCATCATCTCAATTCGTATAGGTTCTGCTTCCTGGCATATGTCGACAGTTTGGCTCAAATAAACTCACAAAAATTGTTTAAGGTTTCAGTGGTTTTTTATGTTAACACAGCCGAGCAGCTTCTTGAATAATTCACTGGGAATTCTAGTCGGGGGATCCCCAGCCAGGCTGGAGCAAGTTGCATTTTCTCTCCATGCGAGTCAGGGTTCTCCTGAGAAGCGGAACCGATGGTGTAGCTATAATGAGATTCACTGTGAGGAATTTTAATACATAATTCATGTAATTATGGAGGCTGAGACATCCCTCGATCTGCCATCTGCAGACAGAAGGGTTTGGGGGGCAGAGAGCTGGGGGTAAGTTCCAGTTTGGGTTCAAGGCCCAAGAACCAGGTGCTGATGGCGAGGGTCCCAGTTCTGGGGCAGGAGGCCGGCATTCCAGCTCACACTCTCCAGCAGGAGACGCAGTTTTTCCCTTCCTCCACCATTCAGTATGTTTTTATTTATTCCAGGGAGGAAGGGAGAGGGAAAGAGAGAAACATTAGTGATGAGAGACAACCATGATCGGCTGCCTCCTGCATGCCCCACACTGGGGATTGAGCCCACAACGGGGCTTGTGCCCTGACAGGGAATCGAACCGTGACTTGCTGGTTCATAGGTCGAAGCTCAACCCCTGAGCCACGCTGGCCGGGACATACGGCCAGCACTTTTCCAGGGTCAGGATGCTGGCTTCCGACAGCTCCTGGTTGCACCCACTGTCCTCCAAGGCCTGCACGCTGTTTCCTGCCGGACGCTCTCTCCACGCTCAGTACTCTCCTGCTCCTTCCTGTGTTAATCACCTGACCTTATACCCAGCGATGCCTCCTGGTCCCCTCAGCTTTCTCTCCTCCGAGAGCCCGTTTGTTCCTTTCCCAGCACTCTCCAGGTTTGTAATCACTTCTGTTTCTGCGTCCTTAGCTAAGGCGAAGAACCCTGCCTCTCACTGTTCGAGCTGAGCTTCATACCTGCCTGCTGTGCAGCAGGAACTGTACACATGTTTGTCGGAAGAACACCTTTAGGGTAGAATCCTTAGTCTTCTGGCCCCAGGTGGGTATGATGGCCATTGCTTTTCGAGGATGTGTGTGTCTTGTGACGTTTGCCTATTTTTCTAGATCCTGGCAAGTCAGGTTCTTTGTCTTGGACAAAACCTTGCATTGTGTTAGGGATCAAGTCATCTTTCTCTAGACCAGTGGTTCTCAACCTTTCTAATGTGTAACCCTCTAATACAGTTCTTCATGCTGTGGTGACCCCAACCATAAAATTATTTTCGTTGCTACTTTATAACTGTAATTTTGCTACTGTTGATGAATCGTAATGTAAATATCTGTGCTTTCCGATGGTCCTGGGCGACCCTGGTAGTGGTTCTCAACCTGTGGGTCACGACCCCCTTTCTGGGGCTCCCCATGTGCCCACTCTGCTCATTCCCAGGAGAGCTTCTGGCTGGCAGGCCAGTGGACATGTTGACGGAATTGACGAGTGGCTGCTGCGGTGGCTGCTTTTTCTTTAAAACAAACACACGGAATTGACTGAATCCATGACCCCCTGCGCCCTGAGCCTCATCCCCACGTGGAGGGTTTGCTCAGTGATTGGAAGGCTGTCAGTCTGCCCGAGGGGTGGGCCAGGCGGGAGCCGATGGAGCTGGTGCAGGGGCGGCCTGTGAAACGCAGTGCAGGGAGCGGGGCCACTGCTCTCTCCTGCTGCTGGTGGAGGCAGAGAGGCCGAGCGCCCCTGAACGGAGGGAGGTGCGGGCATCAGGCAGGTGGCCCACCGGCTGCTGCGAGTGTGACATGCTTGATCTGCACTGATCTGCCGCATCTCACGCCCATGTGAGAATGGACTTTTTTCTTGGTTCTCTCTATTCTTATTGTTTTGTTTTGTTGTTGTTGATCCTCACCTGAGGATATTTTTTTTTAAATTGATTTCTAGGGAGTGGAAGGGAAGGTGGGTGGGGGAGAAGGAGAGAGAAAGAGACACACATTGATTGGTTATCTCCCTCATTCACCCTGACCAGGGCTGGGGACCAAACATGCAAACCAGGTGCATATGTGTCTTGACCAGGAATTGAACCCATCGGCTGACACTCCAACCACTGAGCAACCCCAGCCAGGGCAGGCCTCTCTATTCTGATCCCTCTCTGGAGTGTCTCAATCATTGTAGGTCTGTAAAACTTTTGAAATTTGTAGGGCAAACGCCATGTCGTCAGGATCGGATGGCTTGTCTTTGCATCTAAGTCTCAGTGGCTTAAAACCAGGAAGACTGTTTCCGCTTCTGCTACCTGTAGGATTGTCATCCCGCAGGGCTCAGACAGACAGGCTCTGCTCTCACCCAGCGTGAAGGGAGAAGAGAGCTTCGGAGTAACATTCGGCTCCTGCAGCTTCCTCCCGGACAGGTCCCCTATCAGCTCCACCGGCGCCCCTCAGTGGAGCTCGTCACGTTCTGCCGTGTTCTCCGTGTGGTTTGGGCTATTCCTCTGCCATGTTCTCCATGTGGTTGTGGCTGGTCCCGTCTTCTGCTCTTCCCTGTGTGTCTGAGAATCGGTTCCAGGGAAATCCTCCTCAGATTTGATTGGCCTTTTGCTGACTCCATGGCTCCGTTGGGGGAGCAGTGGTTTCCTCCTGTCTCAGTGCGTTGCACGTCTGTTTAGGACTTGGTGTCTTCTAGTCGTTTACCCTCCTCTCTGTAAAGGCCTTGCACAGTAGTTATTAGCTATCCACAGGCACTTTATGTTCTTATTGCTCTTGTAAATTTTATATTTTAAATTGAATTGCCTAGCTGATGGTTTCCTGGTGTCCGGCAATGCAATTGACTTTGGTGTATTAGTTTTTTTAATGCATAAATTTTCTAACTCTCCTAGTAATTCTAATTCCTTGTCTGTCAATTATTTGGGTTTTCTACACGGATAATTATATCACCTACAAATAATGAGTTTTATTTGTTTTCTTTCCTGAACCCGTGTTTTATGGCTGCTATGAAGGGGATCTTCAGCATTTTACCGCTAAGCATGACCTTTTTTGTAGACTTCCCTGCCCCCTGCTCCCCATTTCCTTCTATCTCTAGTTTGCTAAGGATGAATTTTGAATGTTGTGCTTCTAACAAGTTGGTATTTTTCCCTTTAATGATGATTTATAGTAATCATTTTTAAAAACATTAAGCCAGTGTTTGTTCCAGGAATTAACCCATCTCCATTAAGATGCATTCCCTGTTCACTCGCTGCTAAATTTGGTTGATAATATTCTGTTTAAGATTTTTGTAAATATCTTCTAAGTGATATTGGTCGATTATTCTCATTTCTTGTACCACACTTGTCTGGTTTTAGAATCTCTGTTACCACACCAGAGAGAAGTACAAAAAAGACCTACAAAATACACTAAACTGGCTGTTGAATTTTTATGTGACTTATAGTTTACCTGCTTGGTGGTCAGATGATTGATCTGTAAAAATGGCTTGTCCTTTGATCTTGGGATCCGAGGCTGGATTTGAGGCTTGGCATGTAGCCGGTTTTCATAAATGTCCCACATGGCTTTAAAAGAACGTGAATTTTAAAATTGTTGGACATGAAGTTAATCTCCTTTTGTTCTGAGCAATGCCGAACCATGCAATACCTCAGCTCTGATCCATGTACCCGGTAGCCCATCCGCTCCATCTCCTGCCTGAACAATGAATGCCCTTTGCCTGTCCTTCTTGGCTGTACCTTGTGGTAACACGTGTGTTTCATTTCTACGTGTTCCTTCCTTGACAGCCTTGGGCAGCAGCTTTATCGCATTGGGATTCTGATCTGGCCGCCGCTGTCTCCCTGAGCTGTGAGGGTGTTATTCTGCAGTTTTGTGTGTCAGTATCTTGGTGTTTTGAAGTCAGTGGTCTTGCTCTTTCCTTGGCGTCCTGTTCTCCATTCTGGATGCTTTCGGTGCCTTGCTTTTCCTGTGTGTCGTCAAGTGTTGCGTGGGTTTCCTGTCACAGCTCTTGTAGGAGAATCAGGTGTGTGTCCCTCAACATCCTGAGAGATCCTCAGCCGTTATGTGTGTCCATATTGGTTCTTCCCATTTTCCTTTCATTTCTCTCTAATGTGGAACTCCAGTTAGACATCCGTTAGACTTTCTCACCGTGTTATCCATGTCACTTAACCTCTCCTTCAAGATGTTCATGTTTTCTATCATCTATCTACCCATCATGTTCCAATTCTAGTTCTCTATTAGGTTTTGTCTCACATGCTATTTTTAAAAAATATATATTTTATTGGTTTTTTACAGAGAGGAAGGGAGAGAAATAGCTAGAAATGTCGATGAGAGAGAAACATCGACCAGCTGCCTCTTGCACACCCCCTACCGGGGATGTGCCCGCAACCAATGTACATGCCCTTGACCGGAATCGAACCTGGGACCTTTCAGTCCGCAGACCGACGCTTTACCGCTGAGCCAAACCGGTTTCGGCCTCACATGCTATTTAATAACCCCCCAGCATGTAGACATGTTCACCAGCCTGGAAGTCTCTAGACCCTATGCTGTTGGGATTTCTTTTTTTTTTTTTAATTAAGTTTATTGGGGTGACATTGGTCACCATGCACAAGGTTTCAGGGGTAGGTCTCTGTGTTACAAGAACTATTGATTGCACAGTGTGCCCACCACTGAGTCCAATCTTCTCCTGTCACCATACTTTAGGACTCCCCACCCCCCCTCCTTCCCTCTGGCAACCACTGAACAGCTGTTTCAGTTTACATCTCACCTACGAATGAAATCCTATGGTTCTTAGCTTTTTCTGTCCGACGTATTTCACTCAGCATCATTTTCTCAAGGCCCATCCATTGGTCATAAATGGCGATATTCCATCCTTTCTTATGGATGAGTGGTGTCGTTGTGCATATGGACCACATCTTCATGATCCCGTCCTCGATCGCAGGACACTTTGGTTGCTTCCATGTCTTGGCCACCGTGAATAATTCTGCAATGAACACAGGGCAGGATTTCCACTGAGGCTCATCACGCTGATTAAGTCTTCATTTTGCTCCCAGCCTCTCCCCTGCTCTGGAAAATGGGTGATCGGGCTGAAACTCCAAGCTTCTCATCACCTGGTCTTCCGATGACTGGCCTCCATTCAGGACCCCCCCACGTTGCCTCATTAGGATAAAAGCTGTTCCTGGTGCTCTTACCACGTAGGTTTAGGAGCTCTGTGCCAGGAACCGAGGGCAGAGACCAATATCTATTTCTGGTCTCTCATACCTTCCCTCCTGTGTGGGCTCAAGTCCCCAATCTCGACGGCTAGGGGTCTGATCCGAAGGGTTGCTTTTTCTTAACAAACCCAAGTGCAGGTGATACAACATCTCACGAAACGCAGGTGCACCTGAGGCATCTCCTCAGATGGTGGCTGGGCAGTGGTGGTCATTACAGCTTACAGGACTCCTGAGGCCTGCCCCCCAGAAGACGGTAATCCCATGAGCACCCTGGGTAAATAAGGTCTACAGTCTTCGTAGTTGTTTCTCAAACATGTACGTTGCATTCAAATCTTGCTATCACTTTTATGTCCTAGTGAGGCCTTTGGAAGTAAAATGCAATTATTTTTCATAAAAATGTTATCTTTATATAATCCTGCCCAGGCTCTTACCAGCTCCCCTAACGGTGCTATGGAGCAGGGTAATTTCTCCCTTCTGAAGTCTTGTTCTCATATTTATGTTTCTGATCATTGTGGCACATCCTTGAGATGGGAAATGCGAAGGTTGTCCTGGGGATTGAAACTGCTTCTGATCTCAGTGACGGTTCGTAACTCTCTCCAGGGTAAGGAACAGCATCTAATAAGAATTTTTCATTGAGTAGTGCGGGGTGAAGGGGGGTGCGGGAGGGACAGAGTGGCTTCTGTCATTTCAAAGCCCTTAATCCTCCCAGGCAAGGCCTTGCCCACTCCCAGGACCACAGGGTTGACCAAAGGGCAGAAACTTCCCCTCAAAGCCGTTCTCCCTGCCCCTCATGCTTCCTCGGTGCCTTCGTGCATTGTGCCCAGGTGGGATTTCCACCCCCCCCAAACACAATCCTCTTGGAAGATGCAAACTGGTGCCACAGAAAGAGGTTATTGTCTGCTTCTTTTCTGTTTGCATTTCCTGCCGCTGACATTTGCTTTCAGCTTAATTACAAGCATTTTAGTTTCTTTTCCTTTTCCCCATTGCTCATGCTCAAACAAGATTGCACTGTCATTTCCATTCTGAGATGGACATTGCACTGGCTCAGGTAGTGTAAGTACAGCCCTGCCCAAAACAGGGGTGAAGGGCATGACCTTTTGTGGCCACGTATGTTGTTCTGCCCCCAAGGACTGTGGTCTGTTGCAGGAATCCCTAGCAGAGACAGTGATGTTTATATCCATTCAGTCACCACGGACGGTGACTTCCCTCCGTATTAACTCCATTCTGATGGCCACACACCTGCAGAGGCATAGAAACAAATGGGCAGTTAGCAGTCCTGTGACTGCCTTCTGCAAGGAATCCTATGGAGTGTTTTTCTTTTCTGTTTAGAAATAATTCACAGTTGGTGTTTGTTTTTTAAAAATACATTTTTATTGATTTTAGTGAAAGAGGAAAGGAGAGGGATAGAAAGATAGAAGCAGCAATGAGAGAGAGAGACATCATTGGTCAGCTGCCTTATGCATGCCTCCTTATGCATGCCCCCTGCTAGGGACAGACCCACAGCTGAGCCTGTGCCCTGACTGTGAATCAAACCAGCAACCTCTTGGTTCATGGGTCACACCACCAGCGCAATTCATTTCTGTAAGGGCGGTTTTAACCTTCAGCAAATAATTGACTATCTGAGCCTCTATTTCTCATCCATAAAACAAGCCTATAAAATTATATCAGGACCCAAATAATTTCCCCTAAATTATCTAGTTGAATTTAATTGATTTTTTTAGGCTGTTGAATTACTGCTACCAATAATTGCAATGAACTCTTGTCTTTAAAAGACATTTTAAAAGAATCATTGGTGTGAGATTCAGATTTCAAGGATTCTGAGAATTCTCTTCAACCCAGCAGAGACAGACTTTGTTTCCTACATCAGACAGAGCGTAAGTATCTCATGGCTGAGGGTTTAGAGAAGCGAGATTGTTTTGTTTTGTTTTTTTAAAAAGTTACTGTGCATATTGAGTCTGCTCTGCTGTTTTCATCAAGATTTCCCTTGAAATTTGAACTCTGGCTGGGTCAGTGGATGGTAACGAACTCCTGTGATTTCATGAGGAAGAAATCACGGCCTTGGGGGGTGCTCATGGAATGGTTTCACCTGTAGATGCACCGCAGACCTGCCTTCTCCGATTTGTAACCGTCATCTTTCATCCTCTTGTTGAAAGTGAAATTCCTTAATATTCTAGAATGCTAGTGCATAAAGCTTGTCATAAAAAAGGAAACAGAACAAGCATCTTAGCTAGGCTAAACTTTGGATTGAGAAGCTGTGAAATTAAAACTATAATAAAATAAAAAAAACCTGACCATATTAAGGGATTTGGGGCCACGGAGGCATGGAAACAGGTTCTGAAAGTGGAATTTGTTTCCAAAGAATCTTGGAGAAAAGCAGGCATGGCTCCTGGCTGGCTGTCCCTCTCGTCTCAGCGAGAGCTGAGTTTCGGCGTTCTGCAGAGCAGGATGGGAAGGCCAGGCTCCATGATTCACCTCAGAGCCTTCAGGTTCGTTACTTCACCAGCAGGGATGGTTTGCATCTGCTGAGAGCCCCGAGGGCGGCAGCATGATGAGACCTTGAGAACCTGGCTCTGGAATCCTCTCTAAGCAATCATTGCCGTTACATAACTCAGGAGCGCAGATAGCCCTTGCAAAGGCTTCTCTCCAGGATGGAACTTTCCAGACCTGAGGCTGTGCACAGCGGTGGCTACTGAACCAGCAGTGTGAGGAGCTTGGTCAGTAGGTCCCAAGCACTATGCTGGCAATTTACAATTCCTCACAGACTAACCCTCATGGTCACTCTGTGAATGGTGTGCTACCACCATTGCACAGATAAGGAAACTGAGGCCTTGAGGGGAGCTCACAGGTGCAAATGGCAGAGCTGAGAACCACATCTGCTTGGTGTGTCTCAGGAACCCATGCTCCTCAACAGGATGGATAGATGCATGCATGGATGGATGAATGATGGATGATGGATGGATAGGTGGGTGAGTGGGTAAGTTGAATGGATGAATGCATGGATGGATGGATGTGGGTGGATGATGAATAGATGGATGGATGATGAATGGATAGGTGGATGAATGCATGAATGGATGGGTGGATAGATGATGGGTAAATGGCTGGCTGGCTGGCTGGCTGGATATTATAAAATAGATTTGGTCACATGCAAGCCTGGGAGGGCATTCTCATGATTGAGGGCTTCATACCCGCCTGGTCCTAGCAGAGCACAGGTTGCCCAGATGGTGCCAGTGCCATCCTGGGGGAGAGCATGAGGGCAGACAGGTGTCCGGGTGCTCTGCATCCCTGCCACTCACCACCTGCCGGGTGACCCTGCGTTTCTCTCCGGCAGTTGCCTTTTCGGGACTGGGCTTCACGACGTTCTACCTGGCCGGCAAGCTGCACTGCTTCACGGAGAGTGGGCGGGGGAAGAGCTGGCGGCTGTGCGCCGCCATCCTGCCCCTGTACTGCGCCATGATGATCGCACTGTCCCGCATGTGCGACTACAAGCACCACTGGCAAGGTGAGCCCCCCTCCTGCCCGGGTGCTGCTCCTCCTCCACCCTTTCTGTTCCTGCCGCCCAGGCCGGGGGGACGCCCTTCTCCCCTCTCCAGGGGGGTGTGCAGGTGGGGAGGCAGCAGTCAGGGCCGGGGAACCCCCAGCCGCACAGCCCTCAGCTCCGTGTCCCCCTCATCACTCGTTAGGAGCAGCAGTGCACACGGCATGGGGGGCTGTGTCCATCCCACTCACGTATTGGGGGTAACCAAGGAGGCTCAGGTTTGCAGCTGGAGAAGGGACCGACCGGAGGCGTGGGCTGCCGCGGAGGTGGCTCGGGGCAGCGGCCTGACTGAGACAGAGGAGTGGCTGCTTTTCTGTGGTGACTGAGCTGCCAGCGTCCGTGGGCAGGGCCACCATCATGACCAGAAAAGCCCGAGCAGCTCCTCTAGACATCGTTAACATGAATAGGACGAGACGTTATGCCTCCACTTCTGTTTCCATTTGAGTAGCTGTGCCCGGGGGGGGCGTTCCTCTTGCGAAGTCAGTCTGGCTTCTGATGACACGTTCATGTCGAGTGAACAGCCACCATCTCCCAGGCCTCGCTCTGGGTCTCACACGGCTCCCCAGCCCACAGGCAGCCTCGCTCCCTGCTCCTCCAGGCACACACCCCCCGCCCCCTCGGCTCCTCATGGCTTTCCCTAGTTTCTCTTCATGGTTCTGTGTCCAAAACATTTCCAGAATCCAACGTCTGCGTCCCTGTCTAGTGCAAACCCCCGCTGCTTGTTGCCTGGATTAGTGCGATGCCTCCCTGCCAGGCCCTGAGTGGGGGTTTAGAGGCTAAAGAGATGCAGACAGGAGCCAGGGGGGCCCTGGCTGGTCTGAGAGCTCACTGGAGCCCGGAAGGGCCCACACTGGAGCCTGGGGACTCCGCCCCTCGGTGCCCGCTGCGCCTGCCTCCCGTCTCTCACATTGGCTAAGCCTCTCCTTCCGGCTGGGAGCCTGCAGGGCCTCCCTGCCTCCATTTCTCACTTCCCCTGTGGCGCCTGCTTGCCCTGCAGGGCCGGCCCTCGGGAGGCATCCTCAGCGCACTCCCCTGGTCCTGCATGGCCAGGCCACCCCACTGGTGACCTCACAGACTGCCCTCGTGGCCATCATCACAGAAAGCTTCAAACACCTGCATGGAGGCTCAGGAATGTGAGGCCCAGGGTCAGCCTGCTGTTTGCCGCTCAGCCCTGGCAGTAGCCACTGGAGTAGGAGGGGAGACGTCCGAGAGAGAGCAGTGAACCCAGCAGTCCGCTCCTGCCCCCAGCACCTGGGGCTGTGGGGGAGGAAGGGATTTTCCTCAGCCCTTCTCGATTCTCTCTGCGGATCTAATAATTAAACCAGCGTGAGGTAGATTAATATGAGAAAATGGCCACGTTTAATTACATGCGTACGGGAGACCCACATACATGAGAGAGTTAGAGGCCCACATTCACGGCAGATTCAGAGACAGAACGGAAAGATGAGCTGTACATGACATTGTGAGCTAAGGATGAGGTATGGCACCTTGACCGCCCGAGTGGAAGGGAGAGGGATGGAGAGAGGCCTCGATCGCTGCCTCCTGCAACCCCCCCCCCCCCACTGGGGATCGAGCCCACGACCTGGGCATCTGCCCTGACTGGGAATCCAACCGTGACCTCCTGGTTCATGGGTCAACGCTCAACCACTGAGCCACTCTGTCCGGGCCCAAGGACACATTCTGAAGGGATGTGTGAGGTCCAGGACACTTTGCAGAGGCACCAAGTTCTTCCTCCGGTGCAGCTTCTCTTCCTGGCGGCCGTCAGGGCCCAGCCAGCAAGCCGGCCCTGGAACACGTGCTCCCTGGAAGACACACGTGGCCCCTTTGAAGGATTCATCATCGTAACCCCTCTCCCGGTTCGCTCTTTCTGCCTAGATTCGTTCGTGGGCGGCGTCATTGGCCTCCTTTTCGCCTACATCTGCTACCGACAGCACTACCCGCCTCTGGCCAACACGGCGTGCCACAAGCCCTATATCAGCCTCCGGGGGCCCGCCTCGCTGAAGGAGGAGGAGGTGCCGGCGGCCGACAGTGCGCCCGGCCTGCCCCCGGAGGGCGCCACCGAGGGCCCCGTGTGACCAGGGCTCAGGAGGTGGACACGAGCTGGCATCTCTCCCACTGACGTTGTCACACGTGAGATTCCTGCCACGTCCCCATTCGTGTTCCTGCGTCCGGCCTCATGTCGCCGCTGGCTCCTGCCACTTTAGATGTCGACCTTGCATGTCCTTGGATTCGCAGAGGAAGGACATGGGACCGACCGGGAAGGAGACGGGGACGAGGCTGGGGTGGGGGGTGGGGGGTGCTGTGTGGTTGGTTCTGCTGCCAGAAGGTTCTCTCGGCCACTTCCTGTGTCTTCGTGGTTGTGAAACATAATAAACTCCCACGTGGAAGACAGGAGCGGGGTCGTGGCAGATCGTAGCAGATGCTCGGGTTCCACAGGTGGGGGCGGGGAGTGTGATGCTGTGGCCTCACGCTCGGCCTTGCATCCTGGCCCCAGGGCCGAGCCTGTCTCCTGAAGACCGACTGACCCCACAGTGTCCTCAGCGAGCCCATGGCATCAGAAGTGGCTCGGGGGGTGGGGGCCAGCGTAGAAGCCTCCGGCCCAGAGCTGCCCTGCCCCGAGCTGCTGGTGAAGGCAGAGCCGGCTCATCCCAGGCTCAGCTGTGGGCTGTGTGGACGGGCCCTGCCCTCCCCCGGACCCCCCCCCCCCCAGCCCCCGGTCCCTGGCCCTCACTCTCCGGGCAGGTGGTTTTCTTGTTGGTCTGATTACCGTCCTACCTGCCTCCTTGGGCTCCTGAGTCAGATTCCGGGACGGGAAGCCCTCACCCCAGGTGACCCTCAGCCCCTGTGCGGGAGCCCTGCATCGGCTCCGTGGTCCCCGCGGGAAGGACGGGGGGAGGCTGGTCTGAGTGGCCTCTCCCAGGGAGGGAGGCATCTCCACAGCGACAGGGTGCCCACTCACAGCTGGTTCTCAGGGACTGGCAGCGGCAGGAGCACCTGGGGAAGGGGGACGTGCACTGTCCTCAGCTGGGAAGTGGTGGGCGTCTCAGTCTCCGGTTAGCCAGCCTCCCTGGGACGCTGAAGCACGGGTGTCTGAAAGCCAGAGGGTCCCGGGCCAAGCAGACTCCTCCTGCCCCATCTGCACCAGAGCTGGGGGACCCGGGACATCCTGCCCAAGGCCCAGTCGAGGGAGAAGGAGGAGCTTGGAGTGGCCTTGACGCGGCTGAGAGCCGCCCCGAGTGGCCTCTGAATTCTGTCCAGGACGGTGAGTATGAGGAAATCCAGACGCCATGGTGTGACCTGGGGGCCGACCCCCCACCCCATGACGTGATGTGTGGGCGAGTGACTGCCTTAGAGCCGGGGCCTGTGTGAGCTCCGCCGGCCCCTCTCTGGCCTTGATGAGCCCCTGATGCCATTGCCACCGCTGCAGGGAGACGCTCTTAGGACAGCAACACAAAACGACAAACCGTGACCGTTCCTGTGAGCGCGGCCACCGCTGACCTAACCCTAACCCTAACCGAGGCCCCGCGGGAGGTCCGGGCCCCAAAGCCGTTTCTTCCTCTTCGGTGCCCTGGCGGGTCCGCAGCTTCACCTGCCTGCGAGGGGAAGGCCTGGGAATGCCGTCTTCCTCTCAGGCGCCTTTGGGAGACCCGGCTTTGAACAGAGCTGGGGTTTTAAAAAGTGCCCGCTGGTTCCCGTGACAAATCACACCTAGGATGACGTGTGTGTGGAGAGGCCCTTGGTGTTCACTCTTGGCCTCGGAAAGAATGGAAGTCAGCGTTTGAAATTCTAACTTTCCCATTTGCTGTGGGTGCTTAACACAATCTTTCTTAGCGAGAAAGTAGAAGCTAACACGGGGGGTTTCCTCCCATTTTTCTCAAAAATTAAAACTGTCCCCATTGGAGAAATTGTCTCAGCACAGACATAACCTTTCTCTGTCTCCCTTGGTACGTCTGGAGAAGAGATATCGGCATAAGAGCATTTGGCACTGAGTGGTGGTTGTAGCTGGCGCCTGGCTCAATGGTTTGCACATGATCCTCATCTCATTTAGTCCCTATCCAACGCTAACTTATTTAAAACCCTCCGTGTGCTAACCGCACATCCAGGGCTCGGCCGTCACGCACGGTGGTGGCTGCTGTGCGGGACGTCCGGATTGTGCACATCCCCGGCGTCACCGAGACTCCTCCGGACGCGCCAGCACAACTTAGCTCTGACGCCATCGAGGAGAGAGGAGGTGCCTCTGGGCCTCTGTATTGAAGGCTGCTGGGCTTTCTCCACTTAACGCAGCACAGCACGTGCTGCTCGATGGAGGGCCTCCATCCTCTCTGCAGGGCTTGTCGATGGTGGAAACTCCCCAGATCCTCACAGGAGATCGCTGCCAGTGCTTTTTCATCGTGTGAGTGTTTTTGTTTCTGCGCCTTCAGTAGTGTTTTAGCGAGAAGCTGGGAGAGGCGGCATCAGCGATTGCTGGCCGTGAGACGAGTTCACAGAACCCTGGCCATGCCGTGCTTGTCTTTAAACTGGATGCTGGACACGGACATTTTAAAGAAGGAAAACGATGCATCGGAGAGCCCGCTGCCTCTCGAGTCCGTGGGAGGCTCCCTCCTCGTTCCAGTCTCTCCTCTGTGGGCCTTCTCCCAAGGACGGTCGTTTCACACACCCCACGGGACCGAGTCTGGTGCTGTCAGCTTGTGGGCTGTGGAACCAGGACTCCTGGTCTCCCAGTGGGGGAGGGGCGGGAAGCAGGTATCAGGAGAAAGAAGGAGCAGAACGGAGTGGCCCCAGAGTAATAGTCAGGAAAGCGAAGTTGATTTCTGCCTCAGTCACCAGCTTAGGGCCCCTTTCCGGGAGCTCTCTCGTCTGTGCAGTCCGCATGTGCAGTCGGGCTCTGGTCTGACTCGGGGCTGGAACTGCATGTGGTGGATTCTGGGCCGGAGGCTATGGGCAGGGCCTCCGGTGTAGGGAGAGCAGACAGTGGACGTGAACAGTGAGTGACCAACAGCGAGTGCAAACCATGTGGTACCACGGACAGCTCCCGCCCTGGCCTTGTTCCTGCAGAGCCAGCAAACTAGGGGTGTTAGCCTCCCTCCCCCCTTTTCTCTCCCTCTCCCTCCCTCTCTCTCTCTCTCTCTCTCTGTCTCTCTCTCTCTCTCTCTCTCTCCCCTCTCTTTCCCTCCTCTCTCTCTCTCCTCCCTCCATCCCCCCTCTCTTCTTTCTCTTTCTCTCTCCCTCCCTCCCTTCCTCCCTCCCTCCCTCCTCTCTCTCCCTCTCTCTCTCTCTCTCTCACAATTAAGCTTTAAAACACTATGTTAAAGTAAAAACATTTTCTTGCTAATTGACTGTTTTAGCCTTTAATAGCCTCCTGTTTTCCCTGGGAGGTTAATGAGCTGGAGATACTTGTACAGTTGAAGGAGGGAATTGTACTCGGCAGAGCCCAGCAGACAGGGTGAGTGCCCTTCGGAGGGCGGGTGGTCGGGGAAAGCTGAGCTGTTGAGCCTGCGCCCAGGCCTCTCCCAGGCGGAGGGAACTTCACTGCAGTGAGCACGTCTGCCCCGACCTGAGAGGAGATCTTGGCAGGTGAGCCCGCCTCCAAGTGCATCCGGCTCCCGTCAGTCAGACGGTAGTCACCCCATGTCTGTGTTCCCGCAGTTCTGCCCCGGCCACGCTCTGGCTCTGTGGGCACCTGTGTCTGCAGCATGGAGCCATGAGGACGCTACAGCCTCAGCTCAGACAGCTGGGGTTGCTTTCAGAAGGTCCTTCACCAGCAGTGTGCCATCCTCTCGACAGCGTCAAAGGGCTGCTGGAAGTGTCTCAGGGCATCAGATCTGTCTGAGCAGTGAGACCCATTCTTCTTCTCCAAGCTTGTTAATCAGATTTGAGGGATGCACTTAAGCTCTCGTTACCTTTTGCAGCTCCTTTACCGGATGCACCAAGGAGCAAGCAAAGCAGAGCACAGAGGAATTGGACGGGAAATCCCTGCAGGTCTGCACCAACATGGGCTTCACACGTTCTTACTCATCCAGGGGTCTTCCCATTCTCACTGCTCGCCTTTGTATAAATAGTTATTTTCAACACATGAAACGACAGATACCAAGAGGACTCCACTTCCGAGTTTCATGATATTAATGTTGACAATGGAATATCCAGGCTTAGAAGTTTGAGAATCAATAACCCAACCAAGTAAGTGAGCTAAAAGAAAATGCTTTTGGTTCTGTGTCCGCACACCAGTGCCAGGAGCATCCTATTGGCAGCTCCTGGGCCTCCATCAGGTGGAGCCAGTGAGCCGGTGGGAGGTTCGGCTGGCGGTCCCAGTGTGACCGCGGGCCAGCGCTGCTCACTGCTCGCCTGCCTGTGGTGCCTCAGTCTTCCCTGCTTGTCGCCAGCACGTTGGAATGGGGAGGTTTTATAGGGAACAAGCCTACATTCTGACTCTCTTACCAGGCAGGAGAAGGATGCCGGTGTTTCTCATGGGGCAGCATCGGTGGGAGCTTGATCAGTGCCGTCACCTGTATCGTCTCCGAGGGCAGCCGCAGCCCAGTGCCCACCTGGGCAACTCACCACAGCTTTATTGTCTCAGGCCAGGGTATGGGCATCTGAGGCCGGGGTGTGGGCTTCTGAGGCCGGGGTGTGGGCGTCTGAGGCCAGGGTGTGGGTGTCTGAAGCCGGGGTGTGGGCATCTCAGGTTGGGAGGTGGGCGTCTGAGGCCGGGAGGTGCCACAACCCAGGCATGTGCCGTGACCAGGAATTGAATTGTGACCTCCTGGTTCCATGTGGCTGGGCTTGCTCAGATTTCTGAAAGCTCTGCTGCACTGAGTTTATCTGAGGAGAAAGACAGGGGGTCCAGGCCCCATCCCAGATCCTTCCCGGGGAGATGCACCCTCTGCTGTCTGGAGAGCGGCGGGCGGGTTTGGTTCTCCTCGGGGCTCCGAGTGTTTTTTGTTCCTTTGTTTATTGAAGTGTTTGCCATGGACTTATTCCTCAGAAAATAAAGAGGCTTTTCAGGTCAGCTGGCCGCTGTGTGCCGTCAGCCAGGAAAGGGCGCTCCTCAATGGCCCGCTGTTCCGCCGGCCACTCAGCACACAGCGTGCGTCCCCAGTCCCACCTGCGGGGGCTTTCTGCATTTAACGCTTTGAAACAGATGTGACCTCGTGAGTCACGAGAGGCAGCTGACAGATGGTTCCTCTGCCGTGGACTGTGTTTTCCCACACGCATGTTTATTGCCACAATCCACGTGTATGTCAGCCAACGGCAGCTGATCGCCCACAGGAAACGTGCCGCCCAGGAGAAGGAACCAGAACCCCCAGGCCCACCTGCCTGGACGAATCCGCGTCTTCCCTCCTCCCCAAAGGAGGTGCTGATGGGCACGTCATCCCGTAGCACCGATTACCCTGAAAGTCCGGGCCTGAGACAGGGTGACTTTCACGCCGCCCGTGACCAGCATGAGGCCAGCAGCAGTGACCAGGCCTTAACCAAAGCCATCGTGAAACCCAAGCTTCTCTCCTAAGAAATCCAGAGTTTGTCTTTTCTCCTGGAACCAAGTGGGCTGTGCTCACTTTTATTACCATTGCTTATTACCCTGCCTTGATATGTGATTAGGACTGAGGTTTAGAAACCCAAATTTACAACAATTAAAAAAACACACATAAAAACCCACAGTAAGAGGGGAAATAGTCCCTGATCTCACAAGAAGTATCGATGGTGATTGGATGCTGGTGCCCACATCTCAGCAAGGACCTCGCGGGGAACAGATCGTAGGTTTAAGGCCACGACTCTGCAGAGTGGCCAGCTTCCGAGGGGAACTCGGCACCTCCTCCTTCTGCAGAAATTGTTGAGTAACTAGCAGCCATGCCCTGCTTCTGGGAGGCAGGGAGCTTCCTTCCCAGATTGTCTGAAGACAAACGGAAAAGCGAATTCTGGGACCGCTTGGCTTGGCCATGGCAGCGGAGGAGACTTGACCTTGACAGCTGACAGCCAGAGAAGGGGCCACCGCCGGCCAGCAAGCTCCAGGCAGGTCCTGTGGCCTCAGGCTCCGTGTCATCAACCTGAGCGGCTGAGAAAAAGCTTCCGGAACATTGAACAGTAAGGCGATCCCGTCACAGAGAACGCGCCAGCCCCGGTGAAGTGTGAAATGCGGCCCTAGAGGGTCTGACAAGGAGATTCGTTATCACAAGTGAAAACAGATGCTCAAACAGGCAGAAGACATTGCCCAGTCACAGTCCCTAAGCACGAGCCCTAAAATAGTTACGCCGACTCGGTCCCAGATTTAGTCATTCTTTTCTAATCAAACACGATTATGTGAATTAAATGCTCTCAATAACTCCGCAATTAGATGGCGCCGTGCACCTGCTGCCTCTGGTGCCAGCAGCGGAGCCGCGCGGGGACGCGGAGCGGCTGAGCAGGCCAGAAAGGAGACGGGAGAATGAAAATAGAGACGGAAGGGAAACGGACAAGACAGCCTCCCACTGCGTAAAATCAGATCGAGGGAAAGAGACGGGTCAGGAGCTAGGGCACGGCCAGCAGACGACCTTTCCAAGTCCCGAGGACAGCCAGGCCACGTCATTACGATGACCCCCCGTGGAGGAGTCAGGTGGGAGGCGAGCCGTGTGTCTTAAAGGGAAGCGCAGTGTCCCCAAGGACGTGGCTGGTAAAGGTTAGATTTATTCTCAGTGGCAGGAGGCAGGACCATAGGACAGCATCCCTCTGGGGAGCCATAGTGGTGTCGGGAGCACAGGACTCTGAGTTACAGCGTGGAGAGCTCCGCGTTAGGAGTGGAATGCAGTGCGGGTTCCAGATCACAGCGAAGCTCACAGGAAATGACACCACATTAATCTCCCCGAGCACGCACTTCCCGCCCAAAACAGTCAGAAGCCAGCACCGCCCCCAGGACTCAGAGGCCCCTTGTCTCCGGGAACAGCGCTCACGTGGATTCTCATCTCTCTGCCCCTTCCCCAGGGGGTGCTCTGCCAGGAAAAGGGGCGGAACCCGAGGTCTCCACTGGTCACGTCGCATGAGGCTCATGTCTAGAGACAAACGGCTCCTTTCAACACTGGGAAAGCCTCTGCTGCCCAACACCCAGCTGAGAACGTATAACCTGGATTCCACTCGCAGCTCAGTCCATCTCTATAAGCCGTCCCCCACGGAGTCCCCGTGGCTGTGAGATGGTCTGAGCCACGAGGATAAGCCACGATGGCTTTCAGACTCGCTGTGGTGGGCCGTGGGGGAGGAGGTTTGATGAGCTGTCAGCGTTGGCTCAGGTGAGGCTGGGTCAGGAATTAGCCACTCTGTGGTCGATTGAAGGAATCAGTAACGATGGTAAATACAATTTGGAAAACAGCGCAGTAAGACCTGGCGGGAATAATCCACTCCTTTCATTATTATGTGGTTGAAAGTCAAATATCTGAAAATGAAAATAAAATTTGCGTCACTTATTAGCCAAAGAGAAAAATCTGCCCCGGACTTTTCAAAGCCTGGAGTGCCCTGCTGCTGACCCCCAGGCCAGTGTGTGGTGGGGTGGTTAGCGCCTCCTCAGGCAGGTGCTGGGGCCTGGGCAGACAATGGCTTCTAGTTACCTGGGCAACGAAGGAGGAAGGCCAAGTGCCTACCCTCTGCCCAGACCTGCTGGCTCTCCTGATGGCAGCGATGGCAGGGGCAAGGCATTCCCAATCTGCAAACACCCGTGGGGTCAGGTGGACTCTGTTGCAGGTGGCAGACAGGAGCGTGTGTGCACCAACCCAGGGTGAGCAGCTTCTCAGCCAGCTCCCTCCATCACCCCTCCCTCCACCCCACCCCTACTCCCCCTTACACAGGGGAGGGCCTCTCACCTGTGGGCCAGCAGCTCCACCCCTCGCTCATAGGAGAGCTCAGGAGGGATGCTACTTTATTGAGCCTCTGTGGCCTCCCCTGACAGTGGGGTGCCGCCCCCTCATGTGCTGTGAGGATTAGACAGGTGACCAGCTTGGACCCTGAGCACTCGCCTGGCCCATGAAACGTGACTCTTCCCCCCCCCCTCCCCCCGCTCTGCTCCTTGTAGCCTAGACCCATGGTCGGCAAATTGCGGCTCGAGAGCCACATGCAGCTCTTTGGCCCCTTGCGTGTGGCTCTTCCACAAAATACCATGATCTGGGCGAGTCTATTTTGAAGAAGTGGTGTTAGAAGAAGTTTAAGCTTAAAAAATTTTGCTCTCCAAAGAATTTTTTTTTTTTTTTTTTTACATGATGGCCCGCCGGTGTTAAAAGAAATTTCAATCGTTCAGTCGTCGTACTGTTGCTAATTGGTTCTGTTGACTAATGAGTTTGCCGACCACGGGCCTAGAGCAAGCGAGAGACTCTTACCATAATCCCTCTTTGAACGGCGATTACAAGCTACCCCAGGCTACAACTTCCCAATTGTTGTGGGTTTATAAGAAGCTGAGAAGAACAATTCTTTGAAAGAGAACCATACTCAATTTTCCTTACCTCTATTTTTTTCTGTAGGATTTTTTAATTTTTATTGATTTTAGAGAGGAAGGGAGAGGGAGAAAGAGGGAACATCGATGATGAGAAAGAAATATTGACCAGCTGCCTCCTGCACACCGCACACTGGGGATTGAGCCCGCAACCCCGGAAATCGAACTGTGACCTCCTGGCTCTTAGGTTGATGCTCAACCACTGAGCCACTCCAGCTGGGCCAGATCTGTGGAAGAGGAAGGCCCCCAAAAAAAGTCCGGGTGGAGGGAGCAGGTAGACAAAGGCCAGCAGCCGGAGAAGAGGCATCACCCTGCTGGCTCACCCCAGGAGCCGCCTGCTTCCTCGCTGCAGCCCAGGGGTCAGGGGAAAGCAGCGGCCTCCAGCGGAGCCCGCCCCAGCCCGCTGGTGCTCTGTGAACACGTGTGGTGAGTGAGGATGGAGGAGGGCGGGAGAGGTGGGAGGACAGGACAGGACAGGAGGCAGGGGGTCCCCATGGCTGAGGAGGACAGAGGAGACCCTGGGCCACTGGGAGCCACGTGGTGTTACAAGCATTAAGGAGCCTTTTACTGCACCTGACACGCTCTGTGTTAGAACAACGGGTCCTGTTCAGGGGCAGACCGTTTCCCCACAGTTAAAATTGATGGTGTGTAGTTATCACTTTCTTAAATCACTAACGTTCCCGTCAAGGTGCCGACTGCCTCCTGCCGTAGATGAAGGAGCCCTCAGGCAATGGGCCGATGCCAATAAAACCCAACAAGAACTCATTACCACGTGAGGGAGTCCTGATGGGCCGAGTGAAGCAGAGACACGTGGATCCTCCCACAGACACCGGGCCTTCCGGACCGAGGCCGCTCCATCGCCCTCTCTGCCTGGCTTTCAGCCGCGAGCGCTCAGCCCAAGGCGCAAGACGCAGAACGAGGACGTTTGAAGACCCTGCCATTTTACTGGATGGCAAGCTTGATTAGAAACTGAAGTGCTTTTTACATAAATGTTTGTGTTTGTGGTTTTACATATAAATGATGTATGTGGAGTATAAAGTCAGAAGTAGGAATTTCCACTGACTGCACTGTTTCTCGAGAGACAGCCTTGCTGTTCAGCTCACCCGGTGTCACAGAATGCCCTTTCCTACAACTACGCAGGAATCCTGGTGGCTTTCCCTTTTAAAATGCCCGAAAGGGAACACGTCACTTACATGTGAGATGCAGGCCTGCCTCCTCCAGGGAATTGGCATTGAGCCTAAGGAAGATTAATGGCTGTTTCCTTCTCTGCTTCCTACTGCAAGCCTCCACGCAGGTGGGACAGATGAGAGGAGCTTGGCACTGAGCAGGGCCAGGTGTGACTTTCCTAATTAATTTGGCTGGAAACCCACGGGCACTGACTTCACTCTCAAAAGAGTATCCCTCAGAGGGCGTGCCTCTTCCCAGTGATGTTGTCTAGATCTGCCTGGAGGTGTGGTCTGTGGCAGCCTCTCCCCTCCACCTGGAGCGCCTCCTTCCTTCCGCCCCAGGGGTGAGACTGGAGGGCTGGCCTTGGACCAGAATGGCCGGGGCCTGGGGAGGTGGGGAAGCCCAGGCTGGGTCCATGCAGGTAGTGAGATTCGGGGGGTCAGCTGCTGCTGCACCTGAGGCCCCCACGGAGCAGGCCAGTGAGAGAAGCAGGGGGCAGGGGCGGAGGCTGTGGCTCTAAGCCTGGCACCTGGCTGGGCTTCAGATTTGGAGTAACCTGGGACTTCAGAAAAGACTCCTTCTCATCAGCTCCTGTGACTGTCACCAGCCTGTAATTATTATTATTTTTTTTGTATTTATGCTTTTCTGAAACTTCCATATGTTCTGCAATAAGCATTTATATTGTAATTTAAAACATTTAATAGTATAAAAATATAATTATACTCACTCCTGTGAATTATTTTTAAGAAGTAACTTCAGAGAATTAAAACCAACTATAAGCACAATATTTACTATAGCTTTATCTTTGTTATTTAAAAAAATGGAATAGCTTGAATATCAGGCAAAAGTGGAATAGTTAAATAACTTGTATATCCACTGTACCAAATATTGTGAAATCATTAAATCAGTAATTATGATTGGATTTAAATATTATAAATATGATTTTGATAGAATGATCAAGTAAAAACTGAAAATGTCCGAGTACTATGCTACTATGTAAAACATATCTTCATTTGGCAAGGTCTGGGAGAAATGTGTAAACACAAAAATAATTACATTAGCGAGTGAAGAGTGTAGATATATATTTTTAAGTTCTTATATTGCCCTTCATATTGCAGAAGAGTCCAATGTGATGGCCCCTAAGCAAGCACTTTCAGCAAAGACCAGTGCAGTGGGAGACCCTTCATGGTCTTTTCATATAGGCTGCTTGATTCAGTCTGTCCACACTTCCACACTCAAGCCTTGCTAGAGGGAATGTTTGAATCACGGCACTAATCCTGAGTTATGTCTTAAATTACAAGTCAGTCACCTACTCGGGGTAGAAGCACAGTATGACACGCAGAGATTGAAAGAAACGGTGGTGAGTTGGCGGTTATTTTTAATTGCAACAATTGGAGGATTCTGTGAAAGAGCAGACAATGGACTTCTTAAACCAGCAAGAAGGTCCCTCAATCTATTTCCACCAAAGTCCAAGCTTGTTAAGAGGAGAAATCAATAAAATCACTTTTCCCCTAAGAAATCATGATCACATGTCAGATGCATTCTGGTTCGGTTAATCGAATTTAGGAAGTGCTATCCATGAGTAACAATGTTAAGACACTGCTTATTTGAGCTAATAAAATGCTGAAGGAGAAATAAAGTCCTCCAGTTTATTCTTCCTCTAAAAGGTCAATAACTGGGTGAGCACACCCAGGCAGAGGCTAGGTGGCCAGGAATGAGATGTGTTGGCAGGTCAACTGTGTGGCCATCTCTTCTGGATACAAATAGTGGTGATGTTCCAATGAGAGAAGGGGAGAATGAATTTGGGGAGCCGTTTAGCAATCTTTGGTCACAAGAGGCATCGAAGAATTTTAATAAGGAAGTGATAGGTCCCGGGTTCGATTCCGGTCAAGGGCATGTACCCTGGTTGGGGGCACATCCCCAGTAGGGGGTGTGCAGGAGGCAGCTGATCGGTGATTCTCTCTCATCGATGTTTCTGACTTTCTATCCCTCTCTCTTCCTCTCTGTAAAAAAATCAATAAAATATTTAAAAAAAAAAAAAAAAAAAAAAAGGCTGCCGGGAGGGGCATTGAGGAAGCCGAAGAGGAGAATCTGCAAAATGAAAACTCATCCAACGGGCGAGCTGGCATGTGGCCTGGGGAATCGTGCTATTGTTCAAGTATTTCCAAACCAGATGAGGAATGTTCTCCTATTTAGACCTTTTTATGTTCAAGCCGTTAATCTAATTCGCTTTCTCCACTGGATCCAAGTAACCGGTTCACCAGCTTCCTCTAGGACCTGCTGTCTCCCTCGCCCCCGCCCGCAGCAGCCCTGCTGGCATTGCCCGCAGGTGACCGGCCAAAGACAGGCTAACGACCCGTCTAGCTCTTCTTTTCACGACTTCCAGCAAGTACAGAGGCCGGCGGTCTCCAACAGGAGAAAACAGCAGTGACTGGGGCGGAGCACACTTCTTCCAGGCCCACCCCAGGCCTAAACCAGCTGCGGGACCCTCAGGGCTGTGAACCCGAAGGAGGCAGAACCTGGAGGAGGCGGAACCTGAAGGAGGGGGAACCTGGAGGAGGCGGAACCTGAAGGAGGCGGAACCCGGAGTGGCGGAACAAGGTCAGGGATATCTAGGGGCGATGGAACCTTGGATCCTGCGGAACCAAGTGGCGACGCCCACGGAGCCGCCCGGACTGTGTTGGAAGCGGAAATGCAGAGGCCCCGCTTCCGGGTTGCGGGTCGGCTGAGAGCCAAGTCTGCAGCAGCGATGTTGCCGCTGACGGTGAATTTCAAGGTGTCGGCCCGCACCCTCACCGGGGCCCTCAGCGCCCACAACAAGGCGGCGGTGGACTGGTGAGGGCACCGGGCCCCAGGCCGCCGGGCGCGGCCAGGAGTTTGAGGGAAGGGGACAGACTGAGGTGTCACCCGATTCCTGTGGCCTCGCGAGAAGGGGTGCCGCCCTCCCGTCATGGAGATGTTCTCTTCCGCGCTGGATGGTTGTTGCTGTAAAAGCAGGAAATGCCTCGCGTGGGCACTTGCCGCGGGCACATATATTCGCCCCGTCCTTCCTCACATCTTTGTTTCTCGGTCCCCACACCTGCCGGAAGCACCTCGTTTTCCTCTGCCTCTCCCCACTCTGCCCCCCCGGGGTCTCCCTCCGCTGACCTGCCCCACCTCTCTCCCGCAAGTCCGCCCTCCCCTTCACTCTGTCCCTGCCCCCGACCTTGATTCATCGCGCCAAGCTCCACGGGGCCAGGCACCTGTTCTCCACTCGCCCTTCACTTCCGGCACCTGTTACTGTGAAAGCCCCGCGGCTCTGGCGGGGCAGTTAGACCAGCGGCCAGCGGGCTTCTGCGGCGGAGGTCGCTGGGGACCTTGGCCTTAGGGCCGCCGCCTCCGGTCTTGCTACCTGGTGGGAGGGACCGGGACTGACCGCAGATGTCACACCGGCCCAGGCGCTGGGCGGAGGCTGAGGATTCCAAGTCGAGGAGGAAGAGTAGCATGGCCTCCAGTATGGAGGACAGGAGCTACTTCATTCTTCCTCGAGGCCCTGTGTGCACATCTCCTAGAGCCTTTTTACCACACGAAACACGAATTCCAACAAGCATTTGTTGCGCTCAGGCAAACATTTTATGTAGATGAGATAATGTGAAAGGCTGACCTTTGGGCTTAGTCATGTTACTAATGGTAATTAATACCTAGTAGTTATATGTCGTTGACTTAGGGCACCTCTTGCTTTGCTTCACCTGAATTCCACCTTACTGTTTTGTTAGGGGCTGGCAAGGTTTAATTGCGTATGGGTGTCATTCCCTGGTGGTGGTGATCGATTCCAGCACTGCCCAAACCCTTCAAGTTTTAGAAAAGCATAAAGCTGATGTTGTCAAGGTAAGTCCGATTCCACTTTGGCCCTGTAACCTGTTGTCTGTTCTGAAGTGTTAAATAGGGCTACACTCTCATTAAGTCATACGTATAAATGTCGGACAGCTTTGAGCTAAAATAATCTATTGGGGTTAACCTGATACTTCCATGCATATGACTTAACGTCATTCCAGGACGAGCTATGGCATGCTGGTTCTTAGGTCATTTTAAAGCTGATGGAAAACACTCATAAAGCTGTCATTTGCCGGACCACTCATTCATTTTTAGTTTTGGGCACTTGGCATGTACCAAGGAGAGAGAAGTGAAAGCCTTCAGACAATTCATTGTCTAGCGAGGAAGAAGGAAAGCACAAATACGGTGTGATGAGTGAGACGTGCACAGTGCGCTGTGGGGAGACCAAGGGGCTACACGTTACCTGGTGGTAGGGATCTGGAAGATCACGGAAGTCTGCGTTTCAGGGCCCTGTAAACTGTAGGTAGGCACAGAACACATTTGGGGAGGAGCAGGGCGGGAAAGAGGACGAGTACCGTATACATCCAGGGAAGCAGTGTGCACACGGCTAAAGGACGGGGTACACATGTTTAACTTCATCCAGCGCCAGTGTTTGCTTGACCCGCCTTCTTGCTGCCAGGTTAAGTGGGCCAGAGAGAACTACCACCATCACATCGGCTCTCCCTACTCCTTGCGCCTCGCGTCTGCCGACGCCAGTGGGAAGATCATCGTTTGGGACGTGGCAGCCGGAGTGGCTCAGTGTGAGATCCAGGAGCACGCCAAGCCCATCCAGGGTGAGGGAGGCTTGCTCTGCTGTTGGCATTCGTGCACTTTCTCTTAGTGTGTTTTCCCCATTCATTCAATCTCATCACTTCCCACTGAGCTCTGGATTGCGTTTACCCTGGTCTCCGGATCTGAATCTAGTTGTTTTTTATCCTATACTTCTGGGCATATTTCCTCAAAACTCAGCTGATTTGAGTTTTGATAAAGTGCATTAATTTCAATATCTGCCTCAGTCAAGCTTGATGAGAAAAATTAAGCCGGGATAAACAGTCTTGTAAATGAAGCTCTAGGATAAGTAAACATTGCCAAACTGCTATTTTATATTAGCCCTCGGTGCTTACTTTCCATTAATAGAGATGATCAAAATATTTTCATTTTTTATAGATAATTTGTTTGCTTGTTTACTTGTTGTCTTAAAACCAATAAGAGTATTCTGTGAACTCAAGGATTTGGCTGATGGGCTGTTTGAATGAGTGAATTTTTTTAAATGGCAGTTTAAAAAATATTTGAGTACTTCCTATGTACTAGGTACTGAGCTAGATCTTTATCCTGATGATGGTTGTGAAAAAACATGAAACTGCAAAGTCCCATAAAGTAATTCCACAAAAACGTTAGGAAAGTCTGGCACCAGAGATCATGCCTGGGACAGTCTTTGACATAAAGTTTTAAGTATTGGTTTCTGCAAATAGCCTTGTATTTTCTTTGAGGTAATATTTCAGATTACTTGCCAATTTTGACCTTGAGATGCCAATGTCGACACATCTAATTTTTATATAAAATTAACTTTCCTCTGCAATCTTGACACGTAGACACATCTATGCAACACTGAGTGGGAGAGTAGTTAAGAGTTTATGGATTATGTAAAAAGATGCCACGCTACGAAATATCAAGGAGCGTCAGTATCCAGGTATTTGGAGGTGGGTGCTCACAGCTCTGCCTGGTCTGGTCTTTCAGACGTTCAGTGGTTATGGAGCCAAGACGCCTCCCGAGACTTGCTGCTCGCCATCCACCCGCCAAACTACATTGTGCTTTGGAACGCGGACACCGGCACCAAGCTCTGGAAGAAGAGCTACGCAGACAACATCCTTTCCTTTGCTTTCGACCCTTTTGACTCCTCCCATTTAACTTGTGAGTGACGGTTCCCTGTGGAGATAACGAGTGAGGTGTTTATAATGCGGTGACACTGTGTACATAAGTCACATATGTCTGCACCCACACTGTCCGAGCCGCTGAGCAGAGGGGGAGACACCCCTCCGAGCTCCTCCTACAGGCGTGAGTCGTAGCCTGCCTCTGCCGATGCAGGCGCTGCCTCAGCCCGCAGCGATGGCAGGTGTTTGTACTTAGACGTTGGATTCAGCAGCTGGACTCCACTTGTTGAATTTGTGTATAGAATTAGGTTAGCCAGAGAGAATCGCTGTGCTGTTCTAACTCAAATTTAATTAAACTTGTTTTTTCTGGAACATTTAAAAAATCTGAGTTAAGGGTTTCATTTAATCTGGCCAAATTCAGCCCTTCCCTTTTTAAAAAACACTGTTCTAACCAGGGCCGTCACCAGATGCATGCAGGGAACAGAGAAGCCCAAGGGAGTGTTTTCCTGCAGAAGTTGCTTTTACCAATGTGCAAAGTAAAACAGGAGAAATTAGGTTTTGTTTTTAGACAGATATTTTTATGACTTAATTACTTAGAAAACATTTTTATCCAATTATCCAGCAGACGTTTCTTGAGCTTTTACTATCTGGGAGGCATGTTCTGGGGCCTCGAATATATCTGTGAGACAAGGCAAGGACTCCGCCCTCATCAAGTCTGCGTTCTAGTGAGAGGGAGTCAGGTCTAACCTCAGAGCATAATGAGTTAGTAGCGTCTAGTGTGTTAAGAGGTTGTAGGTGGTATAACAGAGGGAAACAGCATAAAGGGAACAACACGGGGCCTGCTGTGTTAGATGTAGGCCCCTGTTGGTATTCTACCTTCCCTCTAGATCCACAGAGAAAAAGAACTCTGGACATCCTAAGATTTCATCTGAGGATCAAGAAGAAAAAGACATATTTAGACTGAGTAGTTCATGATAATCATAAATTTAAATCATCAAGTCAAATATTTGAACCTAGCTAAGTGTGATAAGCAGGGCCTCATATATACAGGGTGTCCCCAAAAAGTGTATGTGAATAATTATCAAGGCGGTGTTTATTAAAATACATTTCATTTCCAAATGTAATAGAATCTACATTGTGTGTATATGTTTTTGGGGGACACCCTGTACATACGGGATTTTTGTGATTTTATATTCAGGAAAGTATTTAGATGCTACAGCTATAGGATATAATGAGGGAAGGTTTTTAATGGAAGTCCATGCACTGAATTATTTGAAATTTTTTATTTTTCTGCCAGGAACCTTCTGGTATCTGTTTTTTGTTTTTTTTTTTTAAAAATATATTTTTATTGATTTCGGAGAGGAAGAGAGAGATAAAAATATCAATGATGAGAGACAATCATTGACCAGCTGCCTCCTGCATGCCCCCTACTAGGGATTGAGCTCGAAACTCAGGCATGTGCCCTTGACCGGAATCGAACTCAGGACCCTTCAGTCCTCAGGCCGATGCTCTATCCACTGAGCCAAATGGCTAGGGCTCTGGTATCTTTATAATATAAAACATTAATTTAGAATGCTGAGCTTGGAGGCCTCAGATGAATCGTAATGGACCACCTGTTTCACTTCAACTTGGAGAACATTCCCGTTATGACTGCAAACGCTGCCAGTTCTGTATTGTTAAGATTATCACTACCTTGCTCTCAACATCATATTGGAGAAAACTGTGCTAAACTTGATTAAATTTAAATCAGGTTTGCTTCTCTCCATACAGTACTCACCAGCGAGGGCATTGTGTTCATCTCAGACTTCTCCCCATCCAAGCCTCCCTCAGGCCCTGGGAAAAAAGTCTACATATCCAGCCCACACTCTAGCCCGGCTCACGGCAAGCTGGCTGCCGCCACAGGGGCTAAGAAGGCTCTTAATAAAGTTAAAATCTTAATCACACAGGAGAAACCTAGGTAAGTTAAAGGTGTGAAGCTGACAACAGCCTTCATCTGTTTATTATCTGTTCTTGGAAAAAAAAACAGTTTTGAACTTGTACTGTGATTGATTTTCTTCATCTCAAGCTTT
Source organism: Pipistrellus hanaki (assembly GCF_964339955.1). Classification (NCBI taxonomy): domain Eukaryota; kingdom Metazoa; phylum Chordata; class Mammalia; order Chiroptera; family Vespertilionidae; genus Pipistrellus; species Pipistrellus hanaki. The sequence goes on along the minus strand of NC_140516.1, from coordinate 54,164,865 downwards.
CTCCCTTCCACTTCTGAATGTATAGGAGGAACCATGTTCTTTTTGTCTCCTCCCCTTAGAGGAGACTCAGCATTTAACCTGGCTCCTTGGTGTCCTCTCATTGTGCCACACACCCCGACCCCCGCTGACTTTTACTGATTAACATTTTTGTCTTCTGATATTTACTTTTGAAATATTGAAAGAATGTTCTAACATTGTGACTATTGAATATATTTGAAATTTGAGGACAAAATCTGGCTTTTATTTTAAAATAAATGCTGTGCAATTCCTTGAGCTATCAAATATAGGTATTTTTCTTATGCACGTAGAGATGTTTCTCAGACTGGTTAAGGGCCAGGATTCTAGAGGAAATGGTAGCTCTCTGACTCAGAAAATTCTTCCCTCTTGCTCAGATTTCACTCTCCCAATCTCTAACCTCGTGTTCTAGGGATTTCCCAGGGATACTGTGATGGCTAACAGATGCGGTAACTTAGGTACTTACCACTGTGGCTGATACTTCATGATCGCTCACTAGGTAAATCCTAGCGATCATTGTTCATATCAGAAGCTGCTGCTGAATAAGATTTCATTTTACGTAACTTGTTTTATGCATTAGAAGTGGATTTCTGTATTCTTCCTAGAGCCATGATTATACTTTCATTTTTATTGCTTTGGCAGTTTTTTTGGCATTTATTTTAAAAGAGCTTTACTTTTAATATGCTAAGATTATTCTATCTAGACTTTGTGGTAATCACCTGAAAATATATGGTAAAATACAAATTGCTCTACAAATACACTTTTAATTTATATGTAAATATCATTTTTATATATTAAGCTACAGGCTGGTTAAGTTCACTAATTTACCCCCAATCCTGTGCCAAAATAATTTAAGATAGCTCCTTAAATAGCATATGAGAACTTTATATTTATTTTTCATTGATTCTGTCTCATAAAGAAATAATTATTTTGTGGCCTGAGTGGTTTTATAAGTTATGATTTATATATATTACATTTTTTCTCATATGAATCATGTTCACCTTGAGTTTAGGGAAAATGAATTATGAATACCTTCAAATAGAAGTACTTTGGGTTTTCACATACATTATTATATTTTAATCTTGCTACAGTCCTGGGCAGTAGTACTGGTCCCATGTTATAAATGAGGAAATTGTGTCACACGTTGTTTTAAGTGTTACTCAACTCACCCAAACAGGAAATGGCAGAGCCAGGAGTTTAATGCAGTCCACATTCCTCTTTCTAGTCCTCTAACTTTATTTTAAATTTCAAAACCTTTTAATAGTATTATTATGTAGAAATAGAATATAACTGTATGCCTATTCCTATTGAAATATATTTATTATAAAAAGGTTATGATTAAGTATAAGCAATAATCACAGATTACTAAAATGCTTTTTTGAATCTCTTTAACAATCTTTTACATTCTTCATGGAGTTGTGTATATTTTATTTACACAGAAGAAAATGCTATGATAAATGAGTAAATTGCCCTACTTTGTTTCAAAAAGATTTCAGGCAGCTTAAAAGGAAAAGAATCCCGGCTGGTGTGGCTCAGTGGTTGAGTGTTGACCTATGAGCCAGAGATCGAGGTTTGATTCCTGGTTGGAGCCCAGGTTGTGGGCTCGATTCCCGGTGAGGGGTGTGCAGGAGGCAGCCTATCTACGATTCTGTCTCATCATCAATGTTTCTATCTTTCCTCTCCCTTCCTCTCTGAAATCAATAAATATGTTTTCTTTAAGAAGGAAATGAAGACAGAGTAGAGGAAGTAACCGCCCAAGGCCACACACAGCCCGCGGACTCCTGGTCCGTGTCCCTCATTACTCAACGTTCTGTTTTATCCTGAGTCTGGATTTCAGCATGTTAGACTTCTAATTGCAAGTGAAGATAAAACACTCTCCTGTGAATGCCTAATATAGTATAGACTTAACCTGTCATCTTATATCATAGACTTACTCTTACTACTCTATATATTTAGAAACACTTCTCACTCAGCCTACACGATATTGTCATAATTTGAGTTTTGGCATGTAGAAGAGGTGTAAGTTTTAGGTACTCGCCTCTGTTGGTCATTTCATAAAACCACTGTGCATGCTCATTGACAGTTTTTTTTAAAAAAATATATTACCAAATGCAGTTCTCTATTAGCTTTGCCTGATATGAATAAGTCTTTGATTCATTTGTTTTTTTCAGTGCTGAGTTCATAACCCTCAACGATTGCCTGCAGCTGGCCTATCTGCCTTCCAAAAGGAGCCACATGTTGTTGCTCTATCCCCGTGAGATCCTGATCCTGGACCTCGAGGTGAACCAGACGGTGGGCGTGATCGCAATAGAGCGCACGGGCGTCCCGTTTCTGCAGGTACCGGCAGCTGATCTTGTCTCCCACAGGTCGGTTGTAGGGGAAGAGTATAACCATGCGGACAGCCTTAGTTTGACTCGCTGTTTTCTGTTTATTAAAAATTAACTGTTATTGTACATTTATTTTTTTACACTTTTGATTGACTTGACGCCTCCTAGAAACTCTTCTGATTGAAATGGAGATATTTAGTGAATTATTTAAGTTACATGGATAAAGACAATTTTTTTATGATTATAAATGGATTTTTAAAATATTCATTTAGTTTTAAAACTTGAGAACTATGTAGTATATTTTTGTGTTTGTCTTTTTTCTTTTAGCCTATATTCTCTACATATGAGCTTATGAATCCCACAGTATATACTCTTTAATTTATTTTGTTTTTAAAAAATAAATGAATCATCTGTTTAAAGGTAATACCCTGCTTTCAACGAGATGGTTTATTTTGCCTACATGAGAATGGTTGCATAACTTTACGTGTTCGAAGATCTTATAATAGTATTTTCACCACTTCAAATGAGGAACCAGGTGAGTTTCTATCTCACAGTAATGTTACTTTTTTTCAGAATTATTTCATAAAGCAAGTACCAGCCAAATCTTAGAGTTAACGAGAATCCTGGCCTTGAGAAAGAAGAAGGTTACAATGTGAGGCCTGGAGCATCTCCTGGTGTGGCGACAGTGCCCCTGCGTACCACAGGAGCAGCCGGTTGTCACTCCTGATGGCTTCCAGGGCCAAGCAGCTGTGATGTTTTATGAATTTTTCTTCAGCACAAGCCCAGCCTTGTGTGCACGTTTATTTCACCCCGACCTTCCTCTGCTTCAGGAATCTCCCTGTAAAGTGACAGGAAGTAAGGCTCTGGTCGTTCTCTTGTCAGTCTCAGTCTTACCCTGAGAAGAACAATTCTGTTTTGTGAAGTCATGTACTACGTACTAGACACGAAGTGACGTTAACAGCTTTTGTAAAGTACAGTGATTTGCAGCCTTATTACAGACATGTAAATTAAGATGTTCATGACGTAATCATATATCACCGTTCAGAGCCTTTATTTTAGAGACATTAAAAACAGGCTATCTTTTTTTTTTTTTTAAGTATGTTTTTTGATTTCAGAGAGGAAGGGAGAAGGAGATAGAAACATCAATGATGAGGGAGAATTATGGATTGGCTGCCTCCTGCACGCCCACTACTGGGGATCGAGCCTGCAACCAGGACATGTGCCCTTAACCAGAATTGAACCCGGTCCCTTCAGTCTGCAGGCCAACACTCTATTCACTGAGCCAAACCAGCTAGGGCAAAAAAAAACAAGCTATCTTGATTATAATTGTCATTTTGGAAATGAAACTTGGTGTAGACAATCAATAAAGTAATTATCTATATATTCTGGTGAAATTGTTGAAAGAGAAGCCATTCTTGACAGACTTTTCATTAGTGACGGACTGGTAACCTTAGTGGAGGTTTTATTTGAAGTAAAGGGACTAGCAGTGATGCTGATGGGCTTGCTTACTGACAGTGACCAGAAGGCGCCACTGTGTTCAGATGCAGATCCCGTCCAGGAGCTCACCTACGACTTACGCAGCCAGTGTGACGCCATCCGCGTGACGAAGACCGTCCGCCCCTTCAGCATGGTGTGCTGCCCCGTCAACGAGAACGCCGCCGCCCTCGTGGTGAGCGACGGCCGGGTCATGGTATGGGAGCTGAGGTCTGCCGTTTGCAGTCGAAGTGCACGGAGCAAGTAAGTCATGCAGTAGGGCTCTTCCTTTGTTTTCTGTTTCTTTTTTTTTTTCCTTTTTAATTGCCAGAATCATAAAAATAGCAGGGCCTTTTAAAGTGATAATTAAGACTTTATGTAAAGCTGCTGGAGATGTTTCACTTGTGGGTGAGGAAAGTTGAATGCCGTGATCGGAAGTGAGTGGTTGGCTAGTTGCTGTCATGGGCTGCAGGTGTTAAGGATGTGAACCAGCTAACCATGGTGTCCTTGCAGTGGCCCCGGCGTGTCACCTCTGTACGCCCCGGTGTCTTTCTGTGGGGCTCCGGTGGGGGTGCTGCAGAATCAACTCCCCGACCTCTCTCTGGACAACATGATCGGTGAGCTTTCATTTTCCCTGACTTCCACGCTGTGGATCCTTCCTAAAGGCACAGTTAATAGTCCAGGACTTGCAGTTACAAAGGCGAAGTGAGTGCTTGAGAAAGCGGCAGTGGGAGAGCTGCGCTCTGTGTGCCCAGACGCACGGTGACATTGATGGAGGAGCAATAACGAGCTGGGAAGGAGCGAGGCAATTATTTTAACTGGAGACACACATTGTCTTGTTTACATGCTGGTGAGCCTTCCTTTCAAATGCTTATTTGCAGTTAAAGTAATGCTTCCAACTTGTTCCATTAACTTAGGGCCAGTATAAATCAAATGAAGAATAAAGATTATATAACTAGAAGGTATAAATACTGTATGCCAAGAAATTTTGATGTCTAATTCTTTTAAAATTGTAGCTGTGGTTTATAAAGGATTTTGTGTATCATTATTTGTTCTTCCATAATGTAATTGAAAATCGCTTTTATTTAGTAGGTTGTTTTGTTGAAATGCTTGATAGATGATATACAAGAAAAGTGCATTACCTTATTAATTGTTTTTATGTTTTGGTTTTTTTTTTATTGATTTCAGAGAGGAAGGGAAGGGATGAAGGGATAGCGACATCAGTGATAAGAGAATCGTTGATCCGCTGCCTCCTGCACACCCCCTACGGGGGATCAAGCTCACAACCTGGGCATGTTCCCTGATGAGAAATTGGACCTTGACCTCCTGGTTCATAGGTTGATGCTCAACCACTGAGCCACAGCAGCTAGGCACTTACTAATCTTTTTAATCAGAGATGACATTTATTGGTTGCTCAGCATTAGATTCAGTGCTGTGTAAATGCTCTGTAGGTAGGTGATGTTATTGCCATTTTGTGTTTGTGGGAACTGAGACCCTGAGATATTTTTAAAACTTTCTTAGAGCCACACAACCCATACGTGGAGAGCCAAAGGAACCTGCTCACCTGGCCTGGTGCCTGCTCCTTGGCCAGGGCCTCCAGTCCTGGCCGCCCCATGTGACCTTGGCAGGACGGACCTCCAGCCTCGGCTCTCTCATGGCTCCTGAAGATGTCAAGTCCTTTTGCTTAGTGTCACATTTATTTATTTATTTATTTATAATATATTTTATTGATTTTTCACAGGGAGGAAGAGAGAGGGATAGAGAGTTAGAAACATCGATGAGAGAGAATCATCGATCAGCTGCCTCTTGCACACCCCCTACTGGGGATGTGCCCGCAACCAAGGTACATGCCCTTGCCCGGAATCGAACCCGGGACTTTTCAATCCGCAGGCCGACGCTCTATCCACTGAGCCAAACCGGTCTCGGCTCAGTGTCACTTTTAAATCTCAAATTCTCCTCCTACCTGCCAGGCATAAATCCATATTAGGAAATTTGGACACATACTCATTTTGCAAAATGCATTTTATCAGTAACACAATTTTCTGAGTTAATTGACCTTGTCTGCACTTGATAAAAATATTAAATTGAAAAGAATTACGAACACACACATGCACAGAACTAATTGGTAATATGAAAGACACTGGGATTTTATGCTGATTAAGTAAGCGATACAAATTACACGTTCAAGAGACAAAAGGATACAGATTGTGCACTAGTTCTTGACAGTGTAGCTGATTTAAAAGTATTAAATCTTTGTTACTTGTTAATTAAAACTTTTAATTAAATTTTTAATTTGAAATTCACTATTTCTTTAATGATAATTGAAAGCAGTTCAGTTAAATATGAGGCCTGATTTCTATTTGTTGGGTAAAGGCTACTGCTTATTAAGGCCTGTTCTGCCCTGCCGGTGAGTTGCCGCTGTGGAAGGTGCTCGCACATAGGTGTGGAAGGTGCCCTCACATATGTGTGGAAGGTGCTTGCACAGACATGTGGCAGCTTTGGGAGTCATTGCATGATGCTGGGGTGGTGAGGGTATAGTTGCCTGTGAACTTCCACTCACATATTCTTTACTGTAGTATTTTTGACATTTTAATCCAGTCATCAGTAGTGGTGTATAGGAAGAAAGTGAACAGTATTGATTTTGTTGTAGTCTTCATATTTGTTACACTTGTTTTTGTTGGAGTCATCTTTTTAGTTTGATACTGAATTTCCTAAGTGTAAATGTTATATCTGAAAGTTATGCCATTTAATACCTAGCTCTTGGCAGTTGCAGGTTATATGCAATATACATTTTATATATTAACATATAATGGATTTAAGTGTAAAGCTTACATTTTGTAAGATTTCTTATTAGAAAGCCATGTTAGTTCTTGAACCTGTTGTGTGTTGTGTGATTCTGGGTGCCTTTTACCAAGTCATCGATTAAGAGTCACTCCACGGAAATGGCCCTCTAACGGAGGGCCTTGGCTTGTCTTCGGTGCCCTAATTCCCGGAGCTCTGGCTGAAACAGTGTTTCTTAGGAGACAGGTTGCATTCTGGAAGCATGCCCGGGAGTTTCTGCCTGAAGGCGTCAGGCAGCGGGCAGCAGGGCCCACAGCCAAGGGCAGGGCCGCTCCTGCTCCCGCCCGCGGTGCACAGCTCACCTTCGGCCCTGGTGTGCTCTATGAAGATCGCACACATTGTAATTGATGCATTGATCTTGATTACCAATCAGGGCAAAGCGCAATTGCCGGGGAAGAGCATCCCAAAGGCTCGGCGCTGCAGGAAGTGCACCTCAAATTCCTGCTCACGGGACTGATTTCAGGACTGCCCGCGCCACCGTTCACCGTCCGTATGTGTCCCCCGCTGACCACAAAGAACATCAAGATGTATCAGCCATTGCTTGCTGTTGGTGAGTGTTGGACCTGTTTTTGTTTGTTGGTTTGTTTATTAAGACATTTTTATGGTTTTTAGAGAAGAGAGAGAGAGGAGAGAGAGAGAGACATTTTAAGAGGAAAACATTGATCGCTGCCTCCGCATGGGTATGGAGCCTGCAGCCCGGGCATGTGTCCTGACCAGGAATTGATCCTGCAACCCTCTGGTGCAGGGGATAATGCCCAACCGCACTGAGCCACACCGGCCAGGGCAAGGACCTGTTTGTCTTTAGTTCATCATGCATGTTTTACATTCTAACTTGCTAGTTACTGGAAAATCCTTGTTTATCTTTGAGAAGAAAGAGGAAGAGGCTAAGTGAAATTGTTTTTTTTAAAGCTGTGATTTGTTGGCCTCTGGCTTTTTCCCCAGGTCTATGAACAGGTTCTTTTTTGTTTTTATGTTTCTAAAATGAAAACCTGACCACATTTATTTTGTTGCTGGTATGTCTGAGTTATGCTAGTATGTCAGCTGAATGGCTGACATGTGAGTACTGATGGTTCATTTGAATATTGCTATTTGGCAACATTTTTCCCCTCATGTTTTTTTTTTTTAATATATTTTATTGATTTTCCACAGAGAGGAAAAGAGAGGGACAGAGAGCTAGAAACATCGATGAGAGAGAATCATCAATCAGCTGCCTCTTGCACACCCTCTACTGGGGATGTGCCCGCAACCAAGGTACATGCCCTTGACTGGAATCGAACCCGGGACCTTTCAGTCTGCAGACCAACACTCTATCCACTGAGCCAAACCGGTTTCGGCTCCCTCATGTTTTTCATTATTATCTTCTGAAAGTGATTGGAATTTTAAGGTTCAGTAAGATTTCAGAGCACACAAGATCAGGCCCATTTTTGATAGGAAGGAAGACAGAATTTTAATTTTTTTATCACATAGCTTTGGTCCCTTTTATAAAAGAGAAATGTTGTAAATGATTGAAATCTTGAGAAAAGACTCACGTTGGGAAGATCTGGACCTCCCGCGGGGTAACTGCTCTCCTGTGTGTGCAGGTACAGGGAACGGCTCCGTCCTGGTGTACCACCTGACCAGCGGACTGCTGCACAAGGAGCTGAGCGTCCACTCGTGTGAAGTCAGGTGAGGGCCCTGTGTCACCAACACCACGCCCGGCGCTCTGCACGGTGCCCGGCCGTGTGGTGAAGCCCGAGAGCCGGCACGGTCAGCAGTCACGTCAGGCACGGCTCGCTCAGCGAGATGGGCGCCGATGGCCGCTTCTGTAAGGGCAGTGCAGGGAGTACTGCCCACACATCGCTGTGACGAGGTGTTTCTCCCGAGGCTCGGGCTGTTTTCTTACTGGAAATCACTGTTTCCTTGGTCGGGTTTATCAGCTGGTTTGTCATTTCTATAGAGATCCCTTAGTAGGACTGCTGATGAAAATTTGAATAAGGTCATTTTAATAATTAATCTCATTTATGTTTTTGTTTAAGCACCATGAGAACAGAACCAAACGCTAGCATTGTAAAATTTCGAGATGTGATCTTTTTGTGAGTGTGCAGACATAGTGAGGGAGAGCCAGAGTGACAGAGGGGTGCGTGCCTCTTGCTTTCTCTCTTCTCATGGCCTTGCTGTGCTGATTGTATGGCTGTTTCCCTTTTGTGCCCGAGCAAGGATGGACTGTGTAATGTAAAGACATTAAATTGTCGGTATTGTTGACAATATTATAACAAACGTATCATCTATACTTTCTCTATACTTTTGTTATAATATCATCTATACTTTTCTTTATCCGTTTGTTATAATTCTTAGCGAACCCTTAAAGAGCACGCTATTCTGAGCAAACGCCGTGTCTGAAGGGGCAGAGGTTGGCCCTGCGGGTATCCGAGCTGCTGAGGGGGTGGAGGCTCCTGAGGAGTTCGATGGGCTCTTCTCCCAGGGGCAGTGCTCTGTGGTGCAGCCAGGGTGACCGTCCACCCTGTGCCTCCCCTGTGTCTCCCTGATACGCGCCATGGGGCACATTGTCTCCAAAAGCTGGCCTCTACCTCCTCCTCTGCAGGAGTCTGTGTGCCCACAGCTCCGACAGCCTCCTCCTTTCCTCGTGGCAGCACCAGCAGCCAGACTCCACTTGCCCACACTCGCTCTCAGGTTCGGTAGGCATTGCTCACACTCGCAGGCATTCCTCCCATTGAACCGCCTCTCAGCTCCGGCGGGAGGCCTTCCTTCCCAGTTCAGGGGGGCCTCCTGCGGATGGATGGTGTGTGCACCTGAGCAGGAGACGTTTTGACAGTAAGGTAAAAATTTGGCCGAGCCAGGATCCATGTTAGGACTTTGGCTTCTGGAAAATCAAGCACGTTTTCCTTCTCTCTGAACACTGGCATGTTGAATGAAGGCAGTAGCTAGTCCCAGTGAACTGCTCATTTCTTAAAGTCAGATTTGTTCTCCTGGCTCCGTTGGGTCCTAGATGTCAGTCAGTCCATAACTTAGAGTTGTTATGGTAATACTTATTACTGAGTGACACTGAGAGTGCCTAGAAACTGTTACCTGGATTCCAGACAACTCCAGGGGTACATTCCTCACTCGTACTGGTGTGAAGGATACACCAATCTGGACCCTATTTCATATGAATTCTCCCTATTGCCATTTTGAAGAAAATTCACCTTTTATATTCAGAGATGTTACCCAAGAAGATGCTAACATCCTGCCGTCCTGTGCTTCAATTAATACAATTATAGCATCATAATTACAAAAGCCATTATGAAAATCTCACAGCATGTTACAAAAACTGCTGAACTTATTAGCAATCAACCCACTACACTCTGGATATTCACATGCAAATTAAAGGCCAGCTTTTAGAAAGTTGTTTTTCTACCCCATGCTAAATGTGTTGTGTAAAACCACTTAGTCTGAAGCACTTGAATCTCACGCACGCTCACGGCCAGGGATCGCCCAGCTGCAAGTTGTCTCTGTGTGGTCTTTGAAAGTCATGGTGTTTTAACCAGTTATCTTTTATTGAGCAGCTTCTGTGCCTGCAGACAGACAGGTGTGGCTCATGATCTGACGGAAGATTCCTAGAAGTAGGTGAAGTGGCCTCATGTCGGTTTTCTTAGGTTATTAGCTTGTGTCTTTGTCCAGTAGACTAGATTATAATTCTAGAGGCCCGGTGCACGAATTTGTGCATGGGTGGGGTTCCTTGGCCTGCCCAGCAATCGGGGCTAATCTGGGTTGGCTAAGGGAGGTTGGCCGTGGGAGCACAATGACCACAAGGGGGCAGCTCCTGCGTTGTCTGCCCTCTGGTGGTCAGTGCACACAATGGCAACCAGTTGCAAAGGTTGCTTACCGTAGGCTTTTATATACAGTATATAGATAGCCCGATACTATTTTCAGTATCAGAAATTATTAGAATAGTAGTTTATATGGATATCAGAACATTGTCTGGCTCAGTGCTGTTTTGAGGAAATGGAGTGATTTGTGGAAAGTAAAATGATCTCTGTTTTGTCTTTCAATAAATTTGCAGACGTTCGTTTTATATAATCCCAGAACTTTAGGGCCTGTCAGGAAGTGTGTGCTCCCCCAGCACGCACACCATGTCCTGGGAAGGACTAGAAGTAAATGGTGGCACCCATCCCCAGTGGGGGTCCGCGCGCCCAGCAGGAAACCTTAGGGGGTCAGAACCCCAGACACTGCTCAGTAGTTAGGGATCCTACAGAACTTGCCTGGATAGAGTCCGAGCGTGAGCTGCTGCTCTCCCATTGTGTGTGAAGCTCAGTGCACAGTATAACCTAAGCAATAGTTTCTAATCCTCAGAGCAAGCACTGGGTGTTCAGCTGTGTCTGACAAGAGTTTTCACTCTTTTCTTTTGAGAAATAACCCCCTGATCTCATCTACTCTGAGGTCCCACCTGATTTTCTTTCTCTGCAGTGGATCATGGGATGGATATACCAGCTGCTGCTGGAATCGATTGGCTCAAAGGCAGCACGCCTGGTGTTAGAATAAAATCAAATCAAATAATAGCCACCCCCTTTCTGTTATGTGTGAACCCTGGGACATCCTGTAAGCCAGGGGGCAAGCACTCCTTGAATAGGTGTGAGACTAACATAAGACAATGTGAGGCTTTTCTCCACCTCGCTCATTTAACCGGAGGAGTTACCACTGGGGCAGCGTGTCCTGTGCCTGTGAGACGCACTGGTCCCTCCCTTCAGAGAGAGAGAGAATGTCTAGGTCTAGTGCCGTTTCTCAGCCAGCTGCCCCGGCCCCTCATCCCCCCGGCCCTCCTCCCCCCGGCCCCCCCCCGCCCCTCGGTGGTGCAGGCTTCCAGGCACAGCCCTGTGCGCCCTCTGGTCTCAGCTTCATGGTCCTGAAGCCTCGCCTGCCCCGAGGGACTGACAGCTCTGCTGACCTCTGCGCCTCTCCGGTCCTCGGGAACTAGAATAGAATGAGGTGCGATCGCTCCTGCTGCGTCGGAAGCTCAGGAGGGCAGCGTTCCCAGGGCCTAGCGCACCCACTGGCACGCACCGAGTGTGTTGTTATAAACGTGGAGTGGAGCGCTGGGGCTGGAGTTGTCAGTGTCCGGCGACAGTGGCCGTCGTGGGCGGAGCCGAGCGGTTCAGATGCCAGCAGTGAGGCTCGGAGTGTGCCCTGAGGTTCTGTCTGATTGAAGCCTCAGACTTAGGAGCAGAGTGAGTCCAAGCTGACTCTCCTCTTTGGAGAAAACCGAATGAGGATGTTACCCATCAGGAGAAAGAGAAACTGGAGACAGGACTTCCCCAGTGGTGACTGACCACGTCGTAGTGCGTTCACCGGACGTGCTGTTTGCATTTGACAAGGGGGAGGCTCTTCCAGATCGCACGGCTCAGTGTGTGTGGCTTGCTTTGGGAGTTTATGCCTCCTGACCAAGAATGTTGATAAAATTTGATAAAATTCCTAAGTGGACTCAACTTCAAGCAGTCTGCTCAGAATATTTCTGTACCACTTGTTTTTAAGCAGAGGAATTCCCAGAAACCACCGCAGCGTGACTCCTTTACCGGATTTTAAGTTACTTTATTGCTGCTACCGATGCCGATAGCCAAACTGTCTTGTCAGTATCTGGAGATAAAGTTTTAACTAGAAATAATTTCATATGTGTTGGAAATATATGGTAATTTAGGCTCAAATAAGAGATTATGTTAATATTACTTCTTAATTAACTTGTATAATTTAGGTCTTGGGAAAACTTACTTGTCAAATAACTTTTTCAAACAGAAAAAGTATTAGCTTAATCTTTAATTTCTCATTCTAGGGGTATTGAGTGGACGAGTTTGACTGGCTTCCTTTCTTTTGCTACCTCAACACCGAACAATATGGGGCTGGTGAGGAACGAGCTTCAGCTGGTTGACCTTCCCACAGGTGTGTGCTCTGGGCCTGTTGCCGGTGGCGACGGCTGGTCATGCTGATCAGAGCCATTGCCATTCCTGTACGGGCTCTGAAGCTCTTGCTTCCCCACGGAGCTCTGTTGCTGTGTCTGTAAGTGCGTGTCTTGCTGTTCTCTCACCGTGTCCTGGGGAGGACTCAGCGTTGTTTGTATGCAAATGGTGTCACCACGGGTGTGTGACGAAGGGAGCCCCATTGGCCTGAACAGGAGATTCATAAATACATATGCCATCGGTTCTTCTTTTACACACAGTTACAGATAGATAGCAGAAGTTCTGTTTTAAAATAAATCCAGGTAGCTCAACTCAGATTCTGTTTCAGAATTTTGGACTTTAAAGGAAATCCTTAAAAAACTTACAGGTGAGGATTGTTTCTAAATGATCGCATTTAAGACATTTGATAGCTTCTGGCTGACTAATCAGGGAGATTTAATTTGGGAGCTTAAAGACTTTACCACAGGAAACTTCCTGTAAAGTAACTTGTTCAGAATTGTTAAAAACCTACAGCCCAAAGAATTTCAAAGTGAAAAACTTGAAAGTAGAATAAGGTGAGGATTTCAAATTATTTTATAGCACATGCATTGATTTCAAATAAATTTTTTTTACAAAATTGTGGTTTCTTTAAAATGCCATAGCAATATAAATATATGTAGATGGTTTTAACCAATAAAAAGCGTATGTGTGTGTAATGTGTGTGGTAAATCAGGTATATTGTTGCTTCCTTATATTCTCAAGGTGTATTTCCAAGGTAGAGTTGAGAACAGCTAAGGTACAGATCAGAGTGTTACTAATCCTCAAGGACTTGGCGCCACCTGCAGGCCAGTGTTGCTCTTGCGTCCCTGGAAGTGACTAGGTCCCAGATTCCCCAGGTGCCCCACAAGGCTGCTTGTCTCTGGTCCCAAGGTTCCTAGGATGAAATGGCGCTCTCTCGTGTTCTTCACTAAAACAAGCAAATAAACCAAAACCCTGTTCGCTTTTCCCCATCACTCCGGTTCAGGACTTGTAGATAACTGTCTGTTACAACCTGCTTCTGAGGAACCAATGTCTGAGTGGAGGCCTGGAGGCGTCATTGTCTTTAAATTGAGTGTGTTCTCTCCTGATTAATGTGAATAAAACACTAGGAAAATGTATTAAAATATATGTTCAGACATAGGTAGAATTTGCTTTTTTTTGTTTGTTTAAATTCTCACCTTAGGACATGCTGAGGGTTGAGAGGGTGGGGGCGGGGAGAAACATCGATGTGAAAAACATCCACAGGTTTCCTTCGGTCCTGGGGATCGAACCACAGCACAGGTGTGTGCCTGCCCGGGAACCAGGCGCAACCCTTGTGCACAGGATGCCGTTCAGCCAGCTGAGCCGCTCCAGCTGGGCACGCTTTTTTGATGAGAGAACGTCATTGGCTTCTCCGGCAGTTAACTAGTTCCTGCCATTCCCCAATTTCAGTTTGTAGAGAACTTTTGATAGGAACAGGTCAGAGTATTGCAGTTGGGTATTTTGCACCTGGAATAAGAATCTTTTCCCCATGCGTTAGTGTTTGTCAGCATGGGAATGTTTATATTCCTTTGAATGTACAGTGACAGTGCTCTCCTGTAATGCTTTCAAACTTTAGAAATTGGCATTTCTAAATTTATAAAATTAAATTATTGAAAGAAACCACAGAAGAAATATAAGAAACTATAACAAGTGAAGATATCTTTTTATAAAATAGGATTTGAATATAAGTAATATATTATTGGTCTTTAACTTGTAATGCTTTTGAGAATATGGCTTGAATTTGACTATTAGATGCAGAAGCAGAGGGGAGAAGAGGGTTGCAGGGGTCAGAGTACATGATATAGCTCCTAGTTTCCCAAGTTCTATGGGCCGTTTTCTCACCTTGTCTTCAATATTTGCAATCATAGGCAGGAGCATTGCTTTCCGAGGAGAACGAGGCAATGATGAATCGCCCATCGAAATGATTAAAGTATCTCATTTGAAGTAAGTATCAGCCTAAACACATCTATGGTATTATTGCAGTAGAATCTCTGTCCTCTTTAAGGGTGAGAATGTGCTAAAGTCCATAGGGGAGCTCTTCCTAATAGCAAATGGTGACATGCAGCCATATCAAAGGAAATAATTTAGTCACAAAATTAATATGCTGTCTCTTTTTAAAAATATTTTTTTTATTTCAGAGAGGAAGGGAGAGAGAGAGAAACATCAATGATGAGAGAGAATCATTGATTAGCTGCCTCCTGCATGCCCTCTGGAGATCGAGCCTGCAACCCAGGCATGTGCCCTTAGATTGGAATTGAACCCGGGTCCCTTCAGCCTTCAGGCTCAGGCTCTATCCATTGAGCCAAACCAGCTAAGACAAGTTGCTGTCTCCATTTCTCCACTTCTACAGAGATGAGAGGACTTGTGTGGATCATAGTTCATTAGGTTGGTAAAAACAGCAGCCCCGTTTTGTTCTGCTGCAAATTGACATAAATCCTGCCAGCCACTAAGAAAAGGCAGTTCATTAGATGATGAAATTCTCTCTTTTTTTGAAGTTACCATATGAAGATTTTATTTTCATATAATAAAACAAAATATGACACTCTAGAACTGATCACTTGACCCCTTCTCTTCTTATCTCCTCCCAGTTCAAAATGCTTGCATCTCTTAATAGCCAGTATTCTCTTAGATCTGATGTTAGGCTCAATGCATTCAAGCCTCAGCACAATCTTCTTTGTAGTTTTGGCCTTTTTTCAGGAAAAAGGCTCAGTCTGCCCACCACAGCCACTTTGCTTCCCGTCATAACGCCGCTTTCCCTGGCACTCAGAGGATCCTGCCCTTCTTGTGCTGTGTTACTGTGTGGGATTGGTGCTTGTCACACTTCTCACAGAAAGTTCTGCCGGTTTTAGGAACGTTCACCATGTTTGCGAGCGCTATCAGCAATGGAAGGAAGACGACTTGAAATGCTCTTGTACTTCCACCTGATTGTGGTTTATTAAGTGAAAGAACTTACTTTATTTGTAATGTATACTCATTTTACCTCCAGGACACTTCTGAGTTTTTTGCTCCAAGGGGGAATATACGGCAGGATTATCTACACTAATAAAAGAGAAAGATTCAAATGGACCGTACATTTGTGATTTACTGAACTTTTTACCATGTATGTGAACATTTTGCAAAAAGGCACTTATTTAGTAATTTTGTTTGTTTTAGGCAGTATTTGGCAGTTGTATTCAAAGATAAACCACTCGAATTATGGGATGTTAGGACTTGTACCATTCTTCGAGAAATGTCCAAGAACTTTCCTGGGATAACCGCTTTGGTGAGTTGTACTTAACGAAACGGTTTATTTAGGGATGGGAGTGTGTGGCGAATAGTTGTCTTAGCTTGAGTTGAAATTGTTATCGCCATGTGTTTTCTTGTAAAAATGTGTGTCCAAAGAAGATGATCTGAATAAATGAAGACAGCTCTTATTCTTGGATGTGTTAAGCTAACGCTACATTAGTGCAATTCCAATTCAAATTTTATTCAGAAGTTTGAGGAGCAGGATGGATAGCACAGTGCTACTTATGTAAGTTACAAATGCATACAAAATGACTACATGCTAATCCTACATAATAAAAGCCTAATATGCTAAGTGTTTGGTTGTCTGGTTGGCCATTCAACCAATCAAAGTGTAATATGCTTATAACTAGGGGCCCAGTGCAGCAAAGAATATTCAGTAACCACCAGAGGCTCGCCCCAATCTGGCACCCCCGCTCACCTGCTCCACCATCCTGCTGTGGCCAATGCCCGCCATGTTCCGGGCCTGTGCCCTCTCCAAATCCGGGACCCCTCGGGGGATGTCAGAGAGCCGGTTTTGGTCCGATCCTGCAGGCCAGGATGAGGGACCCCACTGGTGCATGAATTCGCAGCGGGCCTCTAGTTTATACGTACGAGACGATAGTAGACTAAATGCATTAAAGCAGGAGGCGTGTAAAAGGAGCAATAAATAGAGAGGTTGGAAGTGGACCTGCGGGTGATAACACTGAGCAGAGAACACTGTCAGCTCTCCCTGGCACCAAGGCTGTGGGAGGGGTGGGAGTGTGCCTGGGAGATACACCGTTGAGTTTATTATTTCCAGTTCATAAAAAGGGAGTATCAAAGGGTTAGACTTTTTAGAAGTTCGCCATTAAATTCTTCTACCTTAAGCTCTAATTGAAGACAAGAGGTAGCAAGGGGTAGAGGTAGATTATGAAAATCGTCTGCCTTAAGCTGTAATGCAAATGCATTCCTTCGGCCTTTCTGTAAATAATGAGTCTCTGGGACAACTGTAACTCCTGGGCAGCAATAGTAAGTGACGCTCATAGTTATAATTAATAATCAGTGACGGCACCGCAGGAGCCCGCTGCTCTGGGCGGACGCTGAGCAGTGCCGTGTCTCCCTTCACAGGAGTGGTCCCCGTCTCACAACCTCAAGAGCCTGAGGAAGAAGCAGCTGGCCACCCGGGAGGCCATGGCTCGCCAGACCGTGGTCTCCGACGCCGAGCTGAGCATCGCCGAGTCGTCCGTGATCAGGTGGGTGCCCTTGCCCGCCTGCCACCTGTGGTGCCCGGGTCACGGGGGAGAGTCACGTCGCTGCCGCGCCGCTGAGCGCAGTCAGTGCTTCGTCATGTCCATCGTGACGTGATCCTTCTGTCCCACACCGTCCACCCTGACAGTAAAACGAGCGGAGCCTTGAACATACAGAGGTCATGCTGTCATTGATGTGCAAAGAAAACTTTCAGCGTTCTACACGTAGTATTGTCCTCACCCATCCCCACCAGTTTTCCAATAAAACCACCCCAGGGAAGGATGGCCCTGGAAAGCCCCGCCTGCAGAGAGCGCTCTGGGGCAGAGCATTGAGGAGGGGCCTCCTGTGTGATGGAGCTGCTCCTCCACGCGGGGCGGTCCTCCCGGGAGGACTGCCGGGGAGGGGCTTGTGTTTTCCTGTTATTAGCTTCCGCTTTTTTAAAATGGTTTTGGACACCCCTTCCCCATTAATTTTGGATGAGTTAATTAGTCAAGGTGTCGCTCTAAAGAGATGAGTATTTTTATCTCGTTTTGCCCAAAGCTTGCTGCAGGAGGCGGAGAGTAAGTCTGAGCTCAGTCAGAACATCTCGGCCCGGGAGCACTTCGTGTTCACAGACAGCGACGGGCAGGTCTACCACTTCACCGTGGAGGGCAGCTCCGTGAAGGACAGCGCTCGGATCCCCCCCGACGTGAGTCCCGCCGAGCACGGCTGCTGAGTGCTGGTCAGAGGGTGTGGTTCATACCCGGTGAAGCCACACCTACGCTGGAAAACTATTTCAGAAAAATGAAATGTAAATAAGTTCAGTGTCTAAGGAGACGGTATCATCGATGGACTTGTTCACACTGCCGTATCATTAATTACAGCTGTGGCCCAGTTCTTCCAGGTGCTGCTTCCCTAGAGAACTGAATGTGTGGGTTTTATTGTATATTGCTCTATAGAAGCAAACACAAGATGCTTTTTAATAAGAAGTAACTGAGCAATAATGTTATTTAATAGCGAATGTGTGTGGACCTTTGACTGTGGTAGACATTATTCTGAGGCCTTGACCTGCATACTTTTATTAATAATTTTATTAATGGGAACTCCTAAGTTTCATGACTTGCCCTACTTTATTGATGGTAAAACCCAAGACAGACAGATGAAGCGAACATGCAGCAGTCACGTGGTCAAGCTGGGTTCGAGGCCAGGCTCCTCGGCTCCCATCCCACAGCCTGGGGGACTGTGCTGCCGCGGCAGGTCCTCCCACCGCGAGGGCCCAGGCGTGCCGGTCTGACCTCCTGCCTCTCACGTGCCTGCTTTGCACGGCTCTCTGTGGGTCCCAGGGTGCAGGCCTGTGCGGGGTGCAGTCTCTTCACCTCCACTTTCCCGGAGCCACAGGCTGGATCCTCTGCCTCAGGAGAAAAATTGCTGCCGATGGTTGTGAAACCGCTTTGGCTTCCCCTGGAGATGGTTTCTCTTGTGCAGCGAGAGAAGCTGGAGCCCAGGGCTCTCTGGTCAGGGTTCCCTTTCCTTCTCTTTCCTTTTCTTTCCTTTCAGATAGTTCTTTCTCAAGGACACACCTTCTCCATAAAGCAGGTTCAGATAACTTAATATCCATCAAGTTGAAATCTGGTTTTTCACCGTTGAAAGTGATACACTAGTGATTTGATTGCATGCATAATAAAGCTGACCATTTATAATTAAGTATTAAAATACTAGCTTGTCACGGTTATTAAGTAAAGACATTGTTCTGTCGGGACAGCGTGTGGGTAGGGTTTATGTGTACTTGTTGCCGTTCTCTCCTAGGGAAGCATGGGCAGCATTACTTGCATCGCTTGGAAAGGGGATATGCTAGTCCTTGGAGATATGGACGGGAATTTAAATTTTTGGGACTTGAAAGGCAGAGTATCCAGGTATGAGCTAAGAATGCACTCTTATCTGGTTTAAAAAGTGACCTCTTGAGCTGAGTCTCCTGTCACTGAACTGGGGAGGAAGGCCCTGGGCTGAGCCCGCCTCTGGATCCTTCAGCCCTGCAGACGGTCCACACCGAGGTGCGGGGACATTATCCCAGCTGCTGGGAAGGGGCAGACCCTCTGTCAGCTCGCCCCGGCCCGGGAAGGGAAGTGGCTCTCCCATCACAGACCTTGTCCGAAGCAGAAATGGGAAGGGACGTGGATATAGCTCCCAATCCCTCTCTCTCACACTGTGCTCTGTCTGTGTGTTCTCAGAGGGGTCCCGACCCACCGCAGCTGGGTGAGGAAGATCCGTTTTGCCCCGGGGAAAGGGAACCAGAAGTTGGTCGCCATGTACAACGACGGAGCTGAGGTGTGGGACACCAAGGAGGTAGGCCTGGCGCGGGCGCCGCGGAGGGACAGGGCGCCGTGGAGGGAGAGGGCGCCGTGGAGGGTGCGGGCACTTCGGAGGGGGAACCTGTGTGTGGGCCGTCAGCCTGAGAGCAGCTTCCTCCGCTGAGTTTCCTTCCAGCGTTTCTGCTCCAGAGGGGACAGCTCAGCGACGGTAGATGTTAGCACCGCCTTGGGGCCTTCAAAGTGCAGCTGCATGTGGGAGGCAGGCAGATGCCCGAGTCCTCGGCTTTGCCCTGGCCCCGGGCCTCTGTGTGACGATGACCAGACGGTGAGCATCCCCTGCTCTTCTTGAAGGTGCAGATGGTGAGCAGCCTGCGGAGCGGCAGGAACGTGACCTTCCGGGTGTTGGACGTGGACTGGTGCACGTCGGACAAAGTGATCCTGGCGTCGGACGACGGGTGCCTCCGAGTGCTGGAGATGTCCATGAAGCCCGCGGGCGTCCGGGTGGACGAGCAGGAGCTCACTGGTAGGCACTCTGACAGGAGCTTTGTTCTGTGCGGGTGCTCCCTGTGGGGGGTGCTCCCTGTGGGGGGCGCTTCTGCTCCCTCAGCCCTTGCGTCCGAGGTCTGATTGAAGGGGTGGGGAGCTGGGGTGCTGCTACGCAGAGACGCTGGACTCTGTAATCGCAGGTGTCAGTCACTCCCCAGCTCGTTCCCCACGTGCCTTCTCTGACCCTTTTCGGGCTTTTTCAAAGATGAGAGAAGTTTGCGTTCACAGGAAGGGCTGACTCGGAATGTCGGGGTCTCACCAGAGGGCACAGCTCTGGTGGCTGCTGCCTCCCAGGGACGAGCGTCGTGTCCCGGCAGCCCTCGGTTGTTGGGAAATCGCTCTGGGAAGCGTTCAGAGAGTTAATGAATTCTGATGCCTATCTTACGACCCATTAAAAATGAAAACATCATGTGAGATCAAAAGCAAAGTGGGAGGTCTGTCCTATAGCCTCGGAGACGAGAGACAGGACAAGCCAGTGCAGGCGGGCCCTGCCGAGGCCCCGGGTTTCTGGAAAGAAGACAGCTCTTGGGGACAGGAGGGTCGCAGAGGACTGCTGAGTGTGAACTGCGTTTTAGGTGATTTCATCGGATCAATGGTAACACTGTCGGTTGTGGAAAAATGTAGAATGAGAAATACTCTTGACCACTTTCCAACTTAGAAATTGAAAAGTCCACATAAAATATTTTATCTGTGACTTAATTTATACTTAACTACATAGAACGAAGTGTTCTACAGCCGTGTGTCCAATAGAAACACAGCGGACCACATAAATTTAAATTTCCCGGACCACATAAAAAAGAAACAGATGAAGTTGATTTTAATAAGAATTGTATTTAAGCCAGTATATACAAAGTTATATCGTTTTAACATAAAATCATTATTAAAAATTACTAATGAGATAGTTTACATTTTCAGGACTTAGTCTTCAAATCCCAGTGTATTTTCACGTAGAGCGTACCTCAGTTCAGAAGCAGGTTCTCCATTGAAACGCGTGTTAGTCATATTTAGATTTTATAAAACTCACCGCTCAGAGCGTAGTGCTGTAGTCAGACTCTTCCCAGTGTTCTTAGATGACTGGTTGGGTGTCATATTTTAAGTGTAAATTAATTAAAATTAAGTGAGAGAAGAGTTCACCTGCTTCCCTGTGTGACCGCGTTCCCAGGTTTCAGGAGCCGAGGCCGAGGCCGAGGCTGGGACTGGACAGCACACGTGGCTGCGTGTCTCACGGAGGCAGCCCGGGTGAGGGTTCCTGTTGCTGCTGTGTGCAGCTGTCCACGGATCCGGGCAAGGGCTCTGCGGGATACGGGAGTGGGCGTGCGGCCCTGCAGGGAGTCAGAGTCCAGATGTCGGGTTGGAATTCTGGATCTCCTGTTAGTTTGCACAGGAACTTGTTGAAAACAGGCAGATTGTCGGTGTGTCCTAAGTAAGCCAACCACTGCGTGTCGGGATTCTAGGGCCCAGAGCCCGGGAAGATGGGGCTTTTGTTCACGGGCCCCTTCTCAGTGAGGCCTGAACACATACTGGGCCCGGGTAGCCTGGCCCTGCAGCCAGCAGCTCAGGGCGAGGGCCACGCTGGTTTAATGGTCTCAGGAAAGCAGCCATCGAATAGGAAGATGGCACGGGTGAGTGTTTGCTAGGATGGTCAAGTAATGACCTGTATGGCACCTGCTGGATTGCCGCACTGGGTCTTGCAGTCAGATGGGGTAATTATCCTGTACCACGCAGGACACCGGGTCTTTGAAAGAAAAATTTTAGTTTGAGGAAGAATCTCTCCACTTGTGTGTCTAAGTGGTGATGATGTCAGCCACACTGTCTCACCTGCCACCATACTCTGTAAACTGTCTATAGCTGAAGCTTCATCCTATCTAATAAAAGCCTAATATGCTAGGTATCCAGTCGTCCATTCAACCAATCAAAGCATAATATGCTAATGATATGCTAAAGTCACTCAACTGCTATGACGTGCACTGACCACCAGGGGCAGAGCTCCAACCAGTAGGTTAGCTTGCTGCTGAGGTCCAGCAGATTGGAACTGAGCAAGATGGGCCGGACACACCCTGGAGCTCTGCCTCGGTCCCTTCTTGGCTGGCCAACCTCCCTCGTCCCTCCCCAGCCTTGATCGTGCACCAGTGGGGTCCCTCAGCCTGGCCTGTGCCCTCTCGCAATCTGGAATCCCTTGGGGGATGTCGGAGAGCCGGTTTCAGCCTGATCCCGCAGGCCAGGCCCAGGGACACAAATTTGCACACCAGGCCTCTAGTAGTAGTAGCATAGCAATTGTGTTTTTGTAAACCCACTTTTTGTTTGTGTGTCCAGAGCCCGTGTGGTGCCCATATCTCCTTGTCCCAAGAGCCTCCCTCGCCTTGAAGGCTTTCTTGCTGCACCAGCCGTGGAGCGGACAGCACTCGTTGGATATTTCTCAAGTGTGAGTGTCTGCACTTCTGTTTTCCCTTGTCATCTCCTTGGGGGTGTAGGACGTCCATGAAAGTTAGCTGGGTGCCCGTGCTGCCCTTGGCAGCCCTGTGGCTCCTCACAGTCTGAACGACAGCATGAGGGTGGAGACGGCCGGTGGAGGCCAAGAGGGTTTGGGGCCAGACTTAAATCTTTAAGAGCATCAGGCATGGGCCCCCTCAGGCATCTTGTTTCATACATTTCAGTACCTGCCTCATTGTACAAAAGTATCCACAGGAAGGATTGTTGGCAGTTGTACGTAAACCCACAAGTGTTCCTGCACTTGTGTCATGCGGGGTGCAAGACAGGCTTTCTCTCCAGGGGAAGGGACACCTGACCCACCAAGGGGCCCTCTCTCAGGGAGTGTCTGCCTGGGAAGGGGCGCCCTCTGGTGGAGCGGAGGGCACACACTCCACTCGTCATCGCCGAACCCGGTGGGTTTGGCGCCCACCAGTAAGTCTTCTGGTTTCTTGAAAGTCAGGGGGGCTCTCTTTGCCGTGTCCTCGGTTCGATGCAATGAGGCAGAAGCCAGCACCAAAGATGATGGGGGGAGGGAGAGTCCCTGAGAACAGTGCTGCTGTTTTGGTCTGCAGCCAGCTTTTAACCAAGGACTACAAACAGGTTATTTCTCTAATTAACCTGTTTTATGGTGAACAAATGAATGGTTGTACCTGAAGAAATAATGAACTCACTCAAAATCTCTTCTGTGCAGTGATTATCCAGAAAATGAAGAAATAAAGAGCCTTCTTCAAGAGCAGTTGAACTCGTTGTCCAAGTAAGCACTCCAGCCATGTTTATTAGAAGATGAGAAGGAAACACTCCGTCCATCAGGCTGTTTAAAGTGAGGACAGGTGCAGCGCAGGAAACACGTGTGCCGGGAGACACGTGTCCCCGGGCCTGGTGGGTGGGAAGGGACGCTGACCTGTCTCGGCACATTCCTGGGGCCTGGGCCCTGGTCTCCTGTCGGGGCAGGAGCAGAGCTGGGGGCGAGCGGCCCCGGCTCAGGCTGCATCCACCACAAACCCACGAGCTCCTGCGAACACGTGCCCAGGCGGTCTGTGTGCCCACTTCTTGCTCCTACAGCGGCCTTGTCCAGGCCCGGGCACAGTCTGGCGAGGAGGTCAGTGCTCCATAGCCAGGAGCAGGTAGATTAGGTAGGAATGATGCTGCAAAGGAAGTGGAAGCATACAGGTAACACCTAACCCATTTATGCAATCCAGAGTCTGTTACACTTAATTAGAACAGTGCACCATAACAGAATGCTTTATTGAGGTCAAATGCCAAATAATTACCTTATTGTTTTCTCTAGTCAAAGGTTAACATTTGTGTTTAAATGGAAAAGGATAGGTTTAAAGAATATCTCTCTTTTATGAATACATATTTGGCTATCTTAGAAATACCAGTTTATAAAGACACTAGCCCTTCTTCCTTAAATATGTTACATCAGATATTTCAGAAGCAAATGCTGGATGTGCTTCTCAGGGGCACGCTGCTGCTGGTGACCAGCGGGTCGTCTGTGGGCAGCTGTTCCCTTTTTCAAAACTGTGTCTCAGGGTCGCAAGAAGGTCAGACACGGTCAGAGCCTCAGCGCTGAGTCTGACGGACCCTCTCCAGGCCACACGCTCTGGGCTCCAGAAGCGTCTTTAGTGCCAGGGATGTGTTCTGAACACAGCCTTGAGTGGAATTTCTATCTCTAGAGCCTGTTGATTCATCCCCTTGCTTTGTTGTCTAATTAAATGTTTTTTCTTGCCTTTGATTCGTCTGCAGTGACATAAAGAAACTCTTGCTCGATCCAGAATTCACTCTTCTGCAAAGATGCCTGCTGGTGTCCAGGTAACATTTTCTGAAGAACTCTGTGGCTGAGTGTTGTCCTGGCATCAAGGGGTGGCGTTGATTCCCATCAGGGCACGGGACTGGGCTGTGGGCTTAACCCCCAGGGGGCTTGCAGGAGACGGCCCAGGGATGTTTCTCTGTCATCAATGTTTCTATCTCCCTCTCCCTTCCTCTCTAAGGTTAATCTTTAAAAAGCCATATATATAAAAGAAAGGAGTTCTGTATAAGAGACAGAATTGGTTAACTCATTTCTTTTATGGATTTTTAGTTAAGACCAAACTCTCTTAGATTAGAAAAATATAGTGCAGTTTATTCTTTAATATAACAGTTTTTAAAGTAGTAACACAAATAGAAAAAACATTACATTTAAACGTGAGATCGAGGCCTTTTCTATTGAAAGACTCCCTCCTCAGACAGCTTTTTACAGTGTCGGCTATAAAGGGCGTGCACTTCAGTGTACTGATGAGTTATATTAGACTCCATCACCGGTACTCTCACCGTACCGTGGAGTTGTCACCTGTGAGAAAGACACTTCCCTCCACTCCCGGGAGGACAGATTGGCGTCCCCAGACCTCGTTCGTAGGCAGTTAACCAGGGAGCCTCCTCCGTGTGGTGCTGTGGCTCCGAGGAAAGGGCGCTTTGGCAAACGGCATATGGCCCAGGCTCCTGGCCGGCACTGCTCTGGGCACAGACGGAGAGGCCTGGGGCTGAGGGGCCCGCTGCGGCCAGGCCCGTATGGTTTGAGCCGGGCACCCCCTCCCCCGGGTCACGTGGCAGCACTGAGCCCGGCGTTCGGCGCTCAGAGCCCGTCCAGCGTCTGTGGGGGTTCATTTGACACTTGGCTTTGCCTCGCAGGCTCTACGGCGACGAGTCGGAGCTGCACTTCTGGACCGTGGCCGCCCACTACCTGCACAGCTGGTCCCAGGAGAAGGCGGCCAGCACCCCCGCTGCCCAGGACGCTGCCCCCCAGGACAGAGCGAGCAACCCGCTGGACATCTGCTACGACGTGCTCTGTGAGAACGCCTACTTCCAGGTGCCGTGTGCAGCAGGAGACCCTGAGCTTGTCCCCGGGCACTGCCGTGTTTCTGAGCCTCCTCACCTTGGGGCGCTGGAGCTAAGTGACAGCCCGCAAAGCGGAATGAGCCCAGGCCCACGCTTGTATAAAAAAGGCCGGACCCAGGACCTGGAACGATGGATGGCTCTAGGTTTTTTAATACCATTGATATTTTGTTAGCAGTCTTTTATTTTTTTCTTTGCCTAAAATTTTTTAACTTGTTTATTCTCTCTCTCTTATTATTTCCTATAAATAACAAATATTTCTTTCTCTTGGTTTGAATGTGCTTTTTATATACGAAAGGACAGCTTCCTGACCTTTAACCTGTGGTATACTCAGCACCCACTGGGCTTCCCGTCCTCCGCAGTTGCTGTCTGAGCGGCAGCCTGTGCGGACGGCAGGCTCACCCGCTCCTGTCCCAGTCCTTCCGTAAAGTGGGTTAATGACTCAGAAGTCAGTGACGTCAGTAAAAATAAAGTTACTAAGTATAGTAATATTTAAATAACTCAAGTCTTCTAATCCAGATCCAATTCTCCTTTTCCCTCTCTAGAAATTTCAGCTGGAGAGGGTTAATCTGCAGGAGGTGAAACGGTCAACTTACGATCACACGCGCAAGTGCACGGACCAGCTTCTGCTCTTGGGACAAGTACGTCAGCTTTTATAGCTTTTCGTGCTCATGGAGCTGCTGGTTGATTAGTGCTTCAGAGCATTGCCCCCCCCCCCCCCACACACACACACACACAACATAGCATTTCTCTGAAAGTATAATATAAATGTGGGCTTTCTCTCAAAGTAAGACCAGCAAATCTTCTAAGAAAATGAAACTGTGGTGACCCAGCTTGTGATTTGGGCCTCCTGGTGCTGGTGAGGCCTCGGTGTGTTGTGTCGTGGCCTGAGCCGACGGGCACTCCTGTAGACCAGGCGGGTCACGCTGCCCGGAGGAGCGGGAACACGCTCAGTGTTTGTCTCGTAAACTGAGCGTCAGGAGTTCTTAAAGGAACGTCCTCTTGCAGCTGTGAGCGTCAGTGTCCAGGGGATGAGCCTGAGGCGGGAGGGGGGAGAGTCATTGGAGGAACCGTGTCCCTGCCAGACAGACAGGGCCGTGCAGCTGCTGCTGGAGACGAGTGCGGACAACCAGCACTACTACTGCGACGCGCTGAAGGCCTGCCTGGTCACCACCGTCACCTCCTCCGGGCCCTCCCAGAGCACCATCAAGCTGGTGGCCACCAACATGATCGCCAGCGGCAAGCTGGCAGGTAAGCGAGCTGGGGCCTGCTCACCAGGGCCCTGGGAAGCCGGGCCGCTCCCAGCAGAGGAGGAGGTCAGTGGGGGCGTTTCTGCCTTTTTGTGGGTGCTGGAGAAGCAGGGGGTTATTACTGGCTCTTCAGGAGGTGGCTCTGATTTAGTTGCCTGGACCAGAGCACTTTCTAGGAGTGAAAGGGGCACTGGACATAAATGCCAAGACAGTGGGCACCAGTCGGGCACTCTGGGCAGATCAGCTGCCTGCTGAAAGCCAGAGCGGGAGCTGTGCCGGACCGGCTGATTCACTTGCGGGCTGGATTGTGCTTCCGGCTGGTCACTGGAGTGGCAGCGTCGTGGAGCTGGAGCCAGGGGTCTCCAGCAGGTGAAATGACGGGACCAGGTGGAGTCAGGCGTGTTCTGGCTGGCGGCGGCTGACAGAGGGCATGGGCTCACTGGACTGCCTGGGTCTTGCAGAGGGTGTGCAGCTGCTCTGCCTGATTGACAAGGCCGCGGATGCCTGCCGCTACCTGCAGACCTACGGGGAGTGGAGCCGGGCCGCGTGGCTCGCAAAGGTAGGGGCTCCTGTGGGTGCCCTGAGCACTTGGGTAGAAACTTTAATCTTGAACCTTATACTCGAGGTTTAGAAGCAGTTTGGCTGCAGAGATGCTTTGCAAATACTTTCTTAAAACATCCTCCTGCTCTTCTGAGCACAGACTGCATGGCTTCTTGTTGGAAGATGCAGTTCCCACTGTAGCCGGAGTGCCAGCCGGAGTGCCCTGCAGGCTGCCTCGTCCCCTCGCTGTGGTCAGCAGCGGCGCCAGGGCATTGCCAGTGCAGCCACGCCCAGCCGTGGTCTCGGGAGCGGTGTGGCGATCGGTCCTGTGTCTGTCCTCACGCGGCGTCTCTCCAGGTCCGCCTGAGCTCGGAGGAGTGCGCCGATGTTCTGAAGCGGTGGGTGGACCACCTGTGCTCTCCCCAGGTCAACCAGAAGTCCAAGGCCCTCCTGGTCCTCCTCTCCCTGGGCTGCTTCTCCAGCGTCGCTGAGATGCTGCACAGGTACCTGCGGGGCTGCTCCGGGCTGGGCCGGGCCGCTCTGTTCCTGCCTGCATCCTGGTCAGATGTACGGTGCCTCTCGAGGAAGACGGGAAGTCTCTAGAGACGGGGCACAGTCAGCTTTCAGTCGAGCCCCTGAGGGGAAGGCCCGGGAGCGGTGGGAGGGTCGCCTGAGAGTCTGAGGAGCATCGCCCGGACTCATAAGGGTTTCACGTGTTTAAAAGGACGGAGGTCGGGAGGTGAGTACAGAGAGAGGATGTGTTACACCTGGGCAGCGGCTCTGAAGTTTTCTGTCCCGGCTCCTCACTGGTTCCGTGTTAGTACAAGGGGCTCGGGGGAGAGCTGAGCGGGCCT
The DNA here is from genome assembly GCF_964339955.1 of Pipistrellus hanaki. Classification (NCBI taxonomy): domain Eukaryota; kingdom Metazoa; phylum Chordata; class Mammalia; order Chiroptera; family Vespertilionidae; genus Pipistrellus; species Pipistrellus hanaki. Next base: position 54,136,937 of record NC_140516.1, on the reverse strand, counting down.
CCTCCTCGGAAGCCGGGCTTAGAAAGGCGCTGGTGAGAGGGCTCAGTGCCTGGGTTCCTTGGACATTCTCCCCGAGGACAGTGACCCCTGACCTGTGTGTTCTGTCGAGCAGCATGAGGTACTTCGACCGCGCCGCCCTGTTTGTGGAGGCGTGTCTGCAGCACGGGGCCCTGGAGGGCGGCCAGGACACGCATATCCTTTCCGAGGCGATGCTGAGGAGGGAGCGATGGGCTGGCGCCAATGCTGAGGAGGGGGCGATGGGCGGGCGCCAATGCTGAGGAGGGGGCGATGGGCGGGCGCCAATGCTGAGGAGGGAGCGATGGGCTGGCGCCAATGCTGAGGAGGGGGCGATGGGCGGGCGCCAATGCTGAGGAGGGGGCGATGGGCGGGCGCCAATGCTGAGGAGGGGGCGATGGGCGGGCGGTGATGCTGAGGAGGGGGCGATGGGCGGGTGCTGATGAGGAGGGGGCGATGGGCGGGCGCCGATGCTGAGGAGGGGGCGATGGGCGGGCGGTGATGCTGAGGAGGGGGCGATGGGCGGGCGGCGATGCTGAGGAGGGGGCGATGGGCGGGCGGCGATGCTGAGGAGGGGGCGATGGGCGGGTGCTGATGCTGAGGAGGGGGCGATGGGCGGGCACCAATGCTGAGGAGGGGGCGATGGGCGGGCGCCGATGCTGAGGAGGGGGCGATGGGTGGGCGCCAATGCTGAGGAGGGGGCGATGGGCGGGCGCCAATGCTGAGGAGGGGGCGATGGGCGGGTGCTGATGAGGAGGGGGCGATGGGCGGGTGCTGATGAGGAGGGGGCGATGGGCGGGTGCTGATGAGGAGGGGGCGATGGGCGGGCGGTGATGAGGAGGGGGCGATGGGCGGGTGCTGATGAGGAGGGGGCGATGGGCGGGCGGCGATGCTGTGGAGGGGGCGATGGGCGGGTGGCTCAGAGCCCCTTGGGAGCGCTGCCTGGGCAGGGGCTGTAGTTCCTCCAGAAAGATCCCGTTCTGATCCCGAGCCCGGAGGGGGTGGGGGGAGGGGGAGGGGGAGGGTGGGGCCTTGCTGCTGCAGCTCGGAGGAGGACGTCTGTCAGGACGGGGTCTCGGGCTCTGTAATGCGGTTTGAGCTTAGAGAAGGTGAAGGGTCCTTTAGGGAAGGCAAGGCGCCTGCTGCTTTAATGTGGTCCATTCCAGACCTCCACCCTCGCCCTGCATGTTCCTCTGGAAACATTTCCAGGAGTAAACGTGGGGGGCTGGGGGGAGAGGAGGGGCGGACACTGTGACCCGCGGGCAGACGTCTTGGCCATGGGCCACGCGGGGCCCTGTCCCCCAGCAGGGAACAGGCCGCCTCTCCTCAGAGAGAACGGGCGTGAGGTGCCGGCTCCCCTCCTTCCGGGTGCGGCCCTGCCTGTGGTCGCTGCCCTTTTCCACCGGGACGTGGTCTCCCGACACCGTCTGTGCGTCTTGTTACCGGCTCCCTCAGCCCTGCAGCTGCTGGTTCAGGGGAGCCATTGCGACAGCAGCCCAGCCGAGTGGGGCCCTCAGCCCAAGCCCAGAGAGCAGGCTCCTGTGCAGTCAGGCCTGGACTGGCCTCTCCCCGGCCCTCTCTGCCCCCGACGCCAGCCTCTCGGACAGGCAGGCAGCTCCTGCTTTTCCGGGGGGCGCTGAGCTGGGTCGTGGGACCTGGGAGGACATTAGCGGATCTTCTGGGACAGCGGTCGCCAGCCAGCGTGGACGCTGGTGGTGCGTGAAGTCCGGAAGGCTGGAGACCGCTGTCCTGGGAGAAGATGGGCCCCGCTGGTGCTGTGCGGTGACGTCACAGACAGAACGGCCTTCGCCATGCCAGGAGTGGCCTCAGGCCCTGCGCCTGCGGGTGGAGCTGGTCCTCCCCACCGGGAGCTGGGGGGGTGGGGGGAGCAGGCCTGCCGCCTTCAGCTCCTTGACTGCAGCTCACAGAGACTCGTCTCCGCCGTGTACGCAGACTACGCCCGGAGCTTGAAGAGCCTCGGTTTTAAACAGGGAGCAGTTCTTTTCGCTTCAAAAGCTGGAGCCGCCGGCAGAGATTTACTGAACGAGCTGGAATCCCCCAAACAGGAACCGGCTGAAGAGTGACAGGGTAGCAGGCGCTGGGAAACCTGACCTCGCCAGCCAGGTGAGGCGGGCGTCGGTCGGGCCGTGGTCACGGTCACGGTCACAGTCACGGTCACAGCCCAGACTGGCGGACGCGTCGCTCCAGGTCCTCGAGCTCCCACCAGCTCCAGCCCCTGCCCAGCTCAGAGGAGAGGAGCGAGTGCGCCATTTTATACTTTTGGAGAGAGAGCTTTAAGAGTCCCTAGAAAGACTTTTAATTTTTTTAAATTTAAAATTCAAGCAACTGAATTACTTTCCTCATCAGTTACGTTTAAAGATGTTTAGAGAACCTGGGGTGAGTTTGTAAGACCTGTTCCCAGATGGGTGCTGGCCTGTGTGTGCGGCTGTTGAAGGCACAGACGACAGAGCGGAGCAGTGCTGAGGCCGAGCGCCCTGCGTCCTCACCGGGAGCGCACGGGCTCCTGTCCGGGGCTGCATCGCGGGAGTTCACCCTGAGCGCGCAGTTCCACACGGTCTGTGGCATGTGAACGTTAACTGCTGTGATGCATTACTGAAGCCTCCTGTTTGAAATCTGTGCTTTAATTTTGTCTGTGTTCTTAACATGCGATGTGACTATTGCAAATTATTGCTGAGAATTTCATGTCCATAACGCACAGAAGTGAGGAATAAACAGGAAGTCTGGCCAGGCCTGAGGTGGGCGCTGTGCCGGCTCCTCAGGAGTCCGGCCGGCCGCACCCGAACCCGGAGAGCCCAGGCTGTGGTCCAAGGGGGCGGCTCGGAGCAGGACCGAGCGCCTGGACCCTGAGCCTCTGTCTGTGTGGCTTCCAGAGGTGAGGAGGAGGTGTACGCCCACTGCAGACAGGATTCCAGGTGGAACCCTCCCTCTGCCTGTCTCCTCCGGTGAGGAGCTGGAGCCACCGAGGGCCGCCCTGCGTGACTGTCCAGCACTGAATGTCCCCCTCGGGCTCCGTGACTAGTGACCCTCGCTGATTCACTTCATGTGCAACTGAGGTCTACCGTCTGGCCCCCCCTGGCCCCCCCCCCCCCCGACCCACAACCAGGGCAGAACCAGCCACGAACGGCTGCTTGGTCTGCAGGGCACATGCCGGGCTCAGGGAACGGTTGCCAAGTGGGTGGTGAGGAGCGAGCTTAGGTCAGCACTGTCGGGAAGATCCAGCCTCCGCGCCTGCGTGGACTGTCTCGCCCGAGTCCGGGTCCGAGACCAGGGAGGCTCTGTCTCCCGGAGCGGCGCCACGTCGCCCAGGACAGACTTCCCACGCCCGGAGTGTGTTCTCCGCAGAAGCTCCGGCCGGCCCGCTCTGCGCCTGGAGCAGCCGTTCTGCAGCACGGACCTGCCCGCGGGGAAGGAAAGCAGGGCTCCGTCCACTCCTGCATTTCCCCTCGCGCCCAGCTGTTCTATCGAGCTGTGCAGGACGGTCCGAGTCCAGCTGCTTCTCCGACTCCACCTAGAGCAGGGATCCCTGGGCCCGAACCGCAGGCCGAGCCCCACCTATCTTCCCACCTCCAGGGCCACGTGGGGCCGAGAGGCGGCCTGTCAGCCAGTTCCCAGGATAGGCGGATGCTGCCCACTCCCGCGTCTTCCTTGTAGGCTCGTTATCCAGAGACTTGCTGTGTGGCCTGGAGGAAACCTGCCCATTCTGAGCCTCAGGTTCCCGTGGTTAAGAAACCCTTCCAGAGTGCTTCTGCCTCGCTGCTCTCTGCCCGCACCGCGCTCCAGCCTGCACCCGGCAGCAGGGGGCAGCAGAGACGGGGACATGAGGTCGTGGCCTCGCTGCAGCCCTGAAACTCCCGTTGGGGAACTGCCCTTTGTCTGTCTGGCAGCTAAGGGGCGAGAGGATCCATGCCCATATTCCACGTGGCCTTACAGCTCTGCTCGCGGCTGCCGAGGCTGTGGCCCAGGATGGGGATGCCCAGGCCTGTCAGGAGCTCCTGTCCTGGGAGGGGACCTCACCAGCAGACCTGGGACCCGCTTCCTCCCAGGGTTTGGGTCCGGAGGAGGCCCGGGGCCATGGGTTGGGAGGGGCATGAGCATTCTGGGTTGGTCCCTCCATGTGCAGCTGGGAAAGGAGGTTCCCCATAAATGTCTGACCCCAGGGCCCCCAACATCTCTTCAGAGACATCTGTGCCTCTGCCGCTGTCTCCCCAGTCCTGGGAGGTGTGCAGAGGCCCAGGGTCTGCGTGCCAGGGACCTGGGCCTGGGGGCCTCGGTGCCCGGAGACGGCAGAGCCGGGACGGCCACCTCGGGCCTGGCTGGGGGCTGCGGGTGGGTGGGAGGTCTCAAAACTCCAAGGCTGGAAGGACAGCAGCACCCAGGACTGAGCCGGCTGCCTGGAGGGGGCCTGTGGATAGATGCAGCTGGAAGCGGCTGGCTGCCTGGGCAGGCCATGGAGCCTCAGGACCAGTGGCAGCAGCCAGGGGGCAGGGGGAGCTATTCAGATGCAGCTCTCTGGCCCCCTCCTGAATCAGTCTGTGTTTTAACAAGGCCCCAAAGAACCTACTCCCACAAAGCAAAAGAACTAGGGAGCCTGTTTGTATCCAGTGGACAGACATTGGAGGAGCACGCCTCCCGCCTGCACCTCAGCTTCCTGTCCCTCCCTCCCCTGGCACCTTCCTGCCCTCGGGCCTTCCCCCAAAGCTGCCCCTCAGGCCCTCTGCACCATCCCCTCCATGCTTGCCAGGCCTCCACCCGGGCGCACACAGCTCGTCTGCATGTAGTTTGCTCTGCTGTGTCCCTCGGCACCCCCTCCAGGCCAGGTCACGCCTTGCCGTGTCCCAGAAGAGGCCAGTGCATGTTTGTCGGATGGCAGTGAGGCCCTGTCTCATGGACATGGCCGGACGTGCTGGAGAAAGGACATTTGACATGAGGGAAGGTGTAGGCGGCCAGAGCCCTAAGCCAGGAGGCCCAGCGTGGCGCTGCCCGCCTCTCAAGGACGCTCACCTGTGGGCGGCAGAGAGGGAGCGATGGGGGCGTCCCTGGTGGGGGGTTCGGGGCCCAGCTTCCGGGGCTGGGTCTGTGCAGGTAGGAGGCCCGCCCGGCTCGGCTGTGCCAGCCCGAGGCCCTCGGCTCCAGGAACCCTCCCAGAACCTGCTTGCAGGGACTTGCTCTCTGGCACGCCGGGAGCTTTGTGCTGGCTGCCTCGGGAGGAGATTAAGCTTCTTTTTAAAAGACGGGAAAACCTAGCAAAGGCCTAAGGAGCTGACTCCGGGAGGCGGCCTGGTGACTGATGGGCACCGAGTTCTTCTGGTTAATCTTCTTGTCAACAGCGTGTTCCTGCCGGTGCCAGCTCTGACGTCACCGCAGCCCGCCTCGCTGGTTCCGACCCACCCACAGGCCACTTCTGACCCAGCCCGGCGCTCCCCGCCACCCCAGAACGCGGCTTGTGGTGCTGTGGCCGGTGGGACTGGTGGGAGCAGGTGCTTCCCTGCTGGCCTCAGAGGGACTGGGGCCCCATAGGATGGCCATGGGTGGAGGCTGGAAGGACCCGGAAGCTGAGCTTCACCTGCAGATTCAGCTCCGGGAGGTTCTGCTCCCCGGCCGATGGCTGTTGTCGGTGGGTTGCCCCAGGCGGCAACATTGCAAATCCCAGTGCAGGGCCTGGGCAGCACAGACATGAGTCTGACTGGCTTAGAATTGGGGGGGATGGGGCTCAGGCTGGGGTCCTTCAGACAGGGTGGCGTCACTGGCTGAACAGGGCCCCCTGGTGGCCATTGCCTGCCTCTGCACCAGGTATTGTCCGCTCACGTCCGGCCTCCTAACCCGGGGTCCGCGGACAAAGCTGGGGCCCGGGTGTGGGTGGGGCGGCGGAGCCGCCTCATTCGCTCTGACCTCTGAAGGCTGTAGTCACAGCGCAGTGCGGGGTGCCGCCATCAGGGGGCGCACTGCTCCGGGGCGCAGGGTGTTGGCGCAGTTGCAGGACGTGCCTCACCCCATCCCTGTCCGCCCCATCCCTGTCCGCCTCGTGCTGCGGTGAGCGCGGGCCTGCGGGTTGGCCTCATGGGTTGGAGGACCGGCTGCCCAGCAGGTCAGGGCGAGTCTGAGCCCAGGAGCCCAGGGTCTCCGGTTCAGGGCTCTCCTGCCCCTCGGACCTCAGCCTCCGCTGAAGGCCCTGCACACAGTAGGTGCTCATTACGTTTTCCCGCCTGAGAACGGCCCGGCCCGCGGGCGGACGCACGACCGCTGCAGTGACCATTCGCAGGGGGCGTCCAGCGGAGCCGGCCTCGCCCGCTCGGACCCGCATGTCCCCGCCCGCCGTTCCTTTTGCTGCTGCAGCCACAGGCCGCCGCGCCCCGGTGAGCCCGGGGTTCCCCAGGGGACCCCAGTTCGCCGCCGCCGCCCTCTCACCCACGTGGGCTGAGCCCTCGGCCTGGGCTGCGCGGCCCGGCCACACGGTGGCGCTGCGCCCCTGGCCGCGGCCCGTGCGCCTCTCCCACCGGCGGGATCCGTCACCCCGTCACCCTCCGCTCCTCGGGCCTGGAAGTCGCCCCAGTCCGGAGGGGGCCCCGCGGGAGGAGGAGCGGGAGGAGCGGGGCCTCGCAGCCTGGGGGCGGGGGGCGCCCCAGGAGCCCGGCTTTGAGCGCCTCGCTGTGCGCACCCCGTGTTCTCAGAGGCGCCGGCCTGAGACCGGTGGACCTGATGCCGGTGCCGTCCCTGCCTTCCGCCCCGTCCTCCTCTTGCAGAAGCGGGACCGGGCCTGGCCGGTGCGGGGGAGCGGAGCTGGGAGAGGCTGACAGCGCCCCGCACCCCGCACCTACCTCCCTGCTGGCTGGGCGGGGCGGGCCGTCAGCATCCACGAAGGGGGACACCCCCCCCCCCCTTTGTTGCGGATTTGGAGGCGCCGCTTGCACAGCTGCTCCTGGGCTGGCGCATCCGCATCGGAAAGCCCAGCCCCTCACTGAGCTCCGGGGCGCACGTGGCGGGACCGGCGCTGCAGGCCCGGGTGTGTGTGTTGCCCCAGGGCTCCCGTTTTCGAGAGAATTTGAGAGAGAACTCAGGGCGGCGAGCATCCATCCCGAACCCGTGATCCCGGAGCGGCCGCTCAGGAAACGGTTCTGGGAGAGGAAGGCGCTGGAGAGGGAGGGGCTGTGCTGGGACCAGGGCCGGGAAGGGTGAGGCCGGCCTGGCTGCACTGATGGTCCTGGGTCCCCCCGCCCCTGCAGCGTCCGTGCGCCGGTCAGCGGGGCTGCGGGCTGGAGCTGAGCCACCGGAGGAGGGGGCACAGTCAGGAGACCCCGTCAGGAAAGTCCCTGCTGGGGTCCCCAGCCCAGGAGTCCCACCCGGTGGACGGGCTGGGAGAGCCGGGGTTACTGGTGACGTATTATCAGGGTAACGAGCTGCTTATGAAGTGTTAAATGCAGGCATTTGCGCTCGCATTTTATTTGTAGACTTCAAACTGGGTGCTTGGCATTTGAAAATGCCAATTAATGGTGTAAAATCAGAATTTCCTTTAAAAAAAATCATAATTTCTAATGGGGAGTAAGGTTTTAGCAGTTTTTTAAATGATCCCAAAATGTATCCAAATCACACAGGCATTCACACACACACACAAGCAACCGCAACCACAGAGACTGACAATGTATAAACATATAAACACACTTTTTACTAAAGCAGCAGCGATGTATGCTCTGCTCTGCGGCATGATTTGGTGTGTTTTCGCTGGAGGAAAGAATGAGTTTAAAACAGAGGTAGCACCAACACACATTTCCCAGAAGTTGCTCTAGGAAATTTGTCATTTCTACCCGTTTCTTGCAGGCCAGAAAACAGACGGTCTCCAGGAATATTTACTGCGCTTTCATGAGAAAATTTCCAGGCTGTCCCTTGAAGCAAGGGAGTTGGATTTGGAGCAAATGGAAACATTGTGAAATTGCTTATTTTCTTCCAAAATTTGCATTTTCTTCCCTGCTTTCTGTTCAGACAGGCCCGCTCATTAGCAACCATGTTTCTGCGTTATACTCAGCAGAAGTTTTGCTCCGTGACCATTTTCCAAATCAAACTATTAGGTTTCTAGGAAAAGTGTAACAAGTGTTTAAATCAGTCAGAACATAGACTAATGAGAGGATGGAAGGGTGGGGGTGGGGAGAGAAGGGGAGAAGCCCACAACCTGGTCTTCTCTCGACCATTGCTTTCTCTCTGCTTCGAACTTTGGGGAGCTTTCATCCCTGGGGTCTTAGACGCCTGCCCGGGAAGCCGAGAGGCTGAACTTAGAGCTGTTGGGAGTCCTGGCCACGCCGGCTTTGGGAAGACACGGCGGCTGTGAGGGTGTGGGCGGTGCCCGCAGCCAGCTGCCCTGTGTTGGAGCCGGAAGGGTGTCCCGTCTGGAAGCGCATTTTGCAGGTGGGGTGGCAGCAGCACCGGAGAGAACTGAGTGACACCGTGACCGGGGAGCTCACACCCTTGGCTGCGAGTCGCCCATCCGGTGTCTCTGCTGGGAGCAGTGAAGACGGACGTGGCTAAACGCAAGCTATTGCTGCCAGCCACGCGCAGAGGATACCTTTTGTCAGAGTGACGGACCACGTTAGTTTTCTGTCATCGTGGCCCAGCAAGACCCTCGCCCTGTCTCCTTTCCGCCGTGTTTGCTTCTCTGCTCCAAAAGAGCATCTTCCTCCAGGCAGTGTGCTCAGTAGTTGAGCATCGACCTGGGAACCAGGTGGTCGTGGCACAGGCCGGCTGCAGGCTCGATTCCCAGTGTGGGGCGTGCAGGAGGCAGCCGATCCATGATTCTCATCATTGATGTCTCTCTCTCTCTCTCTCTCTCTCTCTCTCTCTCTCTCTCTCTCTCTCTCACACACACACACACACACACACACAGCTGAAGAGCATTTCCCAGGGAGCCGTTGTAAACCTGACTGAGTGGGAGAGACAAGGGCGGCTGCCCCGTTGAAGGCGCTGTGCTCAGTCGAGCCGTGCGTAGTAGCATGGTGCTCCTCCTGAGGAAATCCCGGTGGGTCGGTCCTACCAGAACACGTGGGGAAAGAAGTGCATCGAGAGCATTATCTCGTTGAGGGGAAAAAAGAAAACAATGTCAGTCGCCAGATGAAACCATCAGCAGGTGAGGGCCATCGCCATGCCTCCAGCACGGACCCCGGTGGAGCCTGTGAAGAAAAGGCGATTAGTCAGGGATGCTGTGAGGACCGGCCATGTGGAAAGCATTAGCGATAATCCCAGCTCTCCCAATATTCCAAATAAACTCCACGTGCACTGACGGTTATGCAAAAACAGCGCAGCAGGAGGGCTGTGTCGCTGTGAATGCTTACGGGGAGGCTAATAAATAAGCCATTACCGGGGCGACCACAGCGGCACGGAAACCGCGCACGGTACGTCGGAGGCGTTGGTGGGAAATATCAGGGAAGCTGGTTTTTGTGTGAAAGGCGAGTGCAAAACAGGGGAAGACAATAACGAACACTATTCACAGGCAAAGAAGTACAAATATTCAATAAACATTAAATAATATTCAAACTTATGAATTGAAAACTGTAACTTGAACCCAAATGTAACTGTGAAGCAGTGACGGAGCCGTGGCCCAGCGTGGCTTTTCGGGATGTTTTCCTGTTCCTGTACGCGCTCCCATCAGGCCCGGCTCAGAGGCGTCCGTTTGTTACTCCAGCGTGGGGCTGGCCTGCACGTCCAGGGATCAGACCGTTCCTCAGCCGTTATTAGTGTTATTAAAGATGTAAGGATATGGGGAATGACCAGGGTGTCGTCTAAGTGGAAGATCTGGAGAGGAAACCTGTGCGGAGAGTATTTTTTAAAGACTGAGAACATATCCTAAAGTTTTCAGTAGGAATTGGACATGGAGCATCGCTTTTATGTTCCCCTTTTATGCTCCCCATAAAAAAAAAACAACAGCCGAAACCAGTGTGGCTCAGTGGATAGAGCGTCGGCCTGCAGACTGAAAGGTCCCAGGTTTGATTCCAGTCAAGGGCATGTACATTGGTTGCGGGCACATCCCCGATGGGGGTGTGAGGAGGCAGCTGGTCAATGTCTCTCTCTCATCGACGTTTCTAGCTCTCTATCCTTCTCCCTTCCTCTCTGTGGAAAATCAATAAAATACGTTTTTTAAAAAAAAACAAAAACAACAACAACAGATCGGTTTATGACAGAAAACAGGTTGTTGAAAATAACTTGATCATCTTCGTCTGACTCCGGGACGCAGACCCCATTGGGCCAGTGGGGCAGACTTCCTGGGAGCTGGGGGGGGGGGGGGGCGTTCTCACTGGAAACGCCCGCATCCTCACGCCCCCTGCCGCACCCAGACCCCCAGGCAGCTTTGCCGCTAGTCTTCAAGATTTTTATTGATTTCAGAGAGGAAGGGAGAGGGAGGGAGAGGAAACATTAAAGAGAAAGGATCATGACCAGCTGCCTCCTGCACGCCCCCCACCGGGATCGAGCCCGCAACCCAGGAATTGAACCGGGACTCTTCAGTCCACAGTCTGATGCTCTATCCACTGAGCCAAAGCAGCGAGGGCAATAGCTGTTCTGTATTTTAGCTGTAACTGATGTGATTGTGGGCCGTGTTGATCTACACCGCCATCTTGGTTCTCCTCCGAGCGTCCAGCTGCTGAGGGTCATCCACTGGCGAGGGAGTGTGTGTGCGATATGCACACGGAGGGGAACACGGCACCTGTGAGCGCCACGTGCACATGCAGTCACATGCACACACCACGCACGCTCTCTGCGTGTCAGCAGTGTAGGATCTGATGGCTGCGTGTAGAGGCAGCACTCACCGGAAGGACGTGCACCGTGTCAGGATGCACGCCGGAGACTGTGAGTGCATCCGGTGCTTCCCAGTGTTTTCTGGATTTGCCGACAGTGAGAGCCGCTGTCAGCAGAAATGTACAATTTTTAAAATAACCATTTTGGGGCCACGTCCCCATGCCCGGCACTGAGCTATGTTCCTAAACTCTTACCTTCTACGAACATCCTATGAGGCGGTGGCTGTTTGTTTTATAATTTGCAATAAGAATGGAAGTAGCCTGGAGATCCCCGGCCTCAGGCTGCAGCGTGGGCCGGAGGCTCTGCGGGTCTCCCCCCGCCCCCCCCTCCCCCGGGGGCAGAGCTGGGAGCCTCTGGCCAGGCCCCGGGCGCAGAAAGTGCTGAGGCCGGAGCCCGGCAGCCAGGCGGATTCCTGGGGCTTGGCCACGGGATGGGGAGCGGATTCGGGCAGGAATTCTGTCTCCGTCTTTGTTTTTAAAAGAAATAGCCCTGCCTTGCCTGGGCTGGCCCAGCTCTATCTGGTTTTCTTCAAAGGCTCAGCCACAGGAGCTGAGCTAGGCAGACGGGGGAGGGCTGGGGTGGCCGTGCTGGGCCCGACCAGAACCGCGGTGGCCGTGCTGGGCCGGACCAGAGCCCGCCGTGGCCGTGCTGGGCCGGACCAGAACCGCGGTGGCCGTGCTGAGCCCAACCAGAACCGCCGTGGCCGTGCTGGGCCGGACCAGAGCCCGCCGTGGCCGTGCTGGGCCGGACCAGAACCGCGGGTGGCCGTGCTGAGCCCAACCAGAACCGCCGTGGCCGTGCTGGGCCGGACCAGAGCCCGCCGTGGCCGTGCTGGGCCGGACCAGAGCCCGCCGTGGCCGTGCTGGGCCGGACCAGAGCCCGCCGTGGCCGTGCTGGGCCGGACCAGAACCGCGGTGGCCGTGCTGAGCCCGACCAGAACCGCCGTGGCCGTGCTGGGCCAGGCCAGAACCGCCGTGGTCGTGCTGGGCCGGACCAGAGCCCGCCGTGGCTGGGCCTGGGAGGCGCAGGGACAAGCTCAGCAGATTGAGACCTGTCGGCGTGAGAGTTTCTGCTCATGATTCATCCCCAGGAGCACGGCTGGGTCCCCGGCTGGTCTCTCCGTCACTCAGCAAATCAAACCGCCCGCCGGGCACAGGGAACCTGCCCGCCCTCCCTGTGGAGGGCGCCCTTCCCGGCAGGCCCAGCCGCTCGAGGCCCAGCAGACGCTCAGCCCCACCTCTCCCGCAGGTCTGAGGGCAGAGGGCCTCCGTGATCTGGAGCTGAGCCATTGGCGCCTCCGGCCTCAGTGCACCATCAGAAAAACAGGTTTAACCGTCAGGCCCCGTTTCGGTTTGTTGACTGTTTAGAAGATGCACCAATCGGAAGTAAAGAGAAACCCAGTGGGTGACCTTTTCCTGAGGCCAAAGCAGTGAAAACTGTATTAAAGAGCCCTGGACCTTCAGTGTCAGCGAGCTTCCTGGGTGTTTCTGTGGGAAGAGGGGTGTTCCCACCACCTCACACATGGTCACACCCACCTCATATACACAGGGGCCTCCGACCTACATAAAGCACATCAGGGCCCTGGGGTGGGGGTGGGGGTGGCAGCGCCTCAGACCACGTGGTGAACGAGGCAGAATCAGGCCCGTTTATGGCCCTTTTCAGGGAACCCAGTTTCCAAGACCTGGTGAAGTCCCAGCGTCTCCATCCTCCACCCCCTCTCCTCCCAGCTGCCCTGCACCCGAGGTGCCAGATCACAGCATCACCACACGAGCGGGCTCCGGGCTCGGGCCCTCCGGCCTGTCCGCCTCTCGCCGGCTCACACGTGGTGGCGAGTCCTGGGGGCCAGGAGCCGAGAGCAGGAGCCTCTGGCTGATGCACACGCCCCCCCCCCCCCCCGCCCCGGCCCCTCCCAGCTCAGCCAGGCCCCGAGGCCCTGCGAGAACGGGAGGCCCCGCAGGGGAGGGAGGCAGGCGCCGCGGTGGGTGCCTCCTGATGGGTGCCTCCTGGACCGCCAGCCGGGCCGGCCTGCCTGAGCCCGCCGGAAGGGGAGGCGCCCAGGAATGTGGAGCGGTGAGCTCACACCTGCGCCCCACCCAGGCAGGTGGCTGCCGGGCGCAGGTGTGTCTCCAGGGAAGACACGGGGGTTAAAGAAGCTCATGCACTGGGAGAGGCCGGGGGAGGGGAGGAGGAGCAAGGGGGGAGGGAGGGAGGGCCTGACAGGAGGGCAGGGGGCCCTGGGCAGAGCCATGTGGGGACAGCTCCCTCTGAGCACAGCCAGGAGGTGGAGGGAGAGCCAGCAGGAGGCAGGACAGGGTCGGGTCAGGGTCAGGTCAGGGTCAGGGTCAGGGTCAGGTCGGGTCAGGGTCAGGTCGGGTCAGGGTCAGGTCGGGTCAGGGTCAGGTCAGGGTCAGGGTCAGGTCGGGTCAGGGTCAGGTCGGGTCAGGGTCAGGTCGGGTCAGGGTCAGGTCGGGTCAGGGTCAGGTCAGGGTCAGGGTCAGGGTCAGGGACGGTGAGCCCAGTGCCGGCCTGGGAGATAAAGAGGAGGAAAGCGACCCTCCCAGCTCTGAGCCCGTCCCCGGGGTCGGCAGGTCTCAGCGGCACTGGCTCTGAGGACCGGCTCCGCAGACGGGGAAGCAGCTGCAGGAACACGCGTGGAGGCCAAGTATCGCCTCCGGAAGGTGTATGTCAGCACGTTCCCCGTGAGCTGGGGGTGGTGTCTCCTCCGAGGCCAGAGCCGGGCCCCAGACCGGCTGCACCCCAAGAGCCAGGAGGTGCAAGAAGCTGACCCGCCACCTCCGCACAGAGCCTCACGGGAGGGGTGGGGGGCCCTGGCCCGGCTCAGAGGGCCCCGCCTGACCCCAGAGGCCCCCGGGCCGTCAGCGCCCCGCTCCAGCCCGGCCCCGCAGTGAGCCGGCAGGACCCTCCTGAGCACCACGCTCCCCGTCCCCGGTGGACGGCCCTGGGAGCCCGGCGCGCTGGCTCTTCACCGGGAGCTGGAGCCTCCTCCCAGGGATCCCACTCCAGGCCAAGGGTCACCGGGGGCCCCCTCTCCCTCACCCCAACCTCTACCTTCCTGCTCTCGCTGCGCCCGGCAGGGACACGAGACGCGGGCCTGGAGCTCGGCTCCACGCACGCCCCCCGTGCCCTCGCCCAGCGGCCCCCACCCTCCCCCCTCGCTGGTGGAGAAGGAGCTCGTGGCTCTGCCATCCTTTTAAGTCCTTCCTTCTCCTCCGCACCGGCTGCCAGGCTCCCGCCCCGGTCTGTTTGACCTGGCCGCCCGCCAGCCCTCGGGCCTCCTCCCCGCGGCCTCGCTGAGGTTTGCTCCCAGAAGCTTGGACAGGCTGCCCCACCCCCCGGCCTCCCCCCAATCCTCCCCCTGTCCTTCCCCGCCCCCCGTCACCCCCTATCTGCCCCCCTGTCCTCCTCCTTCCCTTCCCCCCACCCCCGTCACCCCCCTCCCTTCCCCTCCCTCCCCCCGTCCTCCCCCTCCCTCCCCCTCCCTCCCCCTCCCTCCCCCCTCCCCCCGTCCTCCCCCTCCCTCCCCCGTCCTCCCCCTCCCTCCCCCTCCCTCCCCCTCCCCCCCCTCCCCCCCCTCCCCCTCCCTCCCCCTCCCCCCCCTCCCCCTCCCTCCCCCTCCCCCCCGTCCTCCCCCTCCCTCCCCCTCCCTCCCCCTCCCTCCCCCCCGTCCTCCCCTCCCTCCCCCTCCCTCCCCCTCCCTCCCCCGTCCTCCCCCTCCCTCCCCCGTCCTCCCCCTCCCTCCCCCCCAATCCCTCCCCCTCCCTCCCCCCGTCCTTCCCCCTCCCTCCCCCTCCCTCCCCCCGTCCTCCCCCTCCCTCCCCCGTCCTCCCCCTCCCTCCCCCTCCCTCCCCCTCCCCCCCCTCCCCCCCTCCCCTCCCTCCCCCTCCCCCCCCCTCCCCCTCCCTCCCCCTCCCCCCCGTCCTCCCCCTCCCTCCCCCTCCCTCCCCCTCCCTCCCCCCCGTCCTCCCCCTCCCTCCCCCGTCCTCCCCCTCCCTCCCCTCCCTCCCCCTCCCTCCCCCTCCCTCCCCCTCCCTCCCCCTCCCTCCCCCCCGTCCTCCCCCTCCCTCCCCCTCCCTCCCCCTCCCTCCCCCCGTCCTCCCCCTCCCTCCCCCCCAATCCCTCCCCCTCCCTCCCCCCGTCCTTCCCCCTCCCTCCCCCTCCCTCCCCCCCGTCCTCCCCCTCCCTCCCCCGTCCTCCCCCTCCCTCCCCCTCCCTCCCCCTCCCTCCCCCCCGTCCTCCCCCTCCCTCCCCCGTCCTCCCCCTCCCTCCCCCTCCCTCCCCCTCCCTCCCCTCCCTCCCCCTCCCTCCCCCCTCCCTCCCCCTCCCTCCCCCCGTCCTCCCCCTCCCTCCCCCCCAAATCCCTCCCCCGTCCTCCCCCTCCCCCCCAATCCTCCCTCCCCCATTTAACCAGCTCCATCCCCAGCCGGCGCTTCCATGGCGCACGGCTGAGACGCTGCCCAGGGGGGGCGCTGGCGCGCGGTGGCTGATGTTGGCCACGCTCCACGGGGGCGGCCCAGGGCACATGCGTGTGTCATGCTGGGGGCGAGGGGCGGGGAGGGGAAAGGACATCAAAGCCGCTTTCCAGGGAGTCAGCCTCGACCCCGTGTCACACGCAAACACAAACCCCAATAACAGCAGGACCCCGGCGGCTCCGCGGGCAGGCTGGCGGCTCCGCGGCCGGCTTTCCGAAGGCGCCGAGCGCAGACCCCGGGTTTCTCTCTCGCCATCGCCTCGGCCGCACCGGCGGCTGCTCGCGCCCGTCACCGGGTCGGGGACGCGCCAGACCGCGGTGCCAAGCACAGACCAGAGCCGGTTTATGGGGGAATAAACCCGCAGAGCAGGCTCCGGGGGGCGGCCGGCGGGGGTTTACGAGCGCAGCCCATCGACGCCATTGTAATTAGTTCCCCCGAAAGCCCCCTTTTCGGGGCCGGGATCGGAGCCTCTGCACGTGGCATCTCTGACTCCGCACCGGCATCGCGGAGGGTGAGGCCGGCCAGCCTGGCTTCACAGAGCCCGGATCCTATAAACCGACCCACATTCCTCCCCGGAGCGACGGCTTTTATGGAAACCAAGGCCGTAAATCAGAAACCCAGATCGCTCGCTTTGCCGTAGATAAACACGGATTTATGTGGCGGCTGAGCCCGCCTCGCCCTCCAGGAGCCAGAGGACCCCGGGGGCCGGTGTGTGTGTGTGTGTGTGTGTGTGTGTGTGTGTGGGTGCCGGGGTGCTCTGTCAGTGGCATTTCGGCCTCAGCTGGGGCGTGGTCAGGAGTGGTGCCCGTGCCCGCCTCAGCCGGCAGAGGTGGGGGCACGGGGAGCCTGTCTCTCTGTGGCCAGGCATGCAGCCCCTCAGCGGGGGACACCCCGAACCCCCAGGCCCTGGTTCCTCCAAAGGCCGGCCCCACCCCGTGGGCACACACGGCTCCTCTCAAAGGGGTTTCTGTGCGGGGCTCGTGGGTGAGACCGTTCACACCGGGGCCTCCAATCCCCGCAGCCGTGGCCTCTCCTGAGGGGCCCCCAGGCCCCCTCACCTCAGCCTGCTCCCCTGCAGGAGGACCTGCTGCCGGGCACGTGACAAAAGGCAAACAGGACAGTGACCTGAGGGGCTCAGAGCCCGCGGCTGTTACGTTGCTGCCAGAGCCGCTGGCACTGACCAGGCTCCTCCATGGAGCCGCCCTGGTCGCTGGGAAGCTGGTTGCGCTCGGACCCTGAACCTGAGTCGCAGCCCTGACCCCGCGCAGTGAGGCGAGGCTGCTGGTCCCGGCGGCCCCCACCCCGGGAGTGGAGGGGGTTCAAGGTTCGGGGCGACCACTGCCCTATCCTTCCTCATTCAGCTCTCACTCCAACGCGTGGCCCCCACCCCGGCCCCGGCCCCGGCCCCGGCCCGCCTCTGCTGGGGTGACGGGGACAGCCCTCAGGGTGACCCCAGCCCCGGCCCGCCTCTGCTGGGGTGACGGGGACAGCCCTCAGGGTGACCCGGAACAAGGACAGTGCCCAGTCCTCGCCGCCCTGAGTGTGGCCGGGGCTGCCCAGTCCGTCCTGGTCCCCCTCCCGCCCGCCCGCCGCCCGCCCGCTCCTGTGTCAGCAGGACCCACCCTGGTCCCACCCCGAGGGGAAGCCGGCCTGGGACGGAGAGAAGGGGCCCACGGCGGGGCTCCTGCACAGACAAAGGGGCGGTGAATGGGACTGAGGCTCAATCGTTAACGCTTACCGGAGCGAGGGTGGGTGTGGGGGCTCCGGCTCTGCCCTGGGGGGGGTGTCCTGTGGTGTCAGGCTCCCTGGGGGCGGAGCGACCTCTGTGCGAATCCCCAGAATCTGGGGAGCCGGGGCCCCAGAGGCACCAGAGGGGAGCCGCTCCCCCACAGGCTGTGCCCCAGGAGGCGCGGGCGCACTGCCCAGGCCGGCCCCCGACCCCCGGGGGAGCCGGACGCACCCAGGGCCGGGGCTGGCCCTGCACGGGGTGAGGCTCCCCAGGCCGCGGCCCCCTGCCCCCCTGAGGCTCTCCCCGCCCCACCCCCTGGCCCTCAGCTCTGACCCCGCAGCCCCCCTCCCCACACTCAGTCCACCCTCGCTCATTAACGTTTACCCGGAGCGGGAACAGCCTCCTCCAGCGTTCCCCAGAACGTTCTCCTGGCTCTGGAAGCCCCTCCGCTGCCCCTTCCAGTCACTGCCCCCCCTTCCCCCAGAGGGGACCGCATCTCACACCCTCATCCGAGGAGCTGGGCTCACCCCAGCCCCACAGCCCGGGCCCAGCTGCTTTCGCTCAGCCTTTGGGAAGTTTGTCCCCTCCTACCACCCCCGGCCCCGTGTGTGGTCCGAGATGGCGCTTTCTCACCGCTGCCGGCATCCACTGGGTTTGTTTTTAAAATATGTTTGTATTGATGTCAGAGAACATCAGTGATGAGAGAGAACCATGGATGGCTGCCTCCTGCACACCCCACGGGGGATCGAGCCCACAACCGGGCCTGTGCCCTGACGGGAACTGAACGTGACCTCCTGGTCCATAAAGTGATGCTCAGCCTCTGAGCCACGCAGCCGGCGAAACAGCCTCATTTTGTAGAAACGGAAGCAAAACAGCTTCAGTGCCGATCCTTAGGATGGGCCGCTTGTCAGTGTCAACGCATACCCCCCACCCACCCCCGCTCTCATCATGCACCCGTCCCATCGTCCATCCCGGCGTGGCACCCTGTACCCCCGGCTCCCATCGGGCACCCGTCCCATCGTCCATCCCGGCGTGGCACCCTGTACCCCCGGCTCCCATCAGGCACCCATCCCATCGTCCATCCCCGCGTGGCACCCCGTACCCCCCCCCACTCCCATCGGGCACCCGTCCCACCGTCCATCCCCGCGTGGCACCCCGTACCCCCCCCCACTCCCATCGGGCACCCGTCCCATCGTCCATCCCCGCGTGGCTCCCCGTACCCCCCGCTCCCCTCGGGAGGGGAGACAGAATTCCCTCGAAGCAGAGGACGGAATGGGCTCGGGGAAGAGCACACACCGCCCGCTCTTGGCCGTGAAACCCCGGAGAGCGAGCGTGGGCGGGGCTCCCATCAGGTGTGCGGTGGACGTGGAGACGATTTTATTGCATCTTAAAGTAAATAGTTACTTCAGCCGGCCGGATAACTTAAGAGTTATGCAAGACTCAAATGTGGCTTATAATTAAAACAGCCAGTGCTCCCTACACGAATCTATAAAAATAAAGTCAAGCACACCCACATTCCAGTGGGATTTTTTCACTTGCACCAATTATTCAAACCTGTACTTAATAGAACCAGTTTACACAGACTGCTAAGAAAGCCAAAGAAGAATGACGGAGGAGTACTTCCCTCCACAAGATACTGATGCGTCTGACGAAGCCACAGACGTCAGCCCAGCATGGACTTCCCATCGGAAAGCGCACCTGCTGTGCCGACACAGAGCGGGTCCCGGGAGAAACGACGGGTGAGGCCGGAGGACACGGGGGCAGGGGGCTGGAGGGGTCCCCGGCCTCGGTTTCCAGATGAGAAGGAAAGGCTCGGCGGTGCCCAGGCCTTGCCCGGGGTCACACGCCAGAACTGAAAGCCAGGCCCCGGCGTCCTCACTGTCCGTGGGCTCCTTCACGCCCTCGCTCTCATCCCGCCTCAGACCGAGCGGCCGCGGCGAAGGCGGGCAGGTGGTAAGAGAAGGTGTTCTCGAGTAAAGGGGCATTTTCTCACCAATAGCCCTCGGGGGGCCTCCGCTCCTGTGGAGGGTGTTCCCCCTTGGAGGGCGTTCTGTGCTCCGATACGCGGGTGATGGCTTGTCCACCTCTCAGCCTCTCAGAGGAGCTCCGCTCGGAGGGCCTCGGGCTGCTCCTGGCCTCTCACTTGGAAGTGGCTACTTCTCACGCCCGGAGGGCCCTGGCGTGGAGGTGCGCCGCCGGGGCCTGAGGGAACCTGGTCGTCACCTGGAGGGTCCCAGGAGGTCACGGACCGGACGCATAACCACCCCCAGCCCATGGGGAGAGCAGCCACTGCGCCGCGGGCACGGACCGCTGTCCACCATGGCGGCGAGGTGGCCGGGCAGCCCTGCCCGTACATGATGGGAGCACGGGACGCCGCTATGGCTGCGACCCCAGGTTTAGGAGCCGGGGTCTTACCTGGAAACTCGCTCCTGGAGTGCCTTGTGGAGAGAGTTGGATCTTTGGCTCCTCGCTGGGGCCATAAACACTCCTCCCTGCGCAGTGAGGCTGTGCCGGCCGGAGGCACCCAGCGCTCAGGACGCTGCTCTCTGGGCGGCGCCAGATCAGCTCGGACGTCAGACGCCATCCACAGATTCGAGATTCGAGTTCAGACTCTGGGCCTCAGGCCCCCGTTGTGTTACTTCCCACCGTGCCATGTCACCGTGTCACCGGCAAGCAGAGCCAGGCCCAGACCACGGTCAGTCCCCTCGGTGAACCACCAGAGAGATGGGCGGGCTCTCGTCACCGTAATCCGTCTCTACCCCCATGTTCTCCAGCACTGAGTCTACATGGTTATCTATTTATTGCCACGATGTCTTCTAATTAAAGGCTGAAGAGCCCCTGCCTCAGAGCAGCCAGTCCCCTGCACGGGCCACTGGGGGCCCCTTTCTGCTTTATAAAGAGCGCGAGGGCCCGGCCATGCACCTAGGAACCAGGAGGTCAGAGTTCTGATTCCCGGTCAGGGCACAGGCCTGGGTTATGGGCTCAATCCCCAGCGTGGGGCATGCAGGAGGCAGCCGATCCATGATTCTCTCTCTCATTGTGGATGTTTCTATCTCTCTCCTTCTCTGAAATCAATTAAAATATATTTTAAAAAACTTAAAAAATAAAAAGGAAGGGGCGTGAGGGGAGCAGATGGACGTGCTGTCCACGGCAGAAGCCGTGGTGTGTGTCCTGAGAGCCCGACCCGGCCGCCTCCAGGCGTATAACTGAGTTCTCACATGCCGGTCCGTGGAGTGCGGCCGGCGGGGCACATCTGGAACCACTCGGCGCTGTCCTTGCGGCTCTGTGAACAATAAAAGCCACGCCGGATGGTTCCTGGTGCTCAGACACGGGCGGGCATCCTGGCCGCCGCTGACAAACACGCGATTGTGATTCCCTGCGGGTCCGAAGGCGGCCGGCGCCGAGCACAGAGGCCCAGTGTTCTCCTCTGCGGCGGGCACTGTCTCCGCGGCGATGTCGCCGCTGCGGGCACACGGCTCAGCATTTCCAACGTCCGGCACACCTCTGGCTCCCCGCCCAGCACAGCCCGTTCTCAAAGGACCAGGCGAGCGGCGGTGACTGACTTCCTGAGTGCGGTCCTGCCGGGACAGAGACGCAGCCTCGGAGCTGCTGCCCAGCCCGCCGGCTCCTCCCGGCCTGCGACCAGCCCGCCTCTCACTTTGTTCTCATCACTCCGACAGGCTTCTTCGTGGGACCCCCGAGCTGTCTGCAGTCAATGTTCAAACTCACCATCATCTTCAGGAATGTTGTCAGGACCAAAGAGGGTAAGACCTTTGGGCCAAACCTGAGAAAGCAAACACAACTGCCCCGGGGGGGAGGGGGGAGGACAAAGGTGTGGGGAGGGGGGAGGGCAAAGGTGTGGGGAGGGGGGAGGGCAAAGGTTGGGGAGCGGAGTGGGTAAAGGTGGGGAGGGGGGCATCTGCAATAATGTGAACATCAAAATCTATATATATAAAAGCCTAAGTGATGTTATGACTGGTTGACCGAATGACCAATTGACTGGTCGCTATGATGCACACTGACCACCAGGGGGCAGATGTTCAATGCCAACCTCCGACGGTCCCTCCCCCAGCTGACCGGACCTCATTGGCCCCGACTGGGACTGGCGAAATGGTCCCGATGGGCCCTGATCACTGGCCAGGCCGAGGGACCCTGCCCATGCACTAATTCCTGCACCAGGACTCGTGCTTAATAAACATAAGTGAACTGGGAAATACAGGAGAATACGCATCTCTCCTATGACAACATGGCCCAATGGTCACCATGGATCGTAAGCTGGTGCACAGGTGTGATGCCATCAATTCACTGCTGGTTAAAGGGACACGGGTGGTTGGGAGTTGGGAGTAAAGCACCCGCAGCGCTGAAGCCGGGCCCGAGGTCGAGGCCAGCCGGCCGCACGCCGAGGGCTCGCTCGCTCTCTCTGCGTCCGTCCGGCAGGCCTCGCCCCAGGCCTGGCCCTCCATGCGGGCCAGTGACAGACCGTGAATTCCAGGAGCAGACGATAATCAACCTGCACGCTCGTCCTCGGAAACGCATGACGCCCGCCTGCTCCGCGGAGACCAGTGCAGGCCCAGAGGAGAGACTGGCCCTTCGTCCGCCTCCCGGAGGCACAGGCAGTCCCTCAGACGCTCGGACGGACCTGCCCGAGAGGGGCTTGGAGCGGGAGCCCCTCGGACCACTGCCGCCCGCCCCCCACGACGGTTCAGAGGAGGGAGGTGTCGCCGCTCCGCAGGGCGGGACTCCGCTCCAGACCTGCCTCCTGCAGATCGTCGCTGTTCCCGCATCTCCCGCCTCACCAGCTCCTGCCCTCGGCCTCCACCACGTCCTCCCAAAGTTCACCAGCCCTGGCCGGTGCTCAGTGGCTTAGAGCATCACCCTGACACCACGAGGGTGTGGTTCGGGCCTGGTCAGGGCACACGAGAAGCAACTAGTGATACATGAATGGGTGAACAACTCTTGCTCCCTCCCTCCCTGTCCCTCAATCGATCAATCAATCAATCAAGCAATCGATCAATCATCAAGAACAACAGTTATCCGGAGTGCACTTCCTTTTGCCAATAAGCATGTGAACAGCCTGCTCGGCAGGCGGCAGCGCCATGGACACAGGTGGCAGAGGGAAACTGAGAGGCACCGAGTAAACATGGCTCTGGCGGGGGCTCCACGCTCCGGGGCGAGGGCCAGCCGGCGCCGACGGCAGATGGCCGAGGCGTTTGCCAAAACCTTCTCTTGGATCTTGCTCCCAACTCTCTGATCGCGATATAGCTGGAGAACGAAGGAATGAATTGCAGGAGAATTTTATCAACCGGAGCTCAACTGCTAACCGGCTCCATCGGGACCCCATGTGGCCGCTGCCTGTTCCACGGTGATGGAATTTGGGGACAGTCAGGGGACGAGACAGGAGGAGGCCGAGTCAGGCGGGTCCGAGTTTGGCTCTCTGACCCCCTGGTTATGAGCCACGGGACCCGAGCCCCAGCTTCCCTGCCGCTGAGACGGGGTCGTTACTGACCTGCTGGGAGCGCGGTGGGAATTCAGTGAAACCTGTGCCTGTGTCTGTCCATAGGCTGCTTGATGGACGAGTGTCCAGGTTGGTTATCGTCTGCTCCTAGAACTCACGGATCTATCACTGGCTCGTATGAAGGGCCACTTGGGGAGAGAGACTCCAGGGCGGGTACTTCCTGTCTCTTTGGCTCCCGGGGCTCCGTGGCTCCTGGCCGCATCCCTTCCATTTCAGCTTCTGTCTTCACGTGGCCTTGCCCCTTGTTCACGTGATCATGCCCCTTGTTCATGTGATCATGCCCTTTGTTCACAAGGTCATGCCCCCTTATTCACATGGCCCCGCCCCTTGTTCCCATGACTACCAGGCTGCACCCCGGGTAGCGGGTAGAGTGGCCCCACAGCACAGCCGTGTCCCAGGATTTTAATCTCCTGAACTTCCTTGTCCACAAAGTGGTGTTTGTCTGAACCTCAGTATTTACACATTAAATATTTAAAACCTCAACCGCCTTGGAATGAGCAAGTACTCAGGCCAACGTGCTTCCTTCTTCACCGGCTCAATCATTAACGCGACAGGAAAATTATCTCCAAAGCCTCTCCGTTATCAGAGGAAGGCAGATACCAGAAGCCGCTCCAGACTGGTGTTTCCGATGCGGTCACGTGTCTGTGCTCTGGTTCTGCTGCTGCAAACCTGTGAGATCACGTCTCTAAGAAGCTCGCCAAGCACTCAGCGACGACCGGGAGCCGGGCGGTGAGAGCCGCCGAGACCGCAGACCACGCGGCGGTCCCCTTCCTGTCCCGCTGGGGAAACCGCGTCCCGGACCCGGGTGACCGAGTGCTCACGCCTGTTCCCCCCGGAGAGCGAACCCCCGTCACCTCCGTACAGATGGGTAACAGGAGGGTGCTGAGGGCACGGTGGGGTCCCCTCGGAGGCCGCCATCTCCAGCAGCTTCACGTGGTCCTGCAGGGCCACGTCCAAGCGCCTCAGGTTTTACCAAAGCATCAAGCTGACAACTGGGGGCGGGGGACACAAACGGCGCCCCTCCCTCTGCCTCACACGTTTACATGCTCTTAGGCCCTGCCACTGCGGCTCCGCTGGTCGGAGCATCGTCCCAAACACAAGGTGAGGTGAGGAGGCAACCGGTCCATGTCCCTCTCCCACAGTAATGTCCCCCCCCCCTCTCCCTCCCTCTCTGTCTCCCCCGCCCCACACACACACTTAGAAAGCGCTCCGTGCTCTCAGTTCTCCGCAGAGCGCTCCGGTCTGAGCACCCCCGTCTGACTCTGAGATCTAATGTGAAGAGAAAGGGTTCAAGGTCGGGGTCAACCAGGCACTGAAAGTCATCTGCTTGTAGCGTTCGGCTCAAATCAAAAGCTGGCCCTGGCTTACTGAGGCCCAATTTCTGGGCCGAGATGTCCAGGATGTCCCCCAGGGGGTGGTCGTGATGACGAGGTTCCCTCACCTCCATGCGCTGTCTGAGACCCTGTGGAAAAGTCACTCTAACACGGAGGGACCAGCTGGCCGGTGTGGCTCAGTGGCTGAACGTCGACCTAGGAACCAGGAGGTCAGGGTTTGATTCCCGGTCAGAACACATGCCCCAGCTGTGGGCTGATCCTAGTGATTCTCTCTCATCATCGATGGTTCTGTTTCTCCTTCTTCCTTTCTCTCTGAGATCAATTTTTTTTTTTTTTTTTAAAGCATGGACACTTTCACGGGAAATTGGGGTTTCAGAACCTCCACTCCCTGCCCCTTCCGTTCAACAACAAACACCAGGCGGCCTCTCACTGAGGCCCAGGCCTCCTGCCTGACCCCGAGTCCTGGGGGGACTCACCCACAGCCTGGCCCCTGGCCCCTGCGGATGGGAGACCCTTCTGCTCTCATGGATGGACAGTCCTGAGGCTGCTCCTCGGAGCGCACACCGAATGAGCCCCGGGCGCTTTGTAAAAATAAGGAATTGGTGTCGCGTGCGGGTCCTCGTCACACGTTCACGACCAAGCTGGCCCGGAGCTGCTCGCACTGCCGGAACCCTGTCCACCAAACACCCTCTCCGTCGCTTTCTTTCCTGCAAACACGGAGCTGGCCTCTGAAAGGGCCACGGCGCGCCTCCACGGCGCCCTCCGGAGGCGGGACCCTGCACTTTGCACTCGAGGCAGCGGACGCCCAAGAGACAGGGAACCAGTGGCAGCCAAAGCCGCCCTCGCTGCGACGGACTTGGAGATAACGAAGCGGTAAACGCGGGAGCCGGCTGCAAGGGTTCCACCCACAGCAGCAGCTGGGCCAGGGCGGCTGCCTGTGGGGCCCGCGTGGGGCGATGGGCGCCACCCCTGCCACAGGCGGGCGGCGGGCCATGCCCTCCTCCAGCCCCAGCCCCGGCTCTCCAAGCCCGGCCCGTGCCAGGCGGCCCAGATGGCAGAGCAGCCGTGGCCGAGACCGGAGCATAGACAGACCGGGAGTGCAGCTGGGCGGCCGCCGGGACCCCTAATCGCATTGCAGGGGAGCCCTCAGGAAGCCCGGAGGCTCCTCCGCCATTTGTTTATCAGACGCGGGGACCACCCCCCCGCCCCCCGCCTGAGGGTAAGGGACTTGGACTTGCCAGCAGCCTCATCGCCTGCAGAGGGCTGAGCCGAGGCCTGGGAAGGGGGGGTCCGTCCCCTCGGTCCTTGCGCTCCCACGGCCCTGTGGGAAGATGGCCCACGTCCTGCGGACACACAGCTGGGCGGGAGGGCGGGAGCCGGGCCGAGTCTTGGAGCTTTTCCCCGAATTGTGTGGATTTTGAAAGACATTCGCTTTCAAGGCGGGCCTTTGTTCTTTGGGGGAAAATAATCTCTTCCCTTTGCACGTGGCCTGGCGAGCGCCGTTCACAGAGCAGCCAACTTCACCCCATGTGCTCGGCACACACGCCCCCTCACACACGCCCCCCCGCACACGCCCCTGCGCACATGCCCCCTCGCACACACAGCCGACCCACCCCTGGCTCCCCCTGCAAGGAGCCGTCTCCAGCTTCCCCATGAAGGATGCCTCTGCACCGATAACCACGTGGCACGGACCCCAGCTCGGACCCGGGCCTGCATCGCGGGGACACGACGGAAGAGATCGCTGGAGTGGGCTGAGGCGTGTCTCCGAGCGCAAAGGGCCGCTTAATGCAAAAGCCGCAGCCTTCGGGACCCGGCGGGGAAACAAGGAAGAAACCCAAGATGCTCCAGGCTTCTGTCCTGGTTGCCAGGCAACCAGATGCGGGTGCAGGAGGGGAGAGGGGCTTTCTTCTGGTGCCAGCAGTGCCGAGGGACAGCGGGTGCTTTCCGGCCGAGGGGCGGGACGGAGGAAGCTGCACAAGCCTCACTGCCCTAATCGGCCGGAGCCGCCGCCAGCAGGGAGCTGGAAGGAGCCCATCGCCTGCAGGGCGAGGGGTGGGGAACAGGCTGCAGGGCTGGGGGGGGGCTGCAGGGCAGGGGTGTAGGGGCTGCAAGGCTGGGGGGGGGGCTGCAGGGAGCCTGGGGGTTCCCGGAGCTGGCTCCGTGGCAGCTACAGAGGCGAGTAATGCAGGGGGGCAGGTGGGCAGGAGGCACCTACACAGCTTGGGGAGGGGCCCCGGGAACCACGCTGGGGACGATGGCAGAAGACAGACAGGGCCCCCAAGGAGCTACGGGCCCGGCACAGCGCCCAGGCCAGTGCAGGCGCAGCCGGCGGCCCAGAACCAAACGCTTCTTGTCCGAGTCGGGGCCCCAGGGACCCGGGACTAGGGGCCCTCAGGGCCCTCAGATCCATGCTCTGCCACCCATTGGTGGCCTCGCACCCTGTGCTTCTGCCTCTCTGCCCACAGGGCATGGGACTCAGCCGTCCGCACAACCGTTTCCTTCCCCTCGAAGCTGTGCCTCCGCAGCCGCAGAGAAGGGGAGAGGCGGCTCCATCAGGGTTCCCGGGCGATTTCCTCGGCACTGCACGTGCATTTCTTTTTAAAAATATATGTTTTTGTTGGGAGAGGGAGAGAGAGAAAACATCGATGAGAAACATCCATCCGCTGCCTCCTGCACGCCCCACCCTGGGGGTTGAGCCCGCACACCAGGCCTGAGCCTGGCCCGGAATGGAGCTGGTGAGCCCCTGGTCCGGTTTGAGGTTCCTGGAGGGCGCAGCACAGCCCATGGGCGCGTCCCATTCGCTCGCCTGCAGGGTCTCCTCAAACACAGGAGCCTGCGAGGAACGGCTTTCCCACGTGGCAGCAGACACCCCCCCCCTCCCCCGCAGGAGGAAGACAGACATGTCCCGCTTGCTCCAGTCACCCGCTCCTCCTCCTCCTCCTCCTCCCCCCCTCCTTACCCCAGCGTCCTCAGCAGGTGTCCCGCTGCCCACCCACATGAAACACCCCCAGCGCCCACGTCACACGTTGGCTTCTTAGCCACACGCGACCATGCGCCCCCCCTCCCCGTGCCTCCGGAATCCACAGAAGGGAAACAGCAAAGCAGCCGGCAAACCCAATGGGAGTGAGGGCCGCGTGTCAGCTGCTCCCGTCCCAGCCGCGCGGCCCGGGCACGGCCCTCGCTCCCGAGTCAAGATTCCATTTCATTGATTCTTCGTCCTGGAAGCAGAGCTGGCCTGTCCCCCCGGGGCCAGCTGAGCGGCAAAGGACAAGGGGAGGCTGCCAGGACGCACTGAGTGTGCTCCGGCCACAAGCCCGGACCTCAGCGGCCGTCTTCATCCTCCTGGTCCCTGCAAGCTCACACATTGCTGTCCATCTCCCTGCACCGAGGAGCAGAACGGGGCCCAGGAGGCTGAGAACCGCCCGGCACACAGCCCGTCCGCCCCGCCGGGCGCCCCTGTCACCCTGCCTCCCTGTCTGTGCCCCTCCTCCTGCCTCTCCCACAGGGACACGGGAGGCCACACCCAGAGCGCCCCGGGGTGAGGTGAGAGGGACGGGGCCCTGCCTCCGCTCCGATTGGTGCTCCCACTGCGGGAGGGAGCCGTGGCCGTGGGCTGGGCCTCAGAGGCACCAGATCGAGTGCTTCCAGTTAAATAAAAACGTCAGACGGAACGGCGTGCGGCCGAGCACCTGGGGAGGCGTGCATCACCGGGCTGTCAGCACGCTCACACGCCATCCCGGCACGCGTGCGCCCCACAGGCGGCTCCTTGGCAGCGGACACGCTTCCCTCTACCCCAGATGGTCCGGCTCGGGCCCGAGGAGCCTGAGCCAGCCAGGCCAGCCCAGCAGCGTTTCCTGGTTCTGCCCTGTGTTCTGTTCTGGCTGCACGGACTGAATCCATCGCCTATTTAAAAAAAAATTTTTTATCGATTTCAGAGAGCAAGGGAGAGGGAGAGAGAACATCACTGACAGAGAGAACCATGGACCGGCTGCCTCCTGCACGCCCCACATGGGGACCTCAGGGATCAAGCCTGCAACCCGGGCCTGTGCCCTGACTGGAATCAAACCGTGACCTCCTGGTTCATAGGTCAACTCTCAACCACTGAGCCACACAGGCCGGGCTCATCACCCATTTCTACCTTGTCAGGCTCAGGGGCCCTCCTCCAGCCGCCCAGCTTTGTGGACAGGAGGGGGTGGAAGGATGGCCATGCTCCACCCTCAGCCCAGGCACAGGGAGGCTGCCTGGGAGGGTCAGAGGAGGGACTCCAGCTGCTCACCCGCTTGCATCCACTTTACACGTTAGAATTCTGTGTGAAAAGTTGTCTCAGCAAAGGGTTTGGTGGCCCCAAACCCAGCACGTGGCGGGATAACTAAATGCACAAACACCAGAAAAATCGCTGAGAACGTGGTTCCTCAGGCCCCGCCAGCGTGGAGACGCCTGGTGCACGGTCAGCAGTGGGCGGGGACACGGGGAGCCGCCGTTAGTGGGGGTGGGTGGTGGGGGCGGCGATGCAGGGAACGGAGCCACCACAGGGAACAGGGAGCCTGCGGCCTGTGTCCTCTCTGTCTCTGGGACAGAGAAAGAGGGTGAAAAGCCAAAGACAGCGAGAGGCGGAGGAGCCAGGCCCATGACTGAGCCCCTCTGCTCCTGCGATGGGAGGCCAGGCCTGGGGGGCGAGGGTCCCCCACCAGGGCCCTCAGCTCCTGAGCACTTCCTTCACGACCGGACCGAGACAAAAGGCACGATGTGATGGGGAGAGGAGGCGGCTGACACTTAGCCAGGAGTTCAGGCCACAACTTCCACTGATTGGAAGATCTCTCACTCACACACACACACAGACACACACTCACACACAGAGACACACACACTCACTCAAATACACACACTCACACACACACACACAGACACACACTCACACACAGACACACACACACTCACACACACACATACACTCATGCACACATACAAACACGCACATGCACACGGGCACTCACACACAAAGACACACTCACAGAAGCATGTACACACATATACACAAATACACAAACACACATACACACATGTACACACAAATACACTCAACACACACATACACAACACGGTGCATGTTTATGATTTAATTTAGCTTTTTTTATTGACCTCATGGACATGAAGGGAGGGAGGGAGAGAGAGAGAGAGAGAGAGAGGGAGAGAGACGTCGATCGGTTGCCTCCTGCACACGCCCTGACCGGGGACCGAACCCCCACAGCCACCGAGCACCAGCCAGGGCTCACTGAACATTTCCCCAACCACACGCTTCCTTTTCCTGCTCGGCCAAGACATTCCCCAGATAAAGGCTTCAGAGATGGACAGACGGACGGACAGAAGGAGGCAAAGGTCATTGTCTGCAGAGTGGGCTCAGCATGGAGTGTGGCTCTGGGCTTCTGGCTGCTTCCCCCTTCCTCCAGGCCGGGAGACAGATCCCGAGCCCGGCACATGCGGCCTGGGGCGCCCCAGCCCCCCGCCCCCCCCACCCCAATGCAGCTGGCTCCTCTGGGCAGGATGCCGAGGGGGACAGAGCCCAGTGGGACGGGGACCAGCTTTCCCTGTGGGGGAGGGAGGCCGGGCAGAGGCCTCGGGCTGCGCCCAGCGGGGTTTGATTCACCCGAGATGAGGCACCGCGTGTCCCCGAGGAGCCGGCCAGTCTCCAGGGACCCGTCTCCCCCGGAGCTGTGATAAGGGCTGGTGTGGGAGTGTGGCCAGATGGGAGTCGAGTTTCTCCAGTGGTATGCACACCGGCTGCCCCAGCCTCCTCCGAGGTGACCCGGCCGGGGCGCCCTGTGCCGCCCTCAGAGGGCATCTCCCATCGCCGGAGGGCGATGGAGGCAGACAGGCAGGAGGCAGGGAGAGGCCAGAGGGAGGCAGGCGGGATCCCACCTGCCCCCCCCGCCATGCCTGGGGCCAGAGCCGGGGTCTCCGAGGCTCTACCTAAAGGGCTCACGGGACGAGAGCGACGGGCCATGGAGGCCCTCGGGAGATGAGAGGGAAGGAGGAAGAGGCACTTGGTCTTAAGAAATAACTTGCCACCCTGGCTAATGAGCTCAGTGGTTAGAGCGCCGGAAGGGTCGTGGGCTGGATTCCAGGCCCAGGGACGTAGCTGGGTTGCAGGTTCAACCCCCAGCCCCGGTCTGAGCAGATGTGTTTCTCCCTCCCTCCCTTCCTCCCTTCCTCTCTCCCTCCCTCCCCCCTCCCTCCCTCTCTCTAAAATTCAATGGAAAACTGTCCTCGGGTGAGAATTCACAGCCACAACCAAGGCATTGAATCCTCGTTACCCGTCAGCCCCGGACACGGGAACAGCCCCGGATCGGGGACGAGGCTCCCTCACTCCAAACAGAACAAACCAAATAACTCAGTTGGCTCCGGCCGCCGGCGGACACCAGCACACACATGAGCCCCTCCCCCTCCCCGTGGCGGCTGGGCACCGTGTGCCCTCGTTCTGCTAAAACGCGGTGACAGGGACATTCATCACGCTCCCTCATGGGAGGCTTTGTTCAGCTGTCAGGCTCTTGTAGAATTTTCTAGAAGCGGCGTTCCCGCAGCCGCTCGGAGACAATGGCCCCTCCTCTGAGTCCCGTGGTGACAGGCGCCAGAGCCAAGGACGGCTCCTCCTTGGTCTGGGCCAGCCAGGGCCTTCCCGGTGAACGCCGGCTCTCCTCGCCCCGGGAGGCAGGGCTCTCACCCACGTCCGGAGGAGAAACAGGCTCGTCCTGTCCCCAGTACAGCCGGCCCTGCCTCCCTCTGACCCACCGCACACACGCTCTCCCTCGGGCCGCGTCTGCGGGCACCGGGCCTTCACGGCAGGAAACCCAGCGGGCACTTCCCCGCGCTGCCCTGTCTGTATGCCACCCCGTCCCCGCACCGCCCCATCCCCGCGCCACCCCGGGCACAGCGTGGGCCCCGGGCACAGCGAGGACCAGTCCCAGCCGGTGCCCTTTCTCCGCTCCGGCAGCGGGATCCTCCCTGCTCTCCGGCCTCGTCCCCGGTGCCCACCACCTGCTCCCCCTCCCAGCCCACGGCCAGCGTCACTCGTGTCCGGTTCCGGCTGCTCCACGCCTCGTGTTCAGGCAGCTGTGATGGCTCCGTGTGTGTAACCCGCCCGGCCCCACGGTGCCCACGTTTGGTCAAACCTCCTGGGAGAGGGTGGACATGTCCACGGAGGGTGAAGTTGGAACTAACGGACGAGTCTCGCCGCTGGTGGGCGGGTCTCTCCAAGCCCTACAAGGCCTGTGGGAGCCAGTGGCCACGCTCCCGAGTGAGAAGCTATGCCTGACCGGGGCGCCATCTTCCTTCCCTCCCTCCCTCCTTCCTTCCCTCCTCTCTCTCTTTCCTTCTTAAAGTTCTATTGATTTTTAGAGAGAGTAAGGGAGAGGGATAGAGAGAGAAACATTGATGAGATCAGAGCATCATCTACCTGCTGCCTCCTGCACAGCCACTGGGGATCGAGCCCACGACCGGGCATGTGCCCTGACCGGGAGCCGAACCAGCCAGCTCTCACTTCCTGGGTCGATGCTCAGCCGCTGAGCCGCTGGCCGGCGGGGTCACTTGCTCAGACTCTCGGTCTGACTGTGAATGGAGCCCAGGTCAGGGTCTCTCCTTGGACCCTGGGCAGTGAGGAGTGAGAGGCCAGGGGACACGCGGGAGCGGCCGGAGCGGAGGAGTCTCCCTCGTGCCGTCAGGCCTGCCCCCTGCAGGTCAGCCAGGGTGCGGCCGTCTCCCTCCGTCCCCTCCCCTCCTCCCGACACTGCCTGCAGGCACTCCCCTTCCCCGGCATCTTCTCTGGCATTTTCTCGTCCCTGTTTAGCGCCAGCGATGAAATCAGAGCAATTATTTTCTTTTAACAGAAATTAAAATTCCTCGCGGACGCCGGCCACCAGACACTGCCTGTGGGACAGCGACCTTGCGATTCCCAGGGAGAGGCTCCCGGTCCGTCTGCCGACAGACGCACATCTATCGCGCTCTGTCTTTGATGCTCGAGCCAAAAGCAGAACGTTTGCTGACATTCCGCTCACGTCTTTTATCTTTAAAATAAGATCCCATGTGGAACATCGATGAGGTAAGTCTGTCTCTCGAGGCTCAGAGTGTCCCCTCTCCCTGCACCGTCCTCCCCTGAACCCAGCCCCTCGGAGAGTCGCCACTGAAAACGCACGAAAACAAATCCTCCCAAGACACCCCTCCTCCTCCATGGAGAGGCCGATTCCTGCTCTTCACGGTCAACGTGTCCACGCTCACGACCCTCTGTTCAGAGCCGCCTGCCGCCGAGAGGGCGGCAGAGTGCACGCTCGGAGGGAACGTGCAGCCAGGAGCTCGCGCGGGTGACTGGCCACGTGGGCCGGAGCCCCCGCCGAGGAGGCTGTAAATCAGAGCGCTAAGTGGAGCTTAAGCCCCATGTCATTGTGGATTCCGGCTTCAGCCCCGTGACGCACGGGTTTATGATGGAAGCGACAACTGACCCTCCTTGGTAACAGATCCAGGAGCCGCGGGCGGGTCTGAGACGGACGACAGGCGTGAAATCGGGGCAGACGCCGAGCGCGGCCAGCTGTCCCTCTGCGTGCGGCTCACGCTCCACCAGATTCCCCCCGGGATGGCCTGCCTTCCGTAATCCCACCCACGTTTACACCACACGTGTCTCATTTAAAATGACGAAGGAACAAGCAGCCACTCCCCGCTCGGGTTCGGGACACGCACCACGCACGGCCACGTGCTCCGGGGCTGTGCCATTTGATCCTTAAACAACCCAGCACAGTCGGATGCTTTTCCCAGCATCAGAAGCAAAGGCCCAGAGGCCGTCTTCCTGCGGGGGCCCAGGCAGGCGAGCCCCCAGCCCAGGCCGCCGACCCCAGCGCCCGGCTTAGCCTGTCACCGCAGCCTGACCGCGGCCCCTCCATGCAGCCTCTCTCATGACATGGTCAGCTTCTCAGGGGGACACAGTGTCCGTGCTGATTGCTCTACAGGGTAACAGCACACACACCCAACTCATGGCATTTAACTGCAGCAAAAACCAATAAATTCACATTTTATACATAAATGTCATCCATACTAATAAAAGGGTAAGGTGCTAATTAGACCAGGAGACCTTCCGGACATCCTTCTGGACAAAGCCATGGTGGCAGGGCCGAGGCAGAGGCAGTTGGGGGTGACCAGGCTAGCGGGGGGAAGGGGGGCAGTTGAGGGTGAACAGGCTGGCAGGCAGGTGAGCGATTAGGAGCCAGTGGTTCCAGATTGTGAGTAGGACATTCCCTGAGGGGTCCCAAATTGGAGAGGGTGCAGGCCGGGCTGACAGACACCCCTCCCATCCTGTGCATGAATTTCATGTTCCGGGCCACTAGTATGTTACATGTAACTCATCTACTTTCTATAGGAAATTCATCTGTTTTATATACAACACTTTTAATAGTTACATATAACCTATATTTTATATGTAAAATGCCTGTGTTAACATATACAGTTCATACGTTTATAATTCACCCGCGTATAACATCCATCTAAAGGCCCACATCTCCCAGGACCTTTTTGGGGCCAGGGCAGAAAATACATTTTTTTGGCCTTCGGTGCCCACGTAACCCCTCACAACCTGCGCACAAGCAGCCATGTTTGGTGAATGTCCCGTGAGGCTGGAACGGGGGGCAGGGCGGGCCTCCTCAAGGAAGCGGAGGGATGCACCAGGACCAGCCGGCACGTCCGGGGTCGCCCACATCTCCCGGGACGTGCCGCCAAGCGTGGGGTTTGAGAGGAGTGTCAGTCTGAACACGTGATAAAGCCACATCCGTCCAGCAAAAGCCACCACCGCCTCATCGGCTGCTAAGAACAGGACGCACTGGGCCCGGGGAGATATTTTCCGTAAAGATAACATTTCCCTCTTTATCAGGGAACTGGAGAGTGGCACCTAATTGCGGTGGGCGGCGCGGGGTCAGGGCCAGGGGTCAGGGTCAGTGTGAACGGCCCTCTCGCCCGCCCGCCCGACCTGAGCACTTCCTCCCGGGAGCAGCTCTGTGGAGCCTAATTGGGAGGCGGTGTCCGGGGAGGTGGAGATAGCGGCGGCTGAAGGAAGTGACCGGCTGTGACCACAGCCTCCGGGCGCGGACAGGATGCGGGATGAGCCGGGGCACTAACCTCTGGGAGATAAGCGGGAACAGGGCCGGAGGCTGCCCGGTCTGGGCCTGGCCTGCGAGTGACTCAGCCACAGCCGCCCCCGCCTGGCCCTGAGCCCTGCCCCCGTGGGGTGCAGCCAGCTGAGGGTACTATTCCAGGCCAGGGTGCTTGGAGGACACCCCTCAGATGTAAGATTCTTTTCAGCCGGCACCGGTTTGGCTCAGTGGATAGAGCGTTGGCCTGCAGACTAAAAGGCCCCGGGTTCGATTACGGACAAGGGCATGTACCTTGGTTGCGGGCACATCCCCAGTAGGGGGTGTGCAAGAGGCAGCTGGTCGATGATTCTCTCTCATTGACGTTTCTAACTCTCTATCCCTCTCTCTTTCTCTCTGTGAAAAATCAATAAAATATATATAAAAAATAAAATAAAATAAAAATTCTAAAAAAAAAAAAGATTCTTTCCAAAAATCGGGGCTGTTTTAAAACACTGCAGGACGCGGGACAAACTGTTAAGAATTGGGACTGTCCTGCCAAAAGCGGGACGTCTGGTCACCTTACTCCGATGGCTTCCCGGGGGCAGCGGGATCCCAAGTTACATTGGGGGGTCAGGGCGTCTAAAAACATCTAAGCATTTTCATGGCGTTCAAAACCAGTCCAGGCGTATCGCCCCTCGCCGCGGACACCAACGGCAGACAGGAGTGGGCGCGCCCCCCGGAGGGAACTGTCTGCGGGGAGGCCAACGCTCAGACGTTGGCCAATGCTCCTGGCGCCCCACTGGCTCAGGAAGAGCCACCATGACGGACTCTCGGGCCGGAACCTTCCGGCTGGACGCACTGGGCAGCCGCCTGAAGGTGACCTTGAGCTCTCTGCTGGAGGAAGGACCAGGCCCTGCCAGGACTGGGGTGTGACCCCCGGCCACGCGCTGTTTCACCCTTTATACAGCGTGAGCCCAGTGAGGAGGCACCGCGGGTGCAGAACCTGTGTTTAAAAAAGGGGCCTCCGCAGGCAGGGGGAAGTCCTGAGCAGACAGGAGCCTTCCACCCCCAAGTTCAGACACACTGCGTTCCGTCCGGCGGCCCACAGTCCCTGCCCCCTCGGGACACGCTCACCCTCTGCGTCAGCCCTGGGACCGCCCATCCCAGCGGCCGGACCGGCTTCTCCAGGGGCCGTGGAGCAGGTGGGGCCGTGGGACCCACTTTGGGTTGTTTCAATGGGGCGCCAGGACTTCGCTAATAAGGCTGCCTGGCTCCCAAGAGGCAGAAACCCCATCGGCACCGGGTATTCCGATCTAAGCCAGAGCACACGCCAACGAGGCACGTGAAGCCGCCACCACAATCAGCCTCCCATGTGAAGTGCCACGAAATTGGGCAGTTACTCGGGTACCTGTTTGCTTATTTATTACATATTCCAGAGGGGAAGGGAGAGGGGGAGGGATAGAAACATCGATGATGAGGGAGAATCACGGAATGGCTGCCTCTTGCACGCCCCATATTGAGGGTCCAACCTGCAACCCGGGTCTGTGCCCGACCGGGATTGGAACCCTGACCTCCTGGTTCCCAGGTTGCTGCTCTGAGTCACGCCGGCCACCAGGCATAACTGGGTGTTTAGAAGAGGCCCCTCAGAAGGCCACACCCACCAGTCTAGGCATTTCCCGCAGGCGGTCTCAGGGCCTGGACCCCCACCCCCTGAGCACTTCCCACGACATCACCGGGCAGCAGGCCACCCCCCACGCGTGGGGCCTGCACCTCCGAGACGCTGCCGGCTGCCCTGGTGGAGGGACAAGCACGGGCAGCCCCACGGGCTCCTCGCCCCGCCCCGAGCTTCACCGCCAAGGGAGGGCCCGTGGTCATGCTTCCCGTCCAGGCGGGTGGGAAGTGCAGGCCTGCGATGTTCAGGGAACACAGAGAGGGAGTGTCTGTGTCGCCTCTGCAGCCCCTCCTGAGTGGTGGCAGCTTTTCCCTGCAGACGACCGCCACGCGCCCTCTGACCTGCAGGGGGCAGATCAGCCGCTGTCTCCTGCGACGCCCTTAGCCAACACCTGTCCCCTGGCGTGTAGGGGAGAGATGGTGCCACCGCAATGACGCAGCCACGAGGCACGGACTCCTCCGGGAGGGGCATCGTTGAAGACATGGGGGACGGAGAGTGGCCCCCTGGGCCGATGCTCTGAGGAGACTGTCTCCTCTGGGGCCGTAACGGGGATAAATGTGCCCCTGGCACCTCCTTACCCCCAGCCTGCCTTCCCCACTCAGAGGAGAGAGAGGAGAAGGAAGAGCATCAGGAACGGAGGAGCAGATCGGGGAGGAGCTCCAGGGCTCTCAGAAGGGTGGCTGGTCCTTTAGAAAAAAAACAACAAAACACCCCGTTCCCCCAAAATGCCTCAGATCTCCGAAGACACAGGATTCCCGAATGAGCCCCCAAACCTCCTGACGTCCCCCTCTCCCACCCCAATTCCGAGCCCGCTCCGGGAAGCGCGGGGAACGACTCTCCGAGGACACAGAAAGCTGACGACGCCTCTCAGCCTCGGAGATTCCCGGAAGAGCCAGGGCCCCCTTCCCGTGACTTATCTCCCAGGAATGCGCCGCTATCGCCCACCGGGATTTCTCCGGAGGGAAGGACACTAATTGCCACCAGGAATGTCTAGGCGTGTTTATGCGTGTGTGTCTGCAGAAGCTCACAGGCGCGTGTGGGAGCCTGTTTACACGCTCCCAGTGCTGGTAAGCCCTGGCGTGACACGGGTCAGGGTCACCGGACAGTCATCGCTGAAGCTGGTGCCTAAAGAATAAACAGGATCTGCGGTTTACCCCTCTCCAGCAGGCCTCACTCGACTGGAGGAAAAAAAAAAAAGGATTCTAACCAGAAGAAGTGTAAATGCAGAGATGGCTGGGAGCTCAAAGGGGTTATCTCCGTGCTGGGGAGGAACAGCTTTGGGTGAGACACGGGGTCCCACTTGGGCCAGGTCTCTGTCGGGTCTCAGTTTTTCTGCAAAATTAAAGCCGATGCATGAATATTCGTGCAAGAATGAACCATCCTTCCCCTGGCTGCCAGCATCACCTTCGCTCCGGCTGGAGTCGTCTTTCTGCTCCGGCCTGGAGCCATCTTTCTGCCTTCCCACACTGCCCAGAGGCCTGGAGCGGCTTTCTGCCCTGCCCCTGGCTGTTTGGCGCCTGCGTATGCAAAATAACCCACCATCTTTATTGGGTTAATTTGCATTCTCACTCCTGATTGGCTGGTGGGCGTCAATTTGCATCTTGCTCTTTTATTAGTGTAGATGGTGATAATCACGGTGCTTCGTCTATTGGGTTGTGCGGGGCTGTGAGCTGAGGTTTAAAAGCTCCCGAGAACAGTCCCAGCAAAGCGGAGACCCCTGCAGATGGTCAGTGATGACTGTCACCCAAGGGGCTGCATTTCCCATGCTTCCCACCGTCCTTCTTTGGCCCCAAGAGGCGGCCTCCTAACTGGGGGCTCAGAGGGCAGGGCGGCGCGCAGGCACTGGTTGTTTCTGATGCGGCAGCTAGGCCCTCGGCGACTCTGGGTGGTCCCCGCAGATCACCTGGGCCTCATCTGCCACACCACGGCCACGGAGCGTGGTGATGCTGTGGACCTCAGCCCTGTTCGCCACACGGTACATCACTGAAGGCCGCAGTGGCGGAAACGAAAGGACTGTGCAGCCCTGGCTGCCACGGAGGCACGGACAGAGGCTTGCTGGTGAGGACCCTGTCCGCCTTCACTCCACACCCTCAGCTGGGCCCGGGCCCCGGCTGACGCAGCTCCGCGGCCTGGCTTCCTCTGTGGCTCCCACAGCTCCTCCCATGCGGAAGGTCAGTAGGTGTCCGTGGTCACAGCTCCTGCTGGATTCTGTCTGCAGGGAGGGTCCAGCCCTCTGCCCCAGCCCCCTGCATGCAATCATGCCCCTTGGCACAGCGCTTGGTCCTCGGTGAGTCTTGAAGGAGAAAGGACGCCTGTCAAAGCTCAGAGGGAGCACGGTGAGACGTCGAATCTGCTTGGGACCTCGTGGAGACTGGGCTCCACGGGAGCCTGTGAGATGGGCACCAGCCCACACGGTGGGGCCTGGACCCCGGGACCTGCCAGCCTCCAGGATGACAGGCGCTGATTCGCTCTGACGCCTGTGAGCGCGTTTGCGCCACCCTGGACCGCAGTTACAGGATGTGCCCACCCACTGGCAAGCAGGGAGCGTGCTGCCCAGAGTGAGCGGTGAGAATGGCCCCCGGAGCCACATAACCTGGGAGAGGAGGGGAACAATCTGGGTGGGGGGACAGGAAGAGGGGACAGGCAAGGATAGGGGCCCCCACAGGACACACTCCAGGTCGGAGTTGATGGTGCCCTCGCTGAGTTGGCCTTGGAACAGGGAAAGCTAACCCTAGTGTTGGAAGCTGCCCATTGTCCTCACCAGCAGATAGAGGTACACAAGGAACCTGGAAGGCTGGAGACCTTGAAGCTCTGAAAGGTCAGAGCTCTGCACCCACAGTTTAGTTGAGACAATGGCAGCTAAAGCAACCTCCAGAGAAACCAAGATGGCGGCATAGGGTAGACACCTGAATGCAGCCTACCACAACAAATTTGAATTTAGAACTGAAAAACAGGGGAAACATCACCCTGAAGCGCTGGATAGCTGGCTGAGAGGAGGCTCTACCATCTGGGAAGGAGAAAGAAGGCGTGCTGAACCTCAGGAACTGTGAAGGTGCAGAGAACTGTGCGCGCAAAAAGGTGGCCACAGAGTTCGCTGCCGGCTTGCTTGTGGAGCGCGGAGAGGGCAGGCCGAGTTCGCTACCAGCTTACTTCCTGCGCACGGGGAGGGCGGACAGCTAATGCGCGGCTGGCTTTCTTGTTCGGGAGGAAAACAGAAACACCCTATTGCGCTGATAGACGGCCCCAGACAGGGAGAGGCCAGACTGTCACCCAGTGGGCAGAGATCTCTCGGAGGTCTGTGAAGCCAGCGGCCATTACTGCGGGACTCAGAAATCAGACCCTCGTAGAAAGGGGCTGAATAAAGCTTGTCTGCACCACCCGAGACTCCGC
Source organism: Pipistrellus hanaki (assembly GCF_964339955.1). NCBI lineage: Eukaryota > Metazoa > Chordata > Mammalia > Chiroptera > Vespertilionidae > Pipistrellus > Pipistrellus hanaki. The sequence continues at coordinate 54,097,895 of NC_140516.1, read as the reverse complement.
CCCATCCAAGCAGAGCACAGAAGCCCTTCCAGTGGCTAGCTTTCTCGTTCGCTACGAATAGGACTCTCCTAGGGAGGGACAGACAGGAATCCAAAGCTCGTCTGTGCCTATACCAAAGAGGTGCGCGCACCTGCAACCAATCTTGCAGGAGTCAACAAACCTTGTCTGTGCCACCCCGAGACTCCGCTCCATTCAAGCGGAATACAGAAACCCTCCTAGCTGGGACACTTCTGATCCTCATGGCCAATTGGCTTGGAGATCAATGCTTCCCAGTGATACCAACAACAAGCAAGGCTTAACAACAAGACTGCACACACAGCCCACAAAGGGCTACACCAAGACTGTCCACCTCAGGTAACTAGGAGGCTGACTCACTGAACCATATAGAACACCTTAGCACACAAAGCCACCCTACCAACTCAGAGAACTGTGAAAATGCTGAGACAAGGAAATAGATCACAAACAAAAGAAATAGAGGAAAAGAAGAGACTGGATATAGAGTTCAAAACCACGCTTATAAGGTTTTTCAAGAATTTCCTAGAAAAGGTCGATAAGACCTATGAGGAGATGAAAAGGGATCAACAAGAACTAATAAGGGATTAACAAGAAATAAAGAATACATTGTCTGAAATAAAAAATATTATACAGAGTCCTAAAAACAGAATGGAAGATTGCAAGAATCAAGTCAAAGATTTGGAACATAAAGAGCCAGAAGACACTCTTCCGCAGAAGCAAGACAAGAGAATCCAGAAAGTTGAAGATAATGTAAGAAACCTCTGGGACAACTTCAAGTGAACCAACATCAGAATTATGGGGGTCCCAGAAGATAAGAGAGAGCAAGCTATCGAAAACATACTGGAAGAAATAGTGACAGAAAACGTCCCCCACCTGGGGAAAGAATTAGACTTACAAGTCCAGGAAGCACACAGAACTCCAAACAAAAGGAATCCAAAAAAGACCACACCAAGACACATCATAATTAAAATTCCAAGAGCAAAAGACAAAGAGAGAATATTAAAAGCAGCAAGAGAAAAGCAGGTAGTTACCTATAAAGGAGCACCCATATGATTGTCAGGTGATTTCTCAACAGAAACCATGCAGGCCAGATGGGAATGGCAAGAAATATTCAAGGTGATGAATAGCAAGAACCTACAGCCAAAAATACTCTACCCAGCAAAGCTATCACTCAGAATCGAAGGTCAGATAAAGAGCTTCACTAATAAAAAAAAAAAAAAAAAGCTAAAGGAGTTCATCACCGCCAAACCAGAATTATATGAATTGCTGAAGGGGGTTCTTTCGGAAGAACAAGTAAATAAAGATAAAAACTATGAACAACAAATACATAACTATCAACAAGTGAATCTAAAAACCAAGGGAATTTAAAAAATCTAATGAACAATATTAACTGGTGAACATAACAGAATCAGAGGTATGGAAAGGGAGTGAACTGATGATTCTCGGGGAAAAGGGGAGAGGGAGGTGTGGGAAGAGACTGAACATAAACTGTGTACCTATGGATGAGGACAATGGGGGGTGGGGAAAGGGCAGAGGGTGGGGTAGGAACCTGGTGGAGGGGAGCAATGGAGGGGGGCGGAAATGAGGAACATTTGTAATAATATGAACAATAAAGATTTATTTAAAAAAATAAAAATAAAATAAGGTGAATGAGAAAAAAAAAGCAACCTCCACCTTTTAATCTTATGTAAATCCTTGCTGATTGGCTGTTACTAGAATTGCCTGCCTAGAGCTATGGGTGGGTCTCCCCACCTTAATAAAAAGTGGAGTCCTTCCTCTTGAGCTGGGCTCCCCCCTGGCCCCCAATATTCCCAAATTAATACTTTCTAGTCTCTTTCATTTGCATGCGGCCTCCTCCAGACCCAAAGCCTGAACCCGAACCCGGAACCACGCGGGACATGGGGAGGACACTCACACCCCAGGACGCAAATCGCTGCCGGGTCGCTCAGCCAGGCCGAGGTCGTGGGCAAGGCATGCGCCGAGTGGCCACTCCCCATCAGCACGCAGAGGACACGGGCCTGGCGTGAAGTGTGTGAGCACGGCAAAGCGCCACACGCCACAGCCATGCGTGGCCGGCAGCTCGTCACTCCCAGGAGATGGAGAGGGAGTTAATGGACCTACTTCCTTTAGCTCCAAAATGCACTCGCGCACGTCCCAGTGAAATGCTCGGTGACCACCGACAGGAAAGGAGTGTGTGTGTGTGTGTGTGGGGGGGGGGGGACAGGGGGGCGAGAAGGGGGGCAGCTAGGTGTCAGCATCTCCAGGGGCTCTTCATGAAAACCGTACCCTGCGGCTCGCGCTCCCACCCAGCCCTGGAATTTATATGTAAATTATAGCTGATGACATGGACTTTGGTTTGCCCCCCCATGTGTACCCACAGCCGCCCTGGCCGGTTGCTCAGTGGATAGAGCGTCAGCCTGTGGACTGAAGGTTCCCGGGTTTGATTCCCTGTCAGGGCACATGCCTGGGTTGCGGGCTCCCAACAGGGGGCGTGCAGGAGGCAGCTGATCCATGCTTCTCATCATGGATGTTTCTCTCTTCCCCCCCCCCCCCTCTCTCTCTGAAATCAGTAAAAATGTACTTCTTGTATACCCACAGCTAAGGTTCCTCTAAACCACGTCTCCAGACAGAAAGGATTCTAAAAAGAAAACATTCGGAATCCAGGTGCATGCCCCCCCCCCCACGTTCCCCATGCGGCAGACGATAGAGAATTGGCGGCTGCATTTGCGGTGCCTAATCACAGCCCGTCCCAGGCAGAGGCGCCTGCTATTTTAAGCCCGTAATTACGTGTTAATGGTCCTATCACTTCTCCTCATTAAGCCCGTGTCAGTGAACGAGCCCTGGCCCGAGGGGGAAGCCCACGGTGTCAGGCGGCTGATAGCAGAGGCGTGTGGCTCTTTTCTGAATCTCGGATTCCAGGACGGAGGGGAGAACAGAAGCCAGGAAACGAGCCGGCGACCGGGCAGTCTGGCGGCCACGGCGCCGGCTCTGCCGTCAGAGCCCTCGGAGCATCTGGATGTGACAGCACTCCCACCCGCCCTCGCGGGTTTGATCACCAGGCTGTCTTCCCATGTACGCTCCCCCCCTCCCCGGACCAGACCTCCCCCCTCATTCAGGGTATCCCCTCTTAAAATGCACTCGTTTTCCCTGGAAACACACATTAAAATACAGAAAACCAACAGCAACACGGAGAAATTGAGAGGAGACAGACAGCTCTGGTTTGGGGGAGGAGGGAGGGATTGAGCAAAACTGAACAAATATATTTATCACATCAACTCCTATCACATTCACTTTGGTTGTGTGTGTGTGTGTGTGTGTGTACATATACACTGAGTGGCCAGATGATGATTTCTGAATGCATAATAATCTGGCCACTCAGTGTATATCCTATAAAAGGCTAATATGCAAATTGTCCCCTCCACCAGGAATTCGACCAGCAGGCAGGGCGGCCAACCACCCATGTCCCCGCCCCCTGGCCAGGCTGGCCGGACCCCCATCCATGCACGAATTCATGCACCGGGCCTCTAATGCACGTCACCCACGGGCTCCGGGACCGGCAGGCGCGAGGGTGGGAGCAGACGGGTCCGGAGAGGAAGAGGGAGGAGAGTGCTGGAGCCCTGGCCAGTTTCGCTCAGTGGATAGAGCGTTGGCATGTGGACCCGAGGGTCCGGGTTCGATCCCGGTCAAGGGCACGGACCTCGGTGGCAGGCTCCTCCCTGGTCGGGCGCGTGCAGGAGGCGGCCCATGGATGTGTCTGTCTCACCCATGTTTCTCTCTGCCTCTCCCTCTCTCCCTCTCTCCCACTCTCCCTAAAATCAATGGGGAATGTCCTCGGGAGGATTTAAGGAAAAGACTGATTTACATGAACAGGCAGTTCTCCCCGAGGAGGTGTCTGAATGCCTCTGAGCTGGGAAGTGAGTGGACGGTGAATGGCAACTGCTTATGTCACAGGAAGCCAGCCGTGTCCTGCGGCGAGGTGAGGGCGGGGCATTCCCTTGTGCAGCATCTGATTCTGAACCCAACACGGTCATCAGAAAGAATGAGGCAGGTGGCCCTGGCTGGTGTTGCTCAGTGGTTAGAGCGCCGGCCCTCGGACTGAAGAGTCCCAGGTTTAATTCGAATCCAGGGCACATGCCTTTGTTGCAACCAATCAATGTGTCTCTCTCACATCAATATTTCTGTCTCGCCTCCTCCCTTCCATTGTCTCTAAAAATCAATGGGAAAATATTCTCAGGTAAGGATTAGCAAAACAAAAAAGTATTTCATATATATATATGTGTACACACACACAGACACACACACATATGTGGAGCGGGGGTGTCCCCCAAAATGTACACATTTACACACTTAAACATATACAGTGTGTTCTATAGCATTGCACATTCCATCTGTAATTAATACACGACTAGACCACAGACACAGACGTGGGTGTGGACACAGGGTAGAGACCTCACACACACGTGGAGCCTGTCAGACCTGCTGCTGGAGCCACACGTCCTCTCCGCCCAGCCCTGCTGGGATCCGGCCTCTCCAGGAGGGCACCCCGCACTTCCCCTCCCTCCCGTTAGCCATCGGCCCTCTCCTCCTCCCCGAGGCGCCGAGCACTTGCACCCGCGCCCAGCCCGTGGCCGGAGGGCGAAGCCAATAGCAGCTGCCCGTGAGCCACGCAGACCGACTCCTGGGGTGGCCTGAGCGGGCCGCCCGGGAACAGAAAACACCTCGGGTCACGTGGCTGGTGTGCTCCGTCCCTGGGGGGGAGCGAGTCAGAAAGAGCAGGCGCTGGGCCTCCAGGAACGTCCGGGCGGTGTTTTCTCAGCCTCGGTGCACAAAAAGGCCCCTGTTCGCCAGCCCGCGCGGACGGCCAAGCTTGGAGACGCATCGCGCTGCTGGCCGACGCCGGGTTCCAGCTGGGCTCCCGCCGCCTGCGGGTGGTCTGCCCCCAGCCCGGCTCCCGTGCCAGCGGCTCTGCATGGAGCTCAGAACCAGACCACGCCATGCGCTCGGAGCGGGCGCCCGGACCCTCCGGAGAGGGGACAATGGCGCATTGAAGGCTCTGGAGAGCCTCCATCTGGGGGAGCAGACCGGCCGGGAGCGCCCCCTCGGGGGAGCTCCAGTGCCTGCGCGGAAACTCCGGCGGTGTATTTCCACGGCTGAGGAACACATCACATGGGGATGGGACCTCACACGTGTGTTGCCGCGGCGCTGGGGGCACGTCGCCTGTCCGGAGGGAGCCTGGGGGTCTTGGCTGCGTCCCCCACTCCGGGGGAAGGAGGGGGGCCAGCTCTGCAGAAAGGGTGCAGGCAGGGCGAGCGCCCGGGGAACGGGAGCCCCTCCCCCTGCCCCCGGCCGGCTGAGAGGTGGAGGCAGATGGCTCTCCTCACCCCACTTCCTGCCTGGGTCCCACCTGGGGTCCTGCTGGTTGGCCGGGTCGGGTCATCACAGCCCCTCCCCACACACAAGGCAGACCTCACCCCTCGAGAGAGAAATAGTGTTGTCGTCCTTGGTTTTAATATATATTTTTATTGATGTCAGAGAGGGAGGGTTAGGGAGAGAGAGAAATATCCACAATGAGGGAGAATCACGGATCGGCTGCCTTCTGCACGCCCCCTACTGGGGATGGAGCCCACAACCTAGGCCTGTGCCCTAACCGGGAATGAACTGTGACCTCCTGTCCTAAGTGGACGCTCAGCCCCTGAGCCCCGCTGGCCAGGCCCGTCTTGCTTTGTAAAGCTCATCCCTCCTCCCCGTTTCTAAGGCTCCTAAAAGAAGGGCTCTTTAGCAACACGAGGCTCTCCGTCATTTCTCCAGGCAAACAGGACCGACACCTCCCCCTTCTCCGTGAAGGGGAGGCGGCGGGAATGGGGTGCAATTCGAAACGCCACCTCAGAAGACTGACCGAGAGTGAGAAGCTGGAGAAGCACAGGGAGCCCCGTGCTGCCGTCGCCATAGCCAGGCCTCAAGAGCCACCGGCAAACCACCCGAGCCCCTTCCCCACAGCCCCGGTCTTGGGGTCTCATACCAGAGGGGAGGTGAAGAAACCTGAGAGCAAGGGGTGGGAGTGCCACGGGGAGGGATGAGGGGTGGGTTCATCTCTCCCACGTGCAGGCGACGCTCTGGGCCTCACACAGAGCTCCGGGGGAAGGGGACCTGCCCGCCATCGGGCGGGGCTGTGCTGGAAGCAGAGAAGCCAGAGGGTGAAACAGTAACAGCCGAGCAGAGCGCCTGCCTGTCCCCCAGGGACCGCCATCTCCCAGGAACACAGAGCGAGGAGCAATGGGGGTGGGGGTGTCAGAGGAAACCATCCGTAAAAGCAGGAGGCTCAGCCCGGCCGTTCCAGTTGCAAAAGAACAATTATCCCGTTATTCTGGGGGACTCCCCGTCCTGAAAAGGGGGGACGAAGCCCCCCCCGCCCCCCTGCTGTGTTTCCTGAGGCGTCGGGAGCGTCAGGAGCCGCCCGCCTGCGTGCTCTCCGGGGAAGGGCTCCAGGCCTCCGATCGGAGCACGGCCAGAGGAGGCAGCCATCTCGGTAGCTGAGAGAACGGCAAGTGTAGCTGATGGCACTCGGCACTGCCGGCGCCTCCGCGGAGAAGCAGAGCCGCCTCCGGCCGGGGTCTCTGGGGAAGCCCGCCGGGAACACGCCGGCATTAGAGGGGCTTCCTCGCGTGTGCAATTACTCAGCACGTCCTTGGCGCTGTGAACACGTGTCCGCATGTGGAGGAGGTTAGGGCGAGCAGCTGGGAGAGCCCACCTGGCAGGCGGTTCCCTCCGGCCACTTCTCCCGAGCCAAGCGCCCTCAGCAGAGCCCTCACCGCAGCACAGCGGGGCCAGGCGGGCGGTGGGGGGCCAGGCGAAGGGCGGGGGGCCAGGTGGTGGGGGGCCAGGTGGGGGGGCAGGCAAAGGGCAGGGGGCCAGGCGGGGGAGGGGGCCAGGCAGTGGGGGGCTAGGCGAAGGGTAGGGGGGCCAGGTGGTGGGGGGCAGGCAAAGGGCAGGGGGCCAGGCGGAGGAGGGGGCTAAGGGGGGGGAAGGAGGGCCAGGCGGTGGGGGCCCAGGCGAAGGGTAGGGGGGCCAGGAGCGGGGGAGCAGGCGAAGGGCGGGGGGCCAGGCGGAGGAGGGGGACGGGGGGGGGGAGCGGGGGGGCCGTATTTACCCGGTCCACACCACTTCCCTCTCTGTGGAGCCGCCTCCTCGCCCCCCCCCCCGTCACCCCTCCCCCTGTGGAAGCGGGGAGCCTGCACCCACAGCGACATCGGGCCCTGCCACCTGCAGGGCTGAGGGCCACTGAGGACCCGGCATTTCCAATGAGCCAGTGCGTGGCCCAGCACTGGTTTCCGAGCCGGCCGAGACGGTGCCAAAGGGAGGACCCGCCCCGTGGGAAAGAGGACTCTCCACGGCTCTGCCCAAGGGTGCACGGGAGGAGGGCTGCGGGAGGACGGAAAGGGAGGAACAGCGATGGTCCCTCTGACCCACAGTTGTGCGTTTCAAGCACACGTCCAATGTGGGGAAGACCTGCCGTGGCCGGCGTGGCTCATAGCTGAGCACTGACTTGTGCACCAGGAGGTCACGGTTCAAGTCCTGGTCAGGGCACAGGCCCGGGCTGCAGGCTAGATCCCGGAGGGGTGTGTGTGTGTGTGTGTGTGTGTGTGCAGGAGGCAGCCGATCCATGATTCTCTTTCGTTACTGTTTCTCTCTCTCTCCCCACTCTCTTCCTCTCAGAAATCCATAAAAAGATATATTTTTTAAATAAAAAGAGAAAAATGCCATCTTCAATACTATAGGGTTTCTTTACCCAAATGTGGGAAGGCCACTGGACCCCCTGCTCCGCTGGCTGCCCAGCCGGGGGGACGGTGTTCACCCCATTCTCCCCCTTTTCTCAGGCTGATGCGCCCCGTCTCCAGCAATAAACGACGGCTCCTTTTCCGACTTTACCTGCACCAGAGGCGGGCGGTGAGGGCGCAAACCCCACCCGGCCCCTCAGACCCGCGCGCACACGCATGCGTGCGCGCACACACACACACACACACACACACACACACACGTGTGCCAGGCACTGGTGACAAGTGAGGAGAGGAAGACGCACCCTAAAGCCAGTAAAGCCAGGGGGGGAGCCCCCCCCACCCCCCCGTGGGAAAGACGCCCGAAGTCCCCGGCCATGAGCCTCTCGCTGAGCGGGAACACTGCTGAGACCTGCCAGGTTCTGGTCCGGGCTTGGGAACGAGGTGACGTGGCCGCCGTTGTCCTGAAGGACATCCTCTGCGGGGGGGGGGGGGGGGGGGGACAGTCGTCCCAACGACGCAGAGGCGACGGTGAGGATGGCGGCTTCTCCTTGGTGCTCACCGCGGCTGATTCTGACCCACACATTCTGAGTCAGAGGGAGATCCTGGACCCCGCCCCGGCCCCGCCCGCTTCTGCCACTTGTCGCCTCGGGACACAAAGTAGAGATTGCAAAGCTGAACCCCTGACCGGCTGGGCCTCTGGGGACCCTGTCACCCGTTTCAGAGAGACCAGACTCCGAGGGGTGCAGGGCACGGTGGCATCTCTCCTGGGCGGTTACATCCCACGGACGCCACCCTCTGCCCCTCCTGGCCACGCTCTGCTGCGTCTGGGAGCCCAGAGCCGGTTCCCAGCGCCCGCCTTCTGTCCACCGAGGCGGGAGCTGTGTGGACATGGCCAGGGGAGGGGACAACAGCGGTAACGGCTCTCCTCCCTGCCTGAGCGTCCTCGGAGCCTCGTGGTGCAGGCTGTGCCCTCCCCCACGTCACACCCTGGCCCTGTGGCGCGGGAGGCAGAGCAGGTGCCCAGCAGCTGCCCCGGGCCGGGCCGGGCTCGGAGTCAGGGTTGTGACGGGGCGGCCTCAAGGGACTCCTCAGGGACGCGGGTGCTGCCATCCCGGTGACGCGGTAATTGCCCGAGACCTGTCAGATGTCAGCGTGCTGGGCGGCGCGGTTATTGCTACCACATGTGGTGGGTGTCAAGCACTTTTCTTGCTGGAAAAACGCCCCAGATCGCAACGTCTTTGAAGATGAAAGGAGAGCGCAGCTCATCGGGGTCACCCAGCCTCACAGGGGACAGGTACCGGGGAGCACGGCCTCAGCGAGCCACTGCCCCCTCCCACCCCCCCACCCCCCACTACAAGGATCCTTGGCACAGGCCCGAGTTGGGCTCCATCTCCAATGAGGGGCGTGCAGAAGGCAGCCAGTCAGTGATTCCCATCAACTGATGTTTCTCTCTCCCTCCCTTCCTCTCCAAAATCAATGGAGGAGGGGGAGGAGGGGGAGGAGGAAGAGGGAAGGGGGAGGGTAAGAGGGAGGGAAGGGGAAAGGGGGAGGGAGGGGGAATATTGTATAGGCCTAAATGCTTGGGGCAAGTTCCCATCATCACCAAAACATGAAGCAACTTATGCTTGAAGCCAAATAACAACATTGTATGCCAACAGGACAGATGGATAAAATGGCACTTCTCTATATATAAAGGGTTAATGTGCTAAGTGTCTAACCATCCAACCCATCGCTATGATGACCACTGACCACCAGGGGGCAGACGCTCAACGTAGGAGCAGCCTTGATGCGCACAGAGAAATGGCTCCTTTGACCTGCCACCCACAAAGCAACACTCAGCTTCCCTAGTGGGACACAGGCCCCAACCTCTCCCTGGAGCAACACCCCACCACATTGCAGCCGAAGCTGCCGAGACTCCACAGCGCAAAATGTGGCCCATGGCACAGCCAAACCCGGAAATGGTCATTGTGGGTGCTGGGTAATGATGTCACATAGCAACACAAGGCTTCCTCTCCCTAGCGACCAGCCTCCTTGTAGTTTCTCCAGCCCATGACCACAACTTGCTTGATAGCCAGGTGCAAACATTTTACATTTTAACTAAATGTCGAAAGGTTTTCCTGTGCCTCATTTCATTTGATCTTCACAGAAGTCCTGGAGTAGGTAGATAGGAGACTCAGTGGAATCCTATTTTATTTTCACTAGCCAGAAAACGGAGATTTAGAAAGCTTAGAAACTTGACCCGACTGAAAAGAAATGTGGGACCTTGAAAATGACTTCAGGTTTTCTCACTGCGCAGAATATAGTCAGACACTACTGCAGTTAAATATTTTACCCTTTGTTCTTCCTGCGTGATCTACAATAATAATCTGCTTCGTGCTGACACTTACTGCTATGTTGTTGACAATTACCTGAAGAAGTTGGGGTTCTTCCCTGGGCTGGGATAAGTTTAGCTACATCAGAAAGCAGGTCTAATTAAGCAAGTTTATTCTGTACCTATAAAAGGCTATTTTGACTCAAACATGTGTAATACATATAAAGCTCTCACTATGTCATTGTCGATAGTGAATTTGGTTGACACTTCTATTATAGAGAAAGGGCGAAAAGTGATATTAAAGTACTTCGTCTAATTTCTTCTCGATTTGCATGAATCCGTGCAGCAGGCCACTAGTGTAATATAAGCAATCCATCAGCAATTCAATACCAGTGTCACCTCCTTCGTTCTTGCTCCGTTTTCTGCATAGCCCTCATCCTCTGCCTTTTTTCCAGGGCTCCTCCTTGCTATGTGAAATCAGAAAAATGTGAGAAATAATCTGCAAATGTTTCACATTCCAAGGCACATAGTTTGCTAGGGGCAGACGACACAAATGAGGCCATCTGTCACGGAGGAAATCTCTTAATGACCTCAGAGCTTCCGAGTAGATCATTAAGGATTCATGAGTCACCCATAAATAGCTTCAAAGGATTAACTATACCAGAGAAGGCAGTAGATAAAACTTAATCTTAGGAGTGAGAGTTTCTTAATTACACAGAGGCCTAGCTGGTTTGGCTCAATGAATAGAGCAGACTGAAGGGTCCCGGGTTCATTTTCTGTCAAGGGCACATGCCCAGGTTGTGGGCTTGATCCCTAGTAGGGGGCGTGCAGGGGGCAGCCGATCAATGATTTTCTCTCATCATGGATGTTTCTCTCTCTCCCTTTCCCTTCCTCTCTGAAATCAATAAAAATATATTTTAAAAATTACAAATAGACTTTTTTTTTTTTTTAATGTCCAAAGGTGAAAGAGGCAGTAGATGGGGAAACCAGAAGGAAACAGAACAGGAACCCCCAGACACGCAGGGGACACCCCGAGATTGGTTTCACTTGAGCCGGTGCTGCTGGGAGACAAGGCCGGGGTGGAGCTGAGGGTGGACCCCTTACATCCTGGTCCCGGAAACATCTCTGACGTAGTAGAGACTCAACAACCATTTGCTGACGGCCTGACTGACGGACAGTTCGTTCCCTGGGAAAGTGGGGAGCACAGCAGTGTGGAGCCCAGGGTCCAGAGTCCGAGTCCAGCCCTGAGACAGAGCAAGCCCCCCGACAGGGCCTCCCCGCCGGCCAGGCTGAAGGACCCCAGCTTCCGCGTGGCCCGGGGCTGCTTGCTTTTCAGAGGTTTTCCCAGGAGGTTGTGAAGCAAAAGGAAAAAGGTGGAGAGGGTAACATTTTTCTTTTCTGGAAGAGAAACTTCCTGTCACTGACAGGGTAAAGGAAACTGGTGATGGTGCTTCTCTGGCCCAGGTTTAAGGACCCGAGTTCCAAACAGGGTGACCTCTCCTGCGTAAACGTCTGCACAGCCGGGGGGCGGCCTGGGGGACCGCGCCGAGGGGACACCTGAGTGGGACGCACAGAAATGGGGAAAGGTGAAGTGCTCCTTCGGAAGCACAGCGTTAGCTACGATAACGACCCCAATGGGAAGGCACACATGAGACCCTGGAGACCCCTGCCTCCATCACTGGGCCAGGAGACACCCCGACAGCAAGCGAGGACCCTCAGAGAGGAGAAGGAGGAGAGGCACGAGCCATCCCCATGGAAACACCCAGGACTGCCGAGGGGTGGGGTTCCCAATTGAAGAAGCTGGGCCGGCCTATTGGGAGCACAGGTAACAATGCACACGGGCACATGGGCACACACGCCCACTCTCCACATCAATGTGAGGCAGCACCATTAACTTAAAGAAAGCCCGTGAGCCAGAGATCAAAGCAAAATTAAAAAACAAACGAGTGGGAAATCAAAGCAATGCTAAAAAAAAAAAAAAAAAAAGGACACTATAATTGCCACCCTCACAAAGTTAAGAGGTCATTTTGCCCATGAAATAAGCATAGGGGTTATGGTGGGGGAGGGGTTGTCATAAAACAGGAACAAGAAATCTGAACATTAAAAGGCAGAGCGCACAAACGGAAGATGCCGGAACAGCCTTGCTGGAGGAGGAAGGACAGGCCAGGGAGGTGAGAAACGAAGGAAAGGGGGTCACAGAGCCCACGGCCAGGCGGGCCAGCCACGGAGAGCGGAGCGAGACCAGTGAACAGCGGAGTGTCAGGTTCCCACACGGCTGGGCAGCGGGCACGGCTTTGAGAGGATTTCCCAAGGACAAGCCCATTCCCACCAGACCCTCCACAGTGGAGGGAGGAATAACGATGGAGCCCGGCCCGCGTGGCGCGGGGACTGTGTGTCAGCCTGGGAACCAGAAGGTCAGGGTTCCATTCCCGGTCAGGGCACAGGCCCGGGTTGCGGGCTCATCTCCAGTGTGGAGGCTGTGCAGGGGACAGCCGATCTGTGATTCTTTCTCATCATGGATGCTTCTGTCTCTCTCTCCCTCTCCCTTCCTCTCTGAAATCAAACAAACAAAAAAATGGCAATAATAATTTGTTATTCCAAGTCACCTCGTCCGCCGCCCGGAGACATATTTCCCTGATGCTGAGAAACTTGTCTGAATTATTTGCTGGAAGACGCACTCCCCCTGGGCCCGTGTAATGAGACCGGCGGTGGCTCTGAAGCATTTTTTAAAATGTTCCTCCCCATCTCTCTCCTTCAGATCCTGGGAGTTTCTTTGTGGGAGAAAGTGGGTCATTGTCCTGCAGAGTCAGCACTCGGCTGATTGCATCCCCGGGGAGGGAGCGGTCCCGCCGGTCCCCACACTGCCTGTAATTAGACGTCGAACCCCCATTAGATTCAAGCCCGATTTTCTGGCAGGACCGCTCCACGGGGGTGCCGTTCTTTCACCGGCCGGGCTGTTCCTCTTTCTGTGACGTTCGTAGCCACAGAGGCCATCGCCCGGACCCCCTGCCTCATGAGGGTGTGCACACTGGCCCCCCGGCTCCAGCCTGGGCCCGGGGGTGGGGTTCAGGGGCACCCGGGGCAGAGGGTTAACGCACCGGGTCTCCATGGCCCTGCCTCCCCCTCTTCCAGCTTCTCCGAGGCCCCTCACTCAGAGACTGCAGGGTCCACGTGTGAGTCCGCGCTTCCAGTGTTCAGACTGAGGAGTGGCGGCCGCAGATTCTCCGAGGGAACCGGCGACTTCCCAGCACCTCTGAGCTGGCGGCCCCAGCGTGGCGGGTGTGTTGCCCTCCACCGCCTTACGCTCCTCACGGATGTTCGAGTCTTTGCCGGAGGGAGCCCGTGCGGCTGGCTGCTGAGTCTCAGATGTGTCCTTTCTCGTCTCGGCTGCTGCGGGCTCACGTGTGTGTTTCCTCCTGATCTGGACTCACCCACCTTCCGCCAAAACGCCGTGGGAAGCAGGAGCCGGGAGCAGAGCCCGCATTGGGGGGCTCCTTGCTGGTCGGGGAGTAGGTCCCAGGCCTTCCGAGTGGACAAGCTTGGAAAGTCTATCGAGTTCAGGCTCCAAATTCAAAATTAAGACAGATTTTACTTAAATTCCTTAATCTTACAACCGTGTCTGTTTCCACGTCCCAAATCCCATTTCTCATGACACAGCTGCTGACCTGCTTTATCCCTCATCAAACTCCGGTCTCAGAATAGCAACACCCTCGGCAGGAGTCACAGAAGCAATTTAAAGTTTCTATGTGCAGATCCTTTGTCCTTCGAGTGTGTACTCACCAGGGACGTACAGTCCTTATTTCATTTCAAAGTGATTGGGGACCGGCCGGAGTGGCTGAGTGGAGGAGCATCGACCTACGAACCAGGAGGTCACGGTTCAGTTCCCGGTCGGGGCACAGGCCGGAGTTGCAGGCTCGATCCCCAGTAGGAGGTGTGCAGGAGGCAGCGGATCCATGACTCTCTTCCTCTCCCTTCCTCTCTGAAATCCATAAAAATATATTTTACAAAATAAGAGTGACTTGGAGGGAAGAGTCCCTCCCTTTTTGCATATGCCCCCAGCTCAATGCACAAGTCTGGGAAACTGCTTTTGAGTTTTTCTTTTATAATCCCGCTTTATAATTATATGAAACGTGTGCACAGTTCCAGAGGCAAAGCTGCAAAACAAAACACAATTAATGATACCAGCTTTCCTCTCAGCTCTTTCTCCACTAGCTCTTCCCACCCCCAAAAGCAGCCATTACAAAGCGTGGTTTCCTCTTCCATTGTTTTCTTCACACAAGTGACCGGCGCAAACAGTAAGTCGATAAACTGGCAGCATACCCTCTGCCTCTACCTCTTCTCCTCTTCTGTTCCCCGCACACAGGGGAATAGTCACTCCACGGCTTCTGTTCACAGCTGGCAAGACTCGGATGGATGGAGCCCCCAGTTTATAACCCCCCTCCCCCCCCCGTGGACGTCTGGGCTACCTCCAGCCACTGCTCTCAGACCCCGCGCTGCCATGAGTAGCTTGTGCGTGTTCTCTGCATGTTTTTTGTTTGTTTCAGGTTTTCGCCAGGACATCTGCAGTTTCCCAGAAGTGGGGCTGCGCTGGAGGAACACACGCGTGCGATTTGGTTACATGACGCCAGTCCCCTCCCCAGGGATGGTCCATTTCTCGGTCCCACCACCTCCATCCGGGGCTCTTGTCCCCTCAACTTTGTCAGCGCAGCATGTGCTCAGCCTTTTAATATCTTTTTAAAATACATTTTTATTGATTATAGAGAGGAAGAGAGAGGAGAAGGAGGGAGAAGGAGAAGGAGAGGGGGAGGGGGAGGGAGAGGGAGGGAGGAAGAATAATATCAATGATGAGAGAGTCATGGATCGGCTGCCTCCTGCACGCCCCCCCATGGGGGATCAAGCCTGAAACCTGGGCATGTGCCCTGACCAGGAATCGAATCATGATGCTCAACCACTGAGCCACACCAGCCGGGCTGGTCAGTCTAGATTTTGGCATCTAACGGGGAGAAATGGTGTCGGATGTCATTTTCTCTTACCGTTATCTTATAATATTATGAATAAAGTGGAAAATCCTTCCACACGGTTAAGAGAGGTTTGCATTTTTTAGTCAATCATTGCTTGTTATTTCTAGCCAGTTTTTCTATGGAGCTGCTGGAATTTTTGTCTTTATTTTTAGTGGCTTTTATACATCAGGGCTACTAACCATTCCTCTTTCATGTAAATTACAAATGTTTTCCCCACGAGTTTGTCACTTGTCTTTTTATCTTGCTCAGAGTGGGTTATGTGTGGGTGAGGGGGTGCTTTTGTTCAATTGCTTTCATACAATTTTTTAAAATCTCAGTACAGCCACAGCAGCCTTTCCCCGTATTGTCTTTGGGCCTGAGTCACAGCTCAGAGCGTTTCCTTCTCTCCAGCTGGGCTTTTGCCAGCGTTTGTCCTAATATTTGGATAGGTTGGTGCTTTCCCTCCACATCTCCTGCCTGCTTGGAATTTAACTTGGATGCGGTCTGAGGGACGGAGGCAATGCTGTGTTTTTCCGACGGCGATGCACCCACTTACCACCACGTGGGAACCCACCTCCCCTCCCCACCCCCCAGTTTGAGACACGGCTTCCACACACTCAGCTCCTCAATGCCCATGCCCCCCCCCCGCCCAGGGTCCGCTCTCTGCACCCACAGCTCCTGGGATGAGGGCGGGTCCTACCTCACCGACACCTGCACGCACCAGCCTCATTGCTCCTCCTCTTCAGCATTTTCTCTGCTGCTGTTAGCGTTTGTTCTTCCTAATTACTTGCAAACTTCCCATCGGAATTTTCATCAGTCAGTTTTTTAAATATAATTTTAATATATTTTAACATGTTTATTGATTTCAGAGAGGAAGGGAGAGGGAGAGAGAGAAACATCAGTGATGAGAGAGAATCGGTGATTGCCTGCCTCCTGCACGCCCCGCACTGGGGATCAAGTCCGAAACCCAGGCCTGTGCCCTGACTGGGTATGAACCATGACCTCCTGGTTCATAGGTCGGTGTTCAACCACTGAGCCAAGCCAGCTGGGCTATCAGTCAGTTCTCTAAAACCCGTGACAGCTGTCTGATGTGGCAACCCGCTGGCTGCCCACCAGTGGAACGGAGCACGACTTGGAGAAGTGAGCAAGCAATGCGATACACAGACAAGTGTTACATACATGTGCATCTGTGTTACATACGTGTGCACCTGAAGCCCATATACTGTTATTAACCAAGGTCACGCTGGCCACGTCCATAAGAAGGAAATAAAGTAAATGTTAGTGGAAGGGAAAGGCCCTGAGCTGTTCTGCTCAGCACCTGTCCCCCCACGGGGCCTACGGTGACTTTAATCCCAGTAACTTCAGCACAGCAGGAAAGAAGGCTGAGAGGAGGGAGGGATGGAGGGAGGAGGGAGAGAGAAGGAGGGAGGGATGGATGAAAGGAGGGAGGGATGGAGGGAGGAGGGAGGGAGAGGTGGACAGAGGGATGAAGGAGGGAGAAAGGAGGAAGGAATGAAGGGGGGAAGGAGAGGGGGGGAAAGGAGGGAGGAGGAGGGGAGTGGAGGGGAGCACTGGGGGCATCGGAGTTGTTCCGAGGGCCCCCGTGGCCTTCCAGCCGTGGGAAGGAGCCTCCTTTCACTGGGTGCTTGTTTGAATGTTTGAGTTGCTCTCACGTTTGCGTTTGCTGCGCCTTCACATCACTGATCACCCAGCACATTCCACGTCCCCCATTGATCAGACCCGCTAGGACTGTCCCTGGGAACTTCTCTCCCGCGTCCCCTGGGCCTGCAGGAGACCGACCACGTGATGTTGGGCGCTTGTGGGAGCCACGGCGACTGGGCTTGGGCCTCCCTATCTTGGCGTTTCACGGTTTTGTATTTTTGAAGAAAGTAACCAACAGAGAGAAGCCAGGGAAAGGACAGGGCCTTTCTTTTCTTTTTTCATGATGGAACGATTTTTTAAAAGAATATTTTCCTTGATGTCAGAGAGGAAGGGAGAGGGATGGAGAAATAGAAACAACCACGATGAGAGAGAATCATTGATTGGCTGCCTCCTGCATGCCCCACCACTGGGGATCCAGCCCACAACCTGGGCCTGTGCCCTTACCAGGAATCCAACCGTGACCTCCTGGTTCCTAGGTCCAGGCTCAACCACTGAGCCACGCTGCTGGGCTACAAAAGTGCCCTTTGCCACAACCCGGAACATGGTCCCTCCTCATCCACTTCCAGCATCAGCGGGTGTCACTTCCGGCCACGACAGGGGAGAGCGCCCTCCCTCAGGGGGCAAAGCCCAACTGAAACCAACCAGGAACAGCAACAATGTGTCCACTATCCTATCCATTTATCTCTAAGGAAGCAACGGGAACAGCAACAACGTGTCCACTGTCCCATCCACTTATCTCTAAGGAACCAAGACCGCCCTCCTCTCCCGCCCCTCCCCCACGGCTGGCGCCCGGTACCTGCAGGAGTCCAGCGGACAGACGGTCAGATGGATGGACGGCGGGATGGACGGACACACACGCAGAGCTACGGCCGAGGAGCAATGCCCAGGCTGGCACCCTCCTCGCTGGGCGGGGCTGGGCTCGTCCCGCGCAGAATCCGCGTCTCCACTGCGCGGAGCTGCATTGCCAAGCGGTGCCTCTGCCGAGTCTCACTCCCCATCCCGGAAGCAGGCTCTCCTCGTGGGGGACTGAGGGCGGGGGGCGCGACACAATCCGGCGGGAATGCTGGTGGAACCAGGCCACGGCGCTCCTGGGCTGGAGGTGCCTCGCTGTTGTCCTGGAACAGCCAGAGGCCCTGTGACCCCGCAGGCCGCTCCTCCTGGAGCCGGGCCGAGGCTGCTGCAGGTCCTCGGATTCAGGGCTGAGCCCCAGCCTCCGCGGGGACTCGTTGTGGAGAACCCCGAGGTCGCACACAGGCACCCCTCCAGGGAGTCCATGACCTTAGGAGACACCAGGCTCGGTCGGCCAGTCGGTCCGGTCGGTCGTGAAGGCCGAGGAAACCCTGCGGCTTAGCCTCCACCTGCCCGAAGCAGGGCACCTGCGGCTGCGTCTCCACACGCCCTCGGCTCCTCCCCGGAAATCGGGCTCCGGAGGTGCTTCTTCCCGGCTGTCCATTCCCTCCCGGCCAGAGCAGGAGCGCCGGCCAGCCTCCGTGTGAGACCTCGCTGCCACCCCGGGCCGGGCGGCCTGGGCCTGCGGGCGGCCCTGGGGCTCCTGTCACCCCGGGGCGCTGTCCCTTCTCCTCCTCTCGCAGCTGCGCGGGCATGTCCGCCGCCATGCGTGGCCCGCAGCCCCCAGCCTGTGTCCCCGTTGCCTCCCTGACCGCGTCCCGGCTGCCAGGCAGACTCGGTCACAGAGGCGAGTTTTTAAAGAAACGAACCTGCGTGTCCACAAATAAAGAAAAACCGTGCACGTTACACTGTCTCATGACCAAATGCAGCGCATCCGCTTCCACCCGCAGAGCAGCTGTGGCTCTCGCTCCGCTGTTTGGACCACACAAGCACGTGCTGCGTAACAAGGGAGGTGCTTATTGGACCATACAAGCACGTGCTTCGTAACAAGGAGGGTGCTGATTGGACCACACAAGCACGTGCTTCGTAACAAGGAGGGTGCTGATTGGACTACACAAGCACGTGCTGCGTAACCACGAGGGTGCGAGGAGCTCCCCAAGAAGCTGGCCTACCTGCCCCGGGGGTGCGACGGCAGGGGCGGGCTGACAGCCATCGGGCAGGTGCCAGAGTCCGGAGTCCGGCTGATGGTCTCTGAGCCAGTGGGATGGAACGAACACTGGCTTTTGGCCACACAGGAGAGAACATGTATTTTCAGAATGAGGTCTTTTTACTAAAAAAAAAAAAAAAAAAAAAAGTTTTTATTGATTTCAGGGAGGAAAGGAGAGAGAGAAACATCAACGATGAGAGAGAACCATGGATCAGCTGCCTCCTGCACGCCCCACACTGGGGATGGAGCCCACGACCTGGGCCTGTGCTCTGACTGGGAATTGAACCCTGACCTCCTGGTTCATAGGTTGATGTTCAACCGCTGAGCCACACTAGCCGGGCTAGGATGGGCTTTTAAGAATGAGAACACTCAGGACCCTTTAAAGAAGTCTGGCATGGCCCTGGCTGGCGTGGCTCCATGGATAGAGCGTACGGCAGGCTGAAGGGTCCAGGGTTGGAGTCCAGTCAAGGGCACAGGCCGGGTTTGTGGGCTCCATCCCCACCCAGTGGGGGACGTGCAGGAGGCAGCCACCCATGATTCTTTCTCATCATGGACGGCTCTATCTCACTCTCCCTCTCCCTTCCTCTCTGACATCAATAAAAATAAGTAATTAGCTGAGATCGGTTTGGCTCAATGGATAGAACGTCGGCTTGGGGACTGAAGGGTCCCAGGTTCGATTCCGGTCAGGGGCATGTACCTTGGTTGCAGGTATATCTCCAGTAGGGGGTGTGCAAGAGGCAGCTGATCGATGACTCTCTCTCATCGATGTTTCTAACTCTCTACCTCTCTCCCTTCCTCTCTGTACAAAATCAATATATTTTTAAAAAAGAATAAAAAAAATAAAAAAATAAAAAATAAAAATAAGTAATTAAATAAGTAAATAAATGAATAAATATGTCGGGTACATTTCAGTGAAAATTAGCCTGAAGACCAAAGAAAACGCTCAGGCCAGAGCTTGTGAGGAAGGGCGGTCACCCCAGGTCTCCTGGGGGCTGTGCCCCGGGCAGAGCAGAAGGGGCAGGCACCTAGCTCCCTCCCTGCTCCAGGCCCATCCCTGTCCCCGGGCCTCCGACAGCAGCGCCAGCCAGTGTCTCCTCGATGCTCCACACACTCCCCTCCCCGCCCCCCCCCCAGACCTTCTTCAGCCCCACAGAGGCCCTGAAACACCGTCTCCCATGTTCAAAATAAGAAAACTGAGCCTCTGATCTTGTGCCGCTTCCCAAGGTCACTCCCGTGGCCTCCGAGCCGAGCCACTGCCCCTGTGGTGACCTCAGGGTCACGCTCCCACCAGGAGGCGAGCGCCTCCCTCGGCCCAACCTTCTGCTAGACACAGGGAAACGCTCACCCGTCAAACCGAACATCCGTGTACCTGTTCACCGTGACAGCCAGTGCCGAGCGCCGGGAGCCGTGTTCACCCATCGCCCACGGCGCTCCGAGGGGCCCAGCTCCCAGGCCCCAGGATACACCTCCCCAGAACACGCCACGTAGAGCTGCACACTAAAGTTAACAACGTCTGAACGACGGCCATAACAATGAGTGATTATAGGTTCTCTGGATTAACATGCGGCCGTGATCCTTTGATACCACAAGCCCAGCTGGGCCAGGGATCTAACGAGCTTCCTCTCGTGGCGAGAGTTCCATGTGAGGGCGCATACCGGGGCGTTGTTCAAAACATTTATTGGGATTTAACACGGCGCAGCAGATAAACAAGTGTTCTCCAGCTGCTGAACCTCACCCCGTATACGTTAAACAGCGGCGTCTGCAGCGTGGAGATGTCACCTCCAGCGTTACTTCTGCTTCGCGTCTCAGAGTTCCCAGGCTCCTGGGGGCCCCTGGACGGTCAGATCAGAGTGTGTGGAGGTCCAGGGCGGCATCCACTTTCTCAGACCCAGGTCTGGGTGCTGCCCACTTAGCCGAGGGACCAGGAGAGACCATAGCATTGGCCGGCACGCCAACGGCCAGCGAGGTCCCACCCGGAGCGAATCATTTATAAAGTGGGAGGGAGGCCCTGGAGGGTGTGGCTCAGGGGGTAGAGCTGGCCAGCCTGCGAAACAAAGGGTCCCGGGTTTGATGTTGGTCAAGGGCACAGACCTCGGTG
The DNA here is from genome assembly GCF_964339955.1 of Pipistrellus hanaki. Classification (NCBI taxonomy): domain Eukaryota; kingdom Metazoa; phylum Chordata; class Mammalia; order Chiroptera; family Vespertilionidae; genus Pipistrellus; species Pipistrellus hanaki. The sequence continues at coordinate 54,076,978 of NC_140516.1, read as the reverse complement.
GCAGGCTCCTCCCCAGCGCCTGCAGGAGGCAGCCCATTGATGTGTCCGTCTCACACCAGCGTTTCTCTCTGTCTTTCCCTCTCTCTCCCACGCTCTCTAAAATGAGTGGGAACATTCTCTGGCGAAGATTAAGATAAATAAATGAACGTGAAGTGCAGGGAGGCTCCCATGGAAGCAGGAGGGGGCCGTGACGGGGTCACCCCGGCCTCTGTGCCGCTTCTCCAGCTGCTCCGACGTGACTCACCCCGCCACGGAGCGCCCGCCACATGGAGATGTGTCGAAACCGAGGGGAGGTTCCCAGTTGATACGCAAGACACTTGCCTGCGAGGAGAGGTCACAGAGCCGCTTCCCGGCGGGGCCTGGCTTTCGCAACCTCCATCGCGTGCCGTGTGCGCGTTTGGAAAGCTCTCGGCCTCCCATCCCCGGCCGCCCGGGCCCGCCGCCTATTTCACAAGCAGGACACGTAGCACAGAGCCTCTGTGTGAGCAGAGTTCTGTGGACACAAAGGGGACGGCTGTCGTCAGCATGCTGCTGCCCAGGACGTGCTCTGGGTTTGGTCAGAGCTGGACTGCTCGACAGTGGTTACTACTGAGCGGAGAGGAGAGGCCGGCCAGTGTGGCTCAGTGGTTGAGGATCGACCTAGGAACCAGGAGGTCACAGTTTAATTCCTCATCAGGGCACACGCCCAGGTTGCAGGCTTGATCCCCAGTAGGGGGCGTGCAGGAGGCAGCCGATCCATGATTCTCATCATGGATGTTTCTCTCTCTCTCCCCGTCTCCCTTCCTCTCTCTGGAATCAATAAAAACATTTTTAGGAATTAAGAGACCTAGCAGGAGTCCCGGCCTGGCACGGACTGGCTTTCCCTCGGAGGCTCATCTGTAAAATGGGTCCATCCTTTCAGACCCTGCAGGGGGCCAGGGACCAGGACTGGGAGGAACGGCTCCACATGACCCCAATGCAGAGGCCACCGCCACCTGCCAGCACAGAGCACCCGTGCTGCCCGCGGCCGGGGCCCAGCCCCGGGCTCCCATCCTCTGGGGGCGGCGCTTGGGGTCTGGTTTCTCTCTGTCGGGGGATTTCGTGAGGAAGGAAACGTTAGCAGAAGACAGAGGCGCTCGGAGGCGCTGACGATGTGGACTCTGGTTAATCCTCACCCGAGGATCTATTTCCATCGAGTTCTTAGAGAAAGTAGAAGGGAGGGGGAAGAGACACAGAGAGAAACATCGATGTGGGACAGACCATCGGTTGGCCTCCAGCACAAACCCCAACCAGGGCCGGAGACCAAGCCTGCAACCGAGGTGCGTGCCCTGGACGGGAATCCAACCCGGGACCCTTTGGTCTGCAGGCCCCCAGGACAACGAGGAATCTTTATACAATCAGAAAGAACATGCCCTCGCTCGCCTGTCCTTTCTCAGGATGCTGAACTCATGGTCACGCGAAGCCCTCTGGCCGGAGCCGGGGCTGACAGGTGAGGCCTCGGAGGGACAGGAAGGAGAAGCCCGTTGGGAGGGAGGGAGGGAGGAGGACGGGGACGGCACGCAGGCGGCGGAGCCATAAATAGCCGCTCAGAGGGGCCGGGGCAGGAGGAGTGGAGGGAGGGAGGAAGGAGGACGGCCCTGCTATTTCTGCCCACACGGCCTTCCGTGTGCAGCCCGTGAAGGTCACCATGATGAGGGCGCGGGCCCAGGACCGTTCGTTCTGTCGGGAAAGTGGCACCCAGCGGCCCGGGCCTGACGCCTCTTTGTTCGGGCTCAGAAGTCAGCGCGCTGCCGAGCCTGCGTTCCGCTGAGTCTCCCGGAACGCTGACCCACTTTCTCAGCCAGGAGCCGCTTGCTTTATTTCTTTTCTTTTCTTTTTTTTTTTTTTTTTGCACCATGTGTTGTAGCAATGTTGGCCTTGGTTTCAAAGGCTTTTACTTGTTTTAGAACCGAGCATGCTCAGATCACCAGGCTCTGTACACACCTGCCTCCGTGGGCATCGGACGGAGCCCGGGCACCGTGGTCCCTGGAGGCCACCAGGAAGGGCCCCTACCCGGCCGTGCTCCGTGGTGAGCGTGGACCTGGGAACCAGGCGGCTGTGGTTCGAGTCCCGGTTGGGGCACAGGCCTGGGCTGCGGGCTCCATCCCCAGTGGGGGGCATTCAGGAAGCGGCCCATACATAGTTCTCTCTCACGACTGATGTTTCTATCTCGCTCTCCCTCTCCCTCCCTCTCTGTAATCAATAAAAACGTGTTTTTTAAAAATGCCCCTTGACATTTAGTTACCTTTGATAATGCTGCGCGTCCACGCGTTTGAATAAGTTCCTCCAATAGCGGGGCCCACCCTGGAGTCTGAGCGGGAGGCATCGATTGGGATAAAGAGCATTGTCAAGGCACAGAGACTTGCTCAATACGAAGCTAAGTGCCAGAGGTTCCAGGAGACAGTGCCAGGATCCCACGGTTTCCGAATCTGAGGAAACCCATTCGGCCGCCGTCCGGGCGGCTGGGGGCTGGCTCCCCGGACCGGGCTCTGTGCTGTGCTGTGGATGCTGGGACGTGTGAGCGGTTGGTAATTAATGTTTCATGAGGCATCGCCTGGGGATGTGTCTGATGGCTGAGTGTGCTCCGGGTGGGAGGCAAGTGCTGTCGGAGGAAAAGGCTGGTCCTCGGAGAGGATGGTCTCGTCCACGGGAAGAGGAAGAGGAGCCAGAACCAGCAAGGACGCCGGCAGCGAAAAGCGGCATGGACAGCGCCCTCCTGTCCAGGGCCCCGGAGGCCCTGTCCCTGGCCTGCCTCTCCCTCCTAAGTGAGTCCCTGGCGTGGGGCCACCTGGGAGCGGACTGGCCTGGCGGCGTCGGAATCCAGTACCAGCCCCAGGCCTGGCTCTCTGCCGCAGGCGTTTCCAGAGCGGGACCCACAGGTAGAACACAGGCTGCTTCCCCGTCAAGAAGCCCCCTCCCCCCCTTCCACCCTCCCCCCCCTCTGCCCATCACACAGAGCTGCACCCACGTGGGCCTCCTCGAAAGGAGCCGGACCTCGGAGCCGTCAGGCCGGTGTCCAGTGTCGAGCGTGGTGCTCCCTCCGGTGCCAAGACCCAGGCTGCCCCCAAAGAGTCCGGGCAGACAGACGCCTGCCCGTTGCCAGCCAGATGATAAGAGCTCCCCACGGGCCCGCGACTTCCCCGAACTCCGTGTGGCTGTGGGTACGAGACTTGCTGCACGCCCACGCCTGCAACTGGCACGAAACACGGAGTCCCGGAATGTCGGCCTCGGGCGCCAGCGGGCCGCTCCCCGGCACTGCCGTCACGGAGGCAGGAGATCACTGTCCTCCCCTAATCAGACCGTCACCCAGGCCGGGCGGACACCCAGGCCGTTCAGGCTGGGAGGGAGGCACCCCCTCCCCGGCCTCGCTCAGGCGCCTGGGTCTGAGTGTTGGGAGAAGAGAGGAAACAGCCTCTCACATCTCCCCAAGTTCCGGTCCCCTCGTTTCTCCTCGCCCCCCTGTCCCAGACGCCCCACGCATGAGGGCCTGCCCCGCCGTCCAGGCTTCTTTTGTGAAGCTGTCAAAACAGTGACCTCACTGGGAGCCATCGCTGGCGGCGGGCCTGGCTCCCGGAGCCGGGACGCATGTCGCCGAGGCAATCAATTTAAGACGGCCACTCGGGCGGGCGGGCGGGGCGCCGGGCGCCGTGGACCCAGATAGCAGTGGCTCCATCGCTCCTCAGGGACCACACGTGAGCCCAGGCTGCCTGCCTGGTGTGGCCCAGGCCAGGCCCAGAAGACAGCCCTGCCCACTGCGGGTGTGTGTGTGTGTGTGTGTGAGAGAGAAGGGGAGGAGCGTTCCCCGTGCCAGGACCCGCCTGCGTTAGCGTGCGATGGGAAGGGACGAGATTTCATTAGAGAGCACTGGCCTGGGAGCAGAGAGCAGGGGGTCCTGTCAGCACCTGGGCACCACAGCAACACGTGGGGGCGGGGGGCGGCGCCACGGGCCAGCCAGCCACGCAGTGAAGCTCTCACCGTGGATGCTGGATCCTGGCACTGGTACTGGGGCTGGGTTTTGGCACACGTCATCGGCACACGTCATCAGCACACATCATCGGCACACGTCATCAGAACATGTCATCGGCACACGTCAGCGCACCAGCACAGGTCTCAGGCCTGCATGACCGTCACCTGGTCTCCTGGTGGCCCCTGGTTTCTAACGCTGGGCCTGACATTTGAGGCTGAAGCGATGGCGGCGTGGCTCAGGGGCTGCCCTGGTGGTCAGTGCACTCCCACAGGGGAGCGCCGCTCAGCCAGAAGCCAGGCCCAAGGCGGGAGAGTGCCATGGAGGCCATGGCGGGAGGCTCTCCCCCTCCACGGTAGATGGACGGTAAGGAGCGAGAAGTCCCAGGCTGTGAGACCCCGGACTGTGGGAGGGATGTCAGACTGCTGGCTTAGGCCCGATCCCAGGGAGTCCCGGACGCAGCTGGGCTGAGGGACCTCCCCCCAGTGCACAAACCTCGTGCACTGGGCCTTTTGTTTTAAGAATAAGATCACATCAAGCTCATAAACTCTATATTACCGTGGAAGAGCTGGTTTCTGGGGTAAAGTCATCTCTCTGCTGGGCTCTGGTTGCCAAATTTTCACAAGAAGAAGAAGGGGGGAGAGGGAGAAAGATGAAGATCCTTAGGATTCTGTCTGTGAAAAGAGCATTTCCGTTTCCAGTAGAAAGAAGATAGTTTTCTGGCAGAAATGTCCAGAGACCATCTCCCATGCACACGCCCAGAACCCTCAGCGGCAAAAGTAGAGGCCGTGAGCTGGCTCCTGGGGTGGAGAGGTCTCAGGCAGGGAGCCATGGAGACTCTCGGGAAGGGTGAGCAAGAGGGGGCCCTTTGGATTTTGAAAAACAAACAAAGAAGCAAACAAACATATTTCCACAACCTCTTATAGACATCAGCCGAACACGCACACAAAAACACCACCTGTGCTGCCTAGCAACGCATACACTATCAGGAACCGAGCTGGCGTCTCCGTTTGGACTCACTGCGTGTGTTTGTGCAGGGGCTGTGATCGTGCAAAGCTAGAAACAAAACAAGACAGCGACATCAGAGCCGGGAGAAATGGCACCTGAAGCACTAAAATGAAACTGTAGCTGTTTTTCCAGACTGAACACTGACGGGTACACAGCCACATATCTGTGGTCAGCAAACTCATTCGTCCACAGAGCCAAACATCAACAGCACAATGATTGAAATTTCTTTGGAGAGCCAGAAATTTTAAACTTAAACTTAAACTTCTTTTTAAACTTTAAACTTAAACTTAAACTTAAACTATCTTTTAAACTTAAACTTCTTCTAACACCACTTCTTCAAAATAGACTCGCCCAGGCCGTGGTATTTTGTGGGAGAGCCACACTCAAGGAGCCAAAGAGCCACATGTGGTTTGCGAGCCACAGTTTGCCGACCATGGGGCTAGGCCAACCTTTCCATGGATAACGCTTTATGTTCTCCTAGAGGCCCGGTGCACAAAATTCATGCACTGGTAGGGTCCCCAGGCCTGGCTGGTGATCAGAGCCAATGGGGGCCTTCCAGCTGCTGGCTGGGGCCTTCCTTCATTCCATGCTGTCCCCTGGTGGTCAGCGCACATCATAGCGAACGATTGAATGCCCGGCCTCCCGGTCAAACTCCTGGGATACTTTGCATAGTGGCCTTTTATATAGAGAAATTTAGTCCGATGCAATGCTTTGGGGCAAAGATGAAGAGAAGACAGCAAAGGATTATTAAATTAAACAACGTTGAGGACAATGAGAAAGATGAAGAAAACCGATCCGTCTACAGATGCATCTCCCGCTTTTCTCCCCGCGTGTGGGAGCTGAGAGTCACAGCTCGGCTCCCGATTCACAGGAAGCCCTTCAAGCCCCAACACGCGCGCGCTCGGCCTCCCTGAGCTGAGGAATGAGGTCTGGCGGCTGTGCGAGCAGAGAGGGGCCGGACGCCGAGACAGCCATCCATCACTGCACGTCCAGGGCGGGCGGGAGCCTTTGAACTCCGAAGGGAGCGACCGGAATGAAAACCAGAAGGAGGATGTGTCCAAAGCACTTAACTCGGCAGCCACACCACCCTCCGCCGGCTCCCGGAGCCCTGACGGAGCGGGGTCTCCCGGCCTCCCCTGCCGGGCGGAGTCCACTGTGTGTGTTTTACCAGCGAGTCCCGGCGCATCCGTGGGTCTCCTGGTCTTCATTAGATGAAAAGCGTTGCTGGGAATCCACATCCAGGGAGCCCTCTGTGCGCTGGCAATTGACCATAAAATAACCTTCCTCTGAGCACAAATCCACGTGATTTGCATGGAGCCTCTCCTGGGCTAGCACAGGCCCAGGAAGGCTTCCGGTGAGGAAAGGGGGGGTTTCGAGACTGTTTCAGTAAAAAAAGAAGAAAAAAAGAAAAAAAAAGCAAACATGGAAGAAAAGCGCCTGTTTCAGAGGGCACCCCCACTTTTCTGCTCTCTGGCTTTGGGGGGACAGAAATTCTTCGTAAAGTTCCAGCTCCACAGCAGACACACTTGCACATCTCTCAGTATATGGCACTGGACACGGGTCTATTGTACCATTAAATGAAGTTTTCCCATCTGAACAGGGCAACCTGAGGTGGCTTTGTCAGGGGCCGGGGGTGGGGAGGGGGTGGAGGGGTTGATAGCCAGCCATCATCTCTATCACCCTCTTCCCGAAGCTACTTTAAATGAAAATAATATTTCCTAACATGGTAAATAGGTGTTTCCTTGACCTTATTTATTTATTTTAAAAAAAAGTATTTTATTGATTTTTTTACAGAGGAAGAGAGAGGGATAGAGAGTTGAAACATCCTTGACTTTATTTAAAACACAAATAAAAGCGGCTTTATTTCTATTTACATGTAACAAAAACCGCAAGAAAACAACAACAACGTAACAGTCCAGTGGGTGGCTCAGGGGTTGACCGTTGACCTATGAACCAGGAGGTCAGAATTCCATTCCCAATCAGGGCCCATGCCTGGTTGAAGGCTCCATCCCCAGTAGGGGGCATGCAGGAGGCAGCCGGTCCATGGTTCTCTCTCGTCTTTGAAGCTTCTTTCCCTCTCCCTCTCCCTTCCTCTCCCTTCCTCTCTGACATCAATAAAACCATATTTAAAAGAAAGAAAGAAAGAAAGAAAGATGGTTTCTGAGGCTAAATGACTTGACGAATTAGCGTCAGCCTGAAATAACAAACCTCCTTTGGATCCCAAGGACATAGGGGGGTGGGGAGCGCTCTCGAACAGACCACAGAGAGGAGATGAATTGATATTCGGAATCAATTATCTTTCCCTTCTCTCGAATAACATATCATTTGGTTTCCATAAAGTTCTGGCCCTCGCCTTCTGGAAAAATTCACAGAGCCAACGAGGAAAAAGGAGGAAATGATTAAAAAGAATTTTCTCTCAACGCCACTAATTCGCTGAAACCCCTTCAAAGCCCTGAGCCACGGGCCCAGGCATCCCGGGCGGCCCGGGCCCGTCCTGCCTCCGACCGCCGCCTCCCGCGGTCCTCCGGCTGCTGCCGGCCGCCGCGGTGGGCTCGGGGAGCCTGCAGGTGAGGGTCCCTCTAGGTGGCAAAGGCCCAGCAGAGAGAGAGCCGGCGAGGACGCCCGCCACACCCATTTGCCCTGGAGAGGGACGAGCCTGACGAGAAACCACAGACGCCCAAGTGGCCCTGGTTGCCAAACCCCGTCCAGACCACAGAGCCTGAGCGGAGGGAAGAGCCAGTGGAAAGTCTGAAGCAGCGCTCGGCTCCATTTCATCGCCTCGCCGCGGGCAGCCCCGCCCAGCGCCCGCCTCCCCCGGAGGCCGCCTCCCCCGGGGAGCCCTCCCGATGCCTGCACATCGCACAGACGGTCCCCCCTCCGCCCGGCAAACTGCCAGGGCGCCCACCGTCCACGGCTCTTCCCACCCCAGCAGCAGGCCGCGTGGCGGGCCGGCGGAGTCCTGGCTGTGCCGGGCGTGTGAAGCCGCTGGCGTGGCCGCGGGGAGGGTGTCAGGTTCCGTGCGTGTCCCTCCGAGCGCCAGCTCCCTCGGCGAGGGAGTAGCGTTTGCTGGGAGCATCCACGTTTCCTCCGGTAGATCTGAAACGGTCGGCTCCGGCAGCGAGGGGCCCGAGGCCGGCAGCCCGGACCCGCCTCCCTCGCTCCCTCTCCGCCGCCTGCGCTGGGACAGGCCGCTGGGGCCTCCGGGACACGGGCAGCTGCAGGCGATCCGCAGGGGCCTCGCCGCGGCCTGGGTGCCCTCGGTGCCCACACCTGCCCCGGGGCCTCCCGTACGACCCGTGTCCCAGGTGCCGGGCCATTCCCGCAGACAAGTGTTTAAGTGACATTTTAAAATATTGTTATTGATGTCAGAGAGGAAGGGAGAGGGAGAGGGAGAAACGTCACTGATGAGAGAGAATCACGGATCGGCTGCCTCCTGCACGCCCCACACTGCGGGTGGAGCCCCCAGCCGGGCCTGGGCCTGACAAAGGACGCACAGGAAACGCGGTAACGGAGAGGGAAGCACGGTGTGATTTCAAAAACACCCACAAAACATTTACAGTGAGGGGGCAACATATCCAACAATGACAGGCAGACATCAAAAAACCACATTAACCGTCAATGGCCTGCCTCTTTTCATTATAAGATACAGATTCATGTATGTAACCTATATGAGATCTTACATGTGAGGATATGGAAAACTTTGTGGGAAATGCTGGGAAAATATACTAGGCAAAAACTGCCCAAAGGAAGCAGACATAGCGGTATTAGACAAGATGGAATCAAAGACAATAAAACGTTATCAAACAGGCCTAGTCCACATGATAGAAGCATTAACCCAGAAGGAAGGCGTGACCATCCTAAATCTGTAAACACCTAATAACAGAGCTTCAAATACATAAAGCCAAAGCGATATCTACACAGAGACGTATTCAAATCCATCACCGAGGTAGACGCTAACAGGCTGTGATTGTGACTCCATCGCGGTAGGCCAGACCAAAAAACACCAGTAAGAACCCAGGCGATCCAAACGAAATAATGAACTGATGGCTAACTGCTGTTGCACTTTCAACGTAAGACCAAACTTAAATTCTGATCACAGAGCCCCAGGGAGACCTCCATGCCCTCGGCCGGTGCTGCCAGAGGGTCAGCGAGGCCGCTCCCCGGCCGGCCGGCCAGACGCCCGGGGTGAGGCCAGGCGGCTCAGTGGGCGGAAAGTGTCCTGGTCACAGCTGCTGTGCACCAACCTGAGCGGCCAGCGGCCTCGCCGTGGGAAGGCTGCGCGAAGGACCCTCTCCCAGGTGCTCATTCGCAGGCGCACGCCGGTGCCGCGAGCACGTGTTCATTCTCTCAGCGAGCCGGCGGCTCGTGGACTTCCCGGCTGCCTTCCTCTCGCCGCCGCCTCTGCCGACGGGGCCGGCGGTGGGGGGATCTGTGGAGCCGTCGCTCTGCGTTACTCCAAACGACTCAGCAGGGAAAACCCTTGATTGTCCTCAGGAATTTGGTAAATTGAGCTCAGAAAGTCTTAAAAAAAAAAAAAAAGACGTTCTTAGCGTCTCTGAGGCGGCCCTTCTGGCCGAAGGCACGGCTTTGATGAAGCGAGCTCAGGCCTGCTGGGTCCACGGAGGAGAGGGCCGGGCGGGGGCCTGTGTGCTCTGCACATTCTTCATCGATCCCCGTAATTGGTGTCAGCGCTGGGCACGTCAGCGCCGGCTTCGGAGCGAGAGCGGCCGCCGGCGCTCTGTGTGCAGGGAGGACTGCCCCCGCCCCCTCCCCGGGCAGGCACATTCCTGGTCCCTAAAAACCCATAATGACTTAATAGCGTTTAAAACACAACCCACTGAGGCTTTAATTACCTCCAGCTACTGGGCAGGGAAAGTGGCTCCTGGCAGCTCCCGGGGCCTGACCCGGCGGCGGGGGGAGGGGGCGGGCGGGGTTCGGGGGACGCGGGGCGGGGGGGGGGGGGGGGGAGGAGGTGTGTGTGTCCAACAGCTGGCCGCTCCCCCCGGTTTGTGACGATGGAGGCTCATTAACAGAAACCGGCTGAGTGGGGGTCGGGGGGATTTGCTCTTTATATTTATCTTGTGTCCTCGCTGTCGGGCCACCTGACCCCTCCCCCCGTGATCGCGTACGTGAGGAGTCGTTATTTCTCTCAGTAAACCTCAGATTTGCACATAATTCACTTGGACCCTTTAACGACGCCCCTACACCGGCTCTGGCCAGCGAGGGAGCCCGTGCTGGGACGTAGTAACAGTTCCGAGGCTTCCCCGAAGGCAGTGTTTCCCAAAGTGTGGTACTCGCACCCCCAGGGGAACAGGAAGTTTGGTGGGGGTACGCGTTGCACTGGAGTTTGGTGGGGATATGCCCTGCACCAGGCTTAGCTGTGCCTAATTCTACGTTCTCATGAGTACGAGGGGTACTCAGCGAAAATTATAGAAGGAGTACACATATGTCAAAAGTTTGGGAAACACTGTAGGAGGTGAGATGGTCTTTAGGGCAGGCTTCCCTCCCGGGCGTGTTTCTGTAATAACAGAGAACACACACAGAGAAACAGGGGTTAAGAATATGTTTAAAAGAAAAATGTCACCCCAATGAATTTAGTAAATAAATTAAAAATATGTGCATATATATTTAAATGTAAGAGGTTAGGCTGGGCACTTGAGTAAGGAAATATAACAATGAGGGAGAGAACCATTTCAGTATCGAACAAGATCATGTATGGGATGTCATATAGCTTACACACACACACACACACACACGGAATAAATATAGCAAGCATGGAATATGTGACTAAAAAAATCAAAGTATGGGTTCCCTAGGCTGCTTGGGTTTTTTAAAAGATCCAAAGATGTGTTAGTATAGTGACATTTGCAGGCTTGTTTTTCCCCCCTCCAAATCTTGTCAGAGACAAGGTAGATTTTTGTGGTTTTAAAAAAATATATATTTTTGTTGATTTCAGAGAGGAAGGGAGGGGGAGAAAGGGAGAAAAACATCCATGATGACAGAGAATCATGAATCGGCCGCCTCCTGCACGCCCCCCACTGGGATCAAGGCCACAACCCGGGCCTGTGCCCTTGACCAGAATCAAACCCTGACCTCCTGGTTTCTAGGTTGACGCTCAGCCACGGAGCCACGCTGGCCAGGCTCCATGTTTTGATTCACGCTGCCACGGGCACACGGCTGCACTGACTTAGCAAATATTCACCGAGCTCACACGCTGCACTCATGTCCCAGACGAAGGCCGGGCAAACCCGTGGCCGGGGTGGAGCTGGGGGCGGGGGGGTGGGAGTGGAGGTGGGGGCAGGGGGTTGGGGGTGGAGGTGGGGGCAGGGGGTTGGGGGTGGAGGTGGGGGTGGGGGGTTGGGGGTGGAGGGGGGGCTGGAGGGGTGGGGGTGGGGGTTGCAGGGGGGAGGGGTGCGGAAATGAACTCTGATGTGGGAGCTAAGCCCACCGACAGTCCCGCTCAGAGACGGGCTGCGGCGGCAGATGGCGAGGCAGACGGTCGGGTGTGCGGCCCACTGAGTCCGCAGAGGCGGAGCGTGCCCCTCCGTCTGCTTCCGGAAACACCGGGCTGAGGGAAGCCAGGTGGACGGCTCAGCCCTCTGACAGGCAGGTGGTCGGCTCAGCCCTCTGATGCCGTGCTCTGCTGCTCCTCTCTCAGGAGCCGCTCCGCGGGAGACGCAGCCAGCTGAGGCTGACGCACCGGCCGGCAGCAATCAGCTCCCTGTCCACCCGCTGAGGACGTGCCTCCTCCGGCAGCTCCAGCCTCTGCTCGGGTGCTGCTTGGTGTTATCTCGCCCTGAGGTCAGGCGTCGGGAACCAATGTACTCGGGCTCCATCCCCAGTGTGGGGCGTGCAGGAGGCAGTCGGTCGGGATTCTCTCTCAACGTGAATGTTTTTCTTTCTCTCTCCCTCTCCCTTCCTCTCTGAAGTCAATCACACACACACACTCTCTTTCTCCCACACATACTCTCACACACACAGACACACTCACACACACTCACACAAACTCACAAACACACTCACACACAATCACACAAACTCACAAACACACTCACACTCACACACTCACACATACACGCACACACGCAAACACACACACGTGTAAATATACATTTAGATACAAACAGCCAAGGACCGAGGGGCTCTGAAGCCGCACCCTTCTCCTCGGAGGCCGCCCCGGTGACCCCGCGTCGCTGCCCGGGGCCGAGAGGCTCCGGCGCCCGGTCTGCCCGCGGCCCCGAACCCCTCTCGACCGACGGCGGCGCCCCCAGGAACCTCGGCGTCCCCGCGGCCGGGCGCAGCGGCGTGTTGGGTTACGTTTCCTGAAAACACATGCGACCTTTTGTCTCAGGCCGCCCTTGGCACGGCGGCCGGCGGCCTGCCCATCAGATTAGCTCGGGTTACAAGCCAGAGCTGCTCCTACAAGCTCCTGCGAGAGCCGGCGGTTCCCGCGGCTGCGCAACCCCACACGGGCCGGGGTCTGCCCCGCGAGGCCTGGGCCTGCTTCCTGCCGTCACGGCCGTGTGTGGGGCCGACCTCCCGACGCCGAGCCCCAACCAGCCGGGCCGGGAAGCCACCAGCGCCTCCGCTTCTTCGCCGTGTCCCGGCCACGGGCACGCTCTCCGAGAGCTCCCCAACACACACGGCCCGGCCCCCGCGGCTCCGTGGCTGGGCGTCGACCTGGGAACAGGAGGTCACGGCTGGATTCCCGCCAGGGCACAGGCCGGGGGTGTGGGCTCGGTCCCCAGTGGGGGGCGTGCAGGAGGCAGCCGGTCCATGAGTCTCTCTCTTCATGGACGTTTCTCTCTCCTTCCCTCTCGGACGTCAGTAAAAATACATTTAAACGTCTCAGGGCGCGCAGCCCTCTCCCTCCTCCCCTCCCGCATCGGCGGCCGGGCCTGGGCAGGACTGCAGTGACGGTGCCGCCCGGAGGAGCCGGGCCAGGAGGACGCTGCCCGGCACTGTGGCCCCCCCCCCCCGCAGGCTCCTGCCCGCACCCCGCCAGGCCAAGGTCATGCTGGCCGAGGCCATGACTGTGGAGTCCCACTGCGTGGGCAGGCGCCATCCAGCCCTGCCCCAGCCCGCATGTCTTCGCCGCTCCCTCTCTGGGCCTCAGGGCGCGTGCCCAGAAAGCGGGTCCCGAAAGATGGGCCAACGATGAACTGCCCGCCCCAGAGCCGGCCCAGGGTCCCTCCTTCTTCCCCTACCTCCCAGCAGCCCTGGGCCTGCGGGTCCTACACGCCTCCCAGGCCAGGGCGCAGGCCTCCGCCGGGCACCGGGCTCCGGGCTCCGCCTCCCAGCCCGCCATCCCGCACCTCCCCCGGGGACACCCTGCAGGCTCATCCCCAACGTGGCCGCAGCTCTGACTCCATTCCTGAGCCCTTCCCCCTCCTGCCCAGCTACGGGGCACGGAGTCCGCCCTGGCTGCCTGTAAAGACACAGCTAACCAGTGCACACACTCGTGCACACTCACACATGTGCACACTCACACATGTGCACACACTCACATATGTGCACCCAGGCACACGTGCACGCACACACGCCCACATGCACACACACACATCCGGGTCCACCCCAGAGACCCGTCAGCAGTCACCGCCTCCCGTGCGGACGGCTGGGCTCCCGGGCGCCTCCCAGCGTGTTCCCCCGCGGCCTCAGTCCTGCCCGCCCGCCGCGGCTCCTGGCATGGCTCCTGCCTCTTCTTGCCCAGCACAGACGTGCGCCCGGAGCCATGTGGGCTCCACATCAGGCAGCATGGAGCCGCACGCCCAGCCAGGCCGGTGGGGGCTGTCTCCCTGTCAGTCACCCTCCACCCCCACCCCGTCCTCTGACTCACTCACATGTTATAGCCAGCGGTGCGTGTCCGGGCACAGCACATGGCACACGGCGGGCTGTGTTCACCCGGACACCGCCCCGAGGTGTGGCAGGGAGGCACGGGGAGCGGGGCTGCTGAGCCTGTCACCCCGGGATGCTCCGCCTCCTCGTCTGCTCCGGGGGGTCCCCTGGGGCGGGGGCTGGAGCCCCAGGCAGAGGGGACCGTTGAGGGCCGGGATGGGGCCAGCTGGGGGAGGGGCTGCAGGTAGTGGGCCAGCCAGTCCCGCCCCTGGTCGAACCCCCGGTCAAGGGGGCGATTTGCATATTCAACTTTTATTCCACAGGTTACTCACGTTGTCATTCGTGTTTATGCTTTAATAACTACGTTTCAATACAGTTTGACTCATAATCTTGCGTCATTTCACGTATTAAAGCTCTGCTCTGCGAGGAGACCGAAGCCGTCCCCAGGCCTCACAGGCTACTGCCACGTACCTCCTTGTTAAGGACGTTTTCCTTTTGAAAATTATTGATGCTTATGGCAGAGGGAGAGAGCGGGGGAGGGAGAGAGGGAAGGAGAGAGAGAGGGGGAAGGGAGGGGGGAGAGTGGGGAAAGGGGAGGAGAGGGGGGAAGGAGAGAGAGAGGGGAGAGGGGGAAGGGAGGGGGGAGAAAGAGGGGGAGAGAGAGGCGGGGAGGGGGAGAGGAAGCAAGGCAGAGAGAGAACAGACACCGAAAGGAAAAATTGCGAGTCTTGGAGCCCCGCCCCCGAGATAACCAGCCGACAGCCAGGCCCACAGGCGGTTACGGAATGAAAATGGAATCTTCGGGGACAGACAAAGGGGACGGGGGCTATGCCAACCCAGGACAGATTCCACGCAGAGAACAGCCCCTCGCCTTTCGAGGGATCCCGGAAAGTTCTTCTTCCTGCGATGCGCTAGGCCCACCCTGCATACCCAGCCCCGCGGGGGAGGGGACCCACGTCCACGGACGACAGCACCACGCCGGCTGCTCCACGGCCGCGTCCACGGCACGGGAAAGGGCGCAGGGGCTGGCGCTGCCCCCACGTCCCCGGTTCCCGCGTCTGCGGGGCCTCTGCCCACGCTCAGCCGTGAGCCACCCCCCCACCCCGGCCGCCCATCACTAAAACTAAATAAAACCGGCCACTCCGGTGAGGCCTGTGAAACAGGAAAACTCGCTTCCGAAACTAAAGTCCTGCTCGGCTGGCCTGGCTCAGGGGTTGAGCGTCGAGGCACAGGCCCGGGGTGCAGGCTGGGTCCCCAATGGGGCGTGCAGGAGGCAGCCGACCCCTCTCTCCTCATGGATGTCTCTCTCTCTCCCCCCCTCTCACTCCCCTTCCTCTCTGGCATCACTAAGAAGGAGGTAAAGCCTGAGCCACGGGCACCCAGGGCGGGGCAGGGCCCCCAGAAACCCGGGCGGCCAGGCGCCGGGCTGTGACTCCAGCAGGAGCCCCCTCAGAGCCAGCCGGCTCCCTCTCCCCTTTTCACGGTGGGTCCCCCCACCCCCGGCCCCGCTCCGGCAGAGCAGACACGAGGCAGCGGCCTCGCCGGCCTCCTCGGGCCACGGCCTCCTCCGCGCTCGCCGGCCACTCCGTCTTCGCCCCGAACCCGGGCAGGCGGCCTTCCTCATGGCCTCCGCCCTCCCGCGTCTCCGTCTCCGCTCCGTCTCCCTCCGTCTCCCTCCGTCTCCGCTCCGTCTCCCTCCCTTGGGTTTCGGCGCTGCATTCCTGGCCCGCAGTCAGCCCGCTATCGGCGTGGCCCCAGACGCAGCGTCCGCGCAGGAAGCAGACAAAGCCGGGCTTGTTCCCGGCCGGGCGACCGCGGCCCCTCTCCCCACCGCGCCCTGGCACCAGCGCGTCTGCGTCTGATTCTGCGTCTCCGCCGGCTCGGGAGCCACGGTGATTCTATCAACACGCGGAAGGGGGCCCGTGGGGGTCCCCGACACACAGACACTCACATGGAGACGCACCGCACACCTGACAGCCACGCCACCACACGCGGCCACACACTCCTCCACCAGCACAGGGACAATCCCGAATTCACACACAAGCACAGAGACACGCGTGCACACACTGACAAAGACACACCCACAAACATGGCCCTGTGTGCACATCGCTCCCCACACGCATACACACGGGCACACACAGGACACGCTGATGATTGCATTCACACAGAAATCTCGTGCACCATCATGAATATGCACACAAGCACACATTAGCTTGTGTACACAGACACTCACCCCCACAGAGACACATATGTTCACCCCAACATTCACCCTCGTGTACACAGAGACATGGACACACTCCCACAGGGAATCATGTGCACACACGCAGACACACGTGCACACACAGAGGGTGTGGGGCGGGGCAGGCTGGGGGAGCGGGGGCTGTCGGCACCGCGCCCCCCCCCCCCCCGGGGCCTGAGAGAAACAGCCTTTGGTCCCCAGGCCTCCGGGGCGGGTGACGGAGTCCCACCCATTCTGCCCTCACGGTTCCCATGGCGACGTGGCATTCCTGGGCGTCCTGCAGGGACGGCAGGTGAGGTCGTGTGTGGCCTGAGCCCCGGGCCCCTCGGTCACTCTGCACAGGTAACCGGGCATCATGGAGACGAGGCGGCACCAGCTGACTGGAGCATGGAACCAGACCCAACGGGACCCGAGAGGACCGGCCAGGCTGTCAGGACGAACTGCCCCGCCCCTCAGCACCGGCTCCCCCAGCAGCCCTCCCCAGGCCACCAGACCCAGGGCCACCAGTGAGGGCATGGTGGTCTAACCACTAGGCTGCACTCCCTGGTCTCCTACAGACAACACGCTGCGCACGGTCACTGGGAAGAGGGTGCGGCCAGCCGAGGGCACCGCGGAGGCCAGGGAGGGGCCATCCGGCTGTCCAGCAGCAGGTGGAGGAGTCAGACAAAGGCATGAGCCACACAAAGGGGAGGAATGGGCCCTGGGTGGGAGGTCCGGGCCCCTCAGGGCAGCACAGGGGGGGAGGGGCAGGACCAGAGCCACTGGACACCGAGTCTGCCTGCAGCCGCCCGGCTGGGGACCTCAGCTCCACTGTTCCTGCCATCGAGCCGTGGAGAGGAGCCTACACGGCCCGGGACTCCACGCCAACACATGCACCCGCTGTGTGCCTACATGTGTGTAGGAGCGTGTATACATGTGTGTACTGTGTGCACGTGTGTGTGCACGTGTGCACTAAATGTACGAGTGTGTGTGTGTGTGTGTGTGTGTGTGTGTCTGAGTGGGTGGGTCGGCTCGGTCCCCACAGGGAGGCGGGTCTGTGTCAGGGTCACAGTGACGCTGCCCGAGGGTCAGGGCCTCCGGGAAAGCCGTCCCAGCCCCACCTCTCAGCCCTCCGTGCACCGTGAGGATGGACGGACAAACAGACGGACGGACAGACAGACAGATGGACAGATGGATGGACGGACAGACGGACAGACCGACGGACGGACGGATGGACGGACGGACGGGCAGGAAAAACTCCTAGAACACCCACCCTTCCCACTGGCGTCCCTCTGGCGGGAGCCCCGGCCACGGTTTGCTGCGGAATGACCGCAGACGCAGGGCCGAGGGGCCGCGTGTCCCCATCGAGGGATCCGGCTGCCTCAGCAGAAAGGAAACTCCCGCCCGGGAGCCTGAGGAGCCAGGAGGCTGGCCGCGGCCGGAACCCGGAGCCAGCGCTGGAAGCCCTCGGAGTCCGGGCTGGGAGCCTCCACAAACACGGAGCGGCCGGCCGGGGGGCGGCCGGGCGGGGAGAGGCCCAGCTGCGAGGCGGAGGCACCTCCTGACCTCCGGGGCCGGGGCCGGGCCGGCGGCCCACAGCCTTGCCGTGGTCAGCGGCCCGGGGGGCGGTTCCGGGAAAGCTCCGGGGGGCTCGCCGTCCGCCCGACGCAGCAGTTCTGCACAGTGTGGGTTTGGGGCGGCTCCTGAGGCGGGGGGGGGGGGGGGGGGGGGGATTGCAAAACCCACGGTGACTGGAAATGCCGGATTTTACCATAAGTGAGGCCAGCCCAGACCGCCGAGTGCCCTCCAAGACGGAAACCCAAACACTGCGCTTCCTGCCGGGATCAAGGGCCGGAGCACCAGGCCAGCAGGGCGGAGATCCAAAACCTAAGCCAGCAAAGGCAGCGGCAGACGTCAAACACAAATCATCGTTTTGTTTAATACGTTCTTATTGATTTCAGAGAGGAAGGGAGAGGGAGAGACATCCATTGTGAGAGAGAATCATCGACCGGCTTATAATCTTTATAAAAAAGTTAGCTATCCACCCTGGGGATGGAGCTCACACCCGGGCACATGCCCTGACTGGGAACCGAACCCTGGCCTCCTGGTTCAGAGGCCGACGCTCACCACTGAGCCACACCAGCAGGGCGTGGCTTGGCCACTTTCCATAGACGAAATCGCAGCATCGTAAAGGCGTTTGGCCCACCTGTCGGGCCTCCCTTTGTTCGGTGCATGCTGAGTTTGTCTTTACGGCTCCATCCCTGAGATCCTGTGATTCTAAGGCAAAGAGTCCCTCTCCTGACCCAGGGCTCTTGCTGGCAGGTAACAGGACCAACCAGAATTCATCCGAGCAGCAGGCGATGCACCTGAGAAGCTGGGGGGGAGGGAGGGGCACCTCAGGCCCAGGGCTCCTTCCACGGCAGCCACGATGCAGATTCCCGGAGAAGGCTTCCGACGGCTCGGCTTGGCCACGGGCGGGCGGGCCTCTCCCCGGAAGCAGGTGGGGTGGGTCGGATGTCGGAGAGGGAGTGGGTGCCAGGCTGGAGGGACCCTCTGCCCCGCCCCACCCGGGGCCACGTGCCCGGGGCCAGGTGCCCGGGGAGCGGTGTGGGCGGGGGGCCAGACGGAAAGCAGGAGCGGGACTCAGAACGGCCCGGAGGCCCCCCGAGGCGGCGGCCACGTGTGTGACCCCAAGTGGGTGCGCCAGACCCCGAAGGGACTCTGAGGACCCACCCCCCTCGGATCCGCGTCCGGAGCCTCAGAAAATCAACAAGAAATCCATCACAGAGACAGCGCTTCACACTGGTGTTTATAAACTTCCAGTCCAACATCAAATGAGCCAAACGGGGGTGGGGGGGGGGGAGCTCTGAGCTGAGCGCCTGGCGCGGGGACGTGAGCCGCGGCGGCCGGCACAGGAAGCCGCGGAGGCTGGTTCCCTGGCTCCGCTTTGAACACGGGGAGGCTGTGTGGGGCTGTGTGTGTGTTTCTTCTCAAATAAAACAAATATTTCCCCCTCTCCCGGGCGAACGAAAACAAAGCCTCATTATTTCGGATTCCGCTCATTCCGCAGCCGCAGCGACCGGCCCGCCCGGGGCCGGAGCCTCTGTGCTGGGGCCGCGGTTCCCGAGCTCGGCGGCACGCAGGCCTGATCGCCGGGGCCCGGGCACGCTGCTGGGGAAGGAGGACGCCGGCCCGGTGCACACGCCAACGGCAGCCGCTCGTCCCGGGGCCTCTGAGGAGGAAACGGGGGGCCCGCCGGGCGCGGGTTCAAATCCCCGAGCCCCCTGCGTGTCCTGTCCTCACACCGGCCGCTCAGTCCCACAGGCTTTCCCCACTCGAACCCGGTGGTGTCGGCCGGGCCGCGTGGGCAGGTGCCAGAAGGTAAAGAGGGAGGAGCGTCCTGGCCGGCGTGGCTCGGGGGTTGAGCATCTTCCCATGACGGAAAGGCCGCTGGTTCCATTCCCCGTAGGGTACAGGCCCGGGGTGCGGGCTCGATCCCTGGATGGGTGCGTGCAGGAGGCAGCCAACCAATAGCTCTCTCTCTCTCTCTCCCCCTTCCTCTCTCTATAAAGTCAATAAAAACATATTTTAAAAATATAGATCTTCGCCAGCTGGTGTGGCTCAATTGGTGGGACATTGTCCTGTACACCAAGAGGTCACAGTTCAATTCCTGGTCAGGGCACAGGCCAGAGTTGCGGGCTGGATCCCCAGTAGGGGATGTGCAGGAGGCAGCCGATCCATGTTTCACTCTCACATCAATGTCTTTCTCTCTCTCTCTCTCTCTCTCTCTCTCTCTCTCTCTCTCTCCCCGTCTCCCTCCCCCTCTCTCTGAAATCCGCAGACAGGTTTGTTTTCAGCGGCTCCGTGACTGAGCCACAAAGGTCTGGGTTGTTTTCTGCTCTGGCAGAGCTCAGCCTCTCACTCACGTGTGATCATTGTTCTGTTTACAGAGGAGGCCGGACGCACACAGACACGTGACACGGGAGATCACGCGGAGAGCCACGCAGGCCCGAGCATAACCCACACCTCCTGCCGCGGCGCTCCGGGCCCAGCCCCGGTCCCAGGCTGGCCAAGCGTGGGGACGAGCAGCCGAGGTCACCTGTCAGGGTCACGTGCGCTTCCAGCAGAGACCGAGCCGTCCCTGACCTGTCTGCCCGCTCAGGCCCGAGAACAGGGGCACCGCACCCCACCGTGACCCGGGAACACGCCAGAACATGCCAGGAACATGCTGAGAACACACCAGGAACATGCTGGGAACACGCCACGAGCCTCTGCGGCAGCGCGCTCCTGCTCGGCGGTTTCTCCGTGAAATCAAAGGGGCATTGTTTAAGGGGAAGCGAAGAGAGCCGCCTCGGGAACCACAGGGAAAAAAGCAAATGCGAGTCCAATTTTTCATCCTGCCAAATCCAAACAAACATGGCCCCGGCCCGGCCGCCCCCAGCCAGCAGCCACGGCCGCATGAAAAGCCCATTCATCCGAGAGCCGTGTCAGCTGTCCGGCGGCGTGGCCTGTGCGGGGCTGCACGCATGGGCCGGGCAGCAGAGCCCGCATGGACGCAGGAACAGACAGACCCTGTGCTCCGTCCCTGCCCCGAACCCCACCCCGTCTCAGGGGCAGATCCCCGTGGAAGCGGGGGCCGAGGGGCATCTCAGAGCCTGTCCTCCGCTGTCTGCCAAGCGCCGTCTCCCTCCCTCCCGCTCGGGGCTGGAACGTGCTGACTGCAGCTTCCCTCGTCGGAGGCAGACACTGCCGGCTCCCGAGCCGCCAGCCCGAGCCCCTAAAAGGTAAAGCGCCCGTGAGGACCTCGGACGGCTTAGCAGGCACACGGAGAGCGTGGAGGACAGGAACCAGCAGGGGGCAGAGCCAAGAGGTCACGTCCCCAGCCGAAACCGGTGTGGCTCAGTGGATAGAGCGTCGGCCGAAGGGTTCAGGGTTCAATTCCCGGTGAAGGGCATGGACCTTGGTTTCGGGCACATCCCCCGTGGGGGGTGTGCAGGAGGCAGCTGATCGGTGTTTCTCTCTCATTGACATTTCTAACTCTATCCCTCTCTCTTCCTCTCTGTAAAAAATCAATAAAATGTATTAAAAAAAAAAAAAAGAAAGAAAGAAAGAAAGAAAGAAAGAAAGAAAGAAAAAAAAAAGAGGTCACGTCCCTGCCTGCCGGTCGGCCGTGCGGCGAAGAGAACGAGGAGACGAAGCCCCGCGGAGGGACGCCACGCTCAGACCTGGAGGCGGACGGGAACACCAAAGGGTTCCGAGGACCCAGCATGGAGAGGAGAAACGGCCACAGACACACGAGCAAACACGTGAACCACACGGACCCCAGGAGACGCTCAGTGACCGGCCGGCACGGGGAGGACATGGACCCCAGGAGACGCTCAGGCACGGGAAGGACATGGACCTCAGGCACGGGGAGGACACGGACCCCAGGAGACGCTCAGTGACCGGCCGGCACGGGGAGGACACGGACCCCAGTGGCCCGCGGGGATGTGACTCTCAGCGACGGCGCTCCGTCCGCCCACAACGGCCCAAACAGAAGCCACGGTGCGGCGAGCGGCAGGTCCCCACCCGCACGTCGCCGGGGGCGTGGACAGGCCACGGCCTCTCCTGCTAGCCCACCGGTCGGCAAACTCATTCGCCAACAGAGCCAAATGCCAACAGCACAACGATGGACATTTCTTCTGAGAGCCACATTTTTTAAACTTAAGCTTCTTCTAACTCTACTTCTTCCAGATAGCCTCGCCCAGGCCGTGGTATTCTGTGGAAGAGCCACATGCAAGGGGCCAAAGAGCCACGGTTTGCCGACCACGGTGCTGGACAGTCACGTGCATGGCTGTCCCAGGACCCAGCGCCTCCAGGTATTTCACGGGGAGAAAGGGAACACCGCCCCCCAGAGACACTGGTTCGCAGCGGCCGCGTTCCTGGCAGCTGGAACCACTCAGCGCCGACGGACCACAGGAGGAGGATAAACACATCATGGCAGATTCACACCGTCCTACGTGGCGATAAAAAGGCACAACACCGCCGGCCGGCATGGCTCCATGGTGAGCGCCGACCTGTGAACCAGGAGATCAGGGCTCGATTCCCAGTCAGGGCGCAGGCCCGGGTTGCCGGCTCGATCCCCAGTGTGGGCGTGTGGGAGGTGGCGGATCCATGATTCTCTCATCACTGATGTTTCTCTCTCTCTCCCTTCCTCTCTGACATCAATAAAAACATTTTTTTAAAATGACAATCAGAGACGTGAAATCGCAGACGCTGAGTGGAAGACACACCGGGCGATCCCCCAACACGGCGTTCTCGGCAGGAGGAGGTGACATTCGGTGCCGGAGTGACATCGGGGCTGCGTCCGAGCCGGGGTGGAGGGTGGATGGGGAGCGAGGCTGAGACGCCTGGAGCTGGAAGCAGCCTGTTTGCCAGGGGCTGGGCTGCACCCGTGAACGCGTTTACCACAACGGAGAGAACTAAACCCTCGAAACCTGTGCTTGGCACTGGATGTAAACTATCCTTCGGCTTTTAAAAGGCACGGGGGAGCCGAAACCAGTTTGGCTCAGTGGATAGAGCGTCAGCCGGCGGACTGAAAGGTCCCGGGTTCGATTCCGGTCAAGGGCATGTACCTTGGTTGTGGGCACATCCCCGGGGGAGGGGGGGCGTGCAGAAAGCAACTAACCTATGTTTCTCTCTCATCGATGTTTCTGACTCTCTATTCCTCTCCCTTCCTCTCTGTAAAAAAATCAATAAAATATTGATATATTAAAACAATAAATAAAATAAATAAATAAAAGACATGGGGGGTGTGGGGTGTGGAGGGGGGGGGTGTCCTTTCTGCAAACAAAAGCTGAGAAAGTGGAGTGAGTAACAGTGAAATGAAAACGAAGCTCTCCCCCCACCACAGCCCCAGACCGAGTGTTTGTGTAGTAATTTCCACCGTAGCTTAAAAATGCAGACAGTTCCCAAAACAGAGAAAGAGTGGAAGTGCGAGAAATCAGGTTAGGAGACGAGTGCATTCCTGATGCAAAATCCTGCCAAGCTCAGCACAAAAGGCCGTTTGAGTTCTGAAAGCAGACGCAGAGACACAGGATGAAGCATCGGCCTCGGACACAAAAGGGCAAACGTCAGCGGCGAACATGGAGCCTCTGGGCCAGAAAAGCAGAGACGGCTCTGCCTCAGACCCGGCGTTCGCTACCTGAATCCCAGGGAGAAAAATGGCTCGGCCGTCTCAGATGTAAAATAAATAAATAAAAAGCATAGTTCTAAAGCTCACCATCTATTTATGATAAAATATCTTACACATGCTGCCTAGAAGGGAACTTTTAAGCTTTATTTTCATGGCATGTGGTTTACTTTTTAAGATCTTTATGGCGAGTACGGTAGCTGCCCCCCCACCCCCTCCCCATTTTCCCCACGGCCCCTCCCCCCTGGTTACCGCCCCCACACCCGGGAACGTTCTTCCATCAGTGATGGTTTGTGGCCCTGACCCACAGCAGGCCACACTCCAGAGAAACGTCAGCCCTCCCCCGTGAAGAGGAGGGACAAGCCAAAACCGGTTTGTTTCAGTGGCTAGAGCGTCGGTCTGCGAACTGAAAGGTCCCAGGTTCTATTCCGGTCAAGGGCATGTACCTGGGTTGCGGGCACCTCCCCAGAAGGGGGTGTGCAGGAGGCAGCTGATGGATGATTCTCTCTAGTCAATGTTTCTAACTCTCTTCCTCTCTGTAAAAAAATAAAATATATTTAAAAAAAAGAAAAAAAAGAGGAGGGACGTGTTGGGGGGGAGGGCTGTGTCACATGGTACCCCAAGTCCCTGCCGACGCTGCGAGATAAAACCAAACCAGAACAGACCTCAGTGTGGTGCGTGGGAGGGAAGGCATGAACTGCCCCTCGCCAAGGCTGTGATCTCAGAGGAATCTCTCAGTATCAACAGAAAAACACAGAATGAGGGGCCCAGGAAACCAGCCGGACACCGATACACGCCACCCCACCAGGCCAGCAGCCAATCAGAGAGGCCAGAGGAGGAGATGCGGTCACCGGGGCGACAGACACTCAGCTTCGCTCAGGATGGTCCACGAACCCACCTGCTCTCGGTGGACAACATTGAAAAGATGTGGCGCTGATTCGAACCGAGCCCGTCTGCTCGCAATGTGGTGACAAGAGGTAAAACGTCAAGGAGAAGCAAGAGTCGGTTCTTCAGCACCGTCATCGCAGGCGCCGTGCTGGAGCTGCCAGTAACATTCTCTGTCTCCTCCTCTCCTCGCCCCTTCCATCCCCGTCGCCCCCATTTCTCCCTCTCTCCTCGTTCTCCCCCCCCCCCCCCCCGCCTCTCCCACGCACACAGTACGCTGGGCCCTGTCCAAGCCTCCAGCACGCCCGTCGCCGAGCGGGCCGCGGACCACACACGACAGCAAATTGCCTAAATGCGGCCGATGCATAAGCAACAGCCACTCAGGGCAGAGAGTGTTTAACTTGAGGGAGAAAAACACAATAAACCAAAGCACAGCCTCCTCCTGGAGCGGGTCCTGTCGGCTCCCGCTCTGACCGGGGCCGGGGGAGGGGTGCCGCCGGCCCACCCACAGCGCCGGGCGGAGTCGGGGGGCCGGGGGGAGGGGAGAGCCCTCTGGGAGGCGCCCTGGGAGCAGGGTCCGCCCCGGCCGTGGGCTTTGGGTAAAGGACCGGCCCAGGTTCCACTTCCTGTTGCTTCAAGGCCTTCGCCGCCTTCGAGACTCACCTATGGGTCGAAGGTCACCTTCTCATAGGTTTTCACTCGGACCCGCCCCACCTGCCTGCGGCCCCACAGCGGACCCAGACACGGCGAGGTTCCTATGGAAACACACAAACATGTCACCCCTTTCCCCACTACAAAGCCCAGACCTTCCTGGGCCTGTGCCGCCGCGTCTCCCTCTCCCTCCCGCCTCCCCCTGTCTCGTCCAGTCCTCCGCCGGGCCCCGGGGGGCACCTCCTCCAGGCGTGTCCCATGGAGCCGTTGGTGTGCCGGGAGCCGGGAGGGAGAACCAATGGTGAGACCCCAGGCGGACGCGGCTCCGACCGAGTCCCCAGCCCAGGCCGGTGAGGCGGCCACCGAGTCCCATAGCCCCGCCCCGCCCTCAGGAAGCAGCCACCCCAGGAGCCGGCACCGATGCTCAGCTCGGAGTCACCCAAACAAGACACGAATGTCCAGCCCAACACCCCACTCTCAGAGGCGGGCCGGCCACACGCCGTGTCCTGAAGGAACAGAGACTGAGGACCCAAGGGTGGACTCGGTGTCTGGTTCTGCCTCTTGGGCACAGTGTGACCTTGAGCAAGCCCTGTGACCTTTAAGCAAGCCCTGTGACCTTTAAGCAAGCCCTGTGACTTTGAGTAAGCACTGTGACCTTGACTAAAGCCATGTGACCTTGAGTAGGCCCTGTGACCTTGAGTAAGCCAAGTGACCCTGATCAAGTCGTGTGACCTAAAGCCAGGTGACCTTGAGTAAGCTAAGTGACCTTTGAGCAAAGTCATGTGACATAAATCCAAGTGACACTGAGTAAGTCAAGTGTCCTTGAGCAAGTCATGTAACCTTGAGCAAGGTCATGTGATCTAAAGCCATGTGACCTTGAGTAAGCCAAGTGACCTTGAGCAAGTCATGTGACCTAAATCCATAAGCAAAGTGACCTCGAGCAAAGTCATGTGATCTAAAGCCAAGTGACCTTGAGCAAAGTCATGTGACCTGAAGCCGCGTGACCTTGAGGAACCCATGTGACCTTGAGTAAGCTATGTGACCTTGAGGAACCCATGTGACCTTTAAGCAAACACTGTGACCTTGAGCAAGAGCCCTATGATTCTGAACAAGCCCTCTGTCCTTGAGCAAGCAGCTGAACTGCTCTGAGCCTGAGTGAGATGAGGACAGCTCCTGACATCAGCCATTGGTGTTGCTGTCTTCTCACTTTACCGCTTGTTGCTGACGGGATGACACTGGGCCTGTGTCCACGTCGGTAAAGGTGTGGGTGCAGGGGCACGCTGCTCTGCTCTGCGCCAGGCCACCGTCCCTGACGCTCAGCCTCGGGGCAGAGACAGGAGGGCGAGGCGGGGACTGGTGTGGGGGGCACAGGCCTGGGGAGGCCCCGGCGGCTCCGTCTTTTGATATTTCAAGAGAAACTACAAAGCCAAGTCTTTATCTTAAAAATCTTCGTGTGTTTTTTTTCTGTTGACTCAGAAAATATTTAAACAGCATCTAAACCCAGCCAAGCCCACTCAGGCGAGGGGGCCGTCCATGGACCACACAGAGAAAGAACTCCCAGCCGCAGGGTTCCACCTGGCAGGAGTGGGACTCCTGGGAACCACCTTCACCCTGAGACGCCCCGGCCCGACCCAGTGCCTCCCTGGGCACGGGCACGGGCACAGAGCATGTGAATTGGCTCCAGAAACAGAGACGGAGTCGGAATGACCCCCACGGGCGGGTCCAGCACCTGGGGCACCTCCGTGTCGCCTTTCCCTGGGAGCCTGGCGGGGGGTGGGGGGCGTGACAGCCGCTGGGCCCAGAGCCCCCACCCGGGTGGGACTGGCGTCTTCCTTTCTTTCTTTTAAACGCATTCATTGGCGTCAGAGAGGAAGGAGAGGGAGAGAGAGAAACATCGATGGTGAGAGGGAATCACTGACCAGCTGCCCCCTGCACGCCCCCCACTGGGGATGGAGCCCACACCCCGGGCCTGTGCCCCGAAGGGAATCGAACCCTGACCTCCTGGGTCCTAGGTCGCTGCTCACCACGGAGCCCTGAGGCCGGGCTGTGTTCTGGGCTGTGGTTCTCAGTCTGCCGGTCGCCCCCCTTGAAAAGCAGCCCCACAGTGACTCCTCTCCTCTCAGTGTGGGGGGGCCGTGCGCTGACGCGGCTGCTTCAAGCCTCTCGGGTTTCTCAGTATTAGTTCCACGTTTCCAACGCGTGGCAGCCCGGCGACTGGGCCTGTGCGTTACGGAGAGAGCCTGCGGGACAGACATGTATTATCTCTGATTATCCGGGTGGCTGGTGTTCTCGGGGTGTGTGTGTGTGTGTGTGTGACATTCATTATCTCTGATTATCCGGGTGGCTGGTGTTGGGGGGGGGTGGGGAGGGGGGCAGCTGCTGCCACCCGGCCCTCACCCGCTGCAGGGCTGCCCTCCCCGGGCCAGGCGCTGCGGCAGGAGCCGGGCCATGGGAGCCGCATTAGCCGCGGGAGAAACCTGACATGGCTAGTTTCTCCTCCCGCCGGAGGGATGGCCTCGCTGAGCAAGGGCGGCGGGTGGCGACCCTGTGATCAGAGGGGAGGGAGGCGGGACGTGCATTCCGCCGGGAATCCCCTGCCGAGGCTGCCGCCCAGGCGGCGGAGCTGGGAGCAGGACCGGGAATGAAGACAGGCCCAGCTTCTCCCGGGAGGGACGCTTCTCCCGGGGAGAGAAGTGCCTTCCAGCCCGAGGCCGCGGGCGCTCCGGGACGTGGCACGTGGCGCCTCCTCGTCCGGCTTTGCCAGGGGGACCCGAGGACAGAGGCCCGGAGCCGCTGCGGCCTCAGCCGACCGCGCAGGATAATCAGCCATCCCCGTCCCTCCCACGCCGGCCCTGCTCTTCCTGCCCGACCCGCGGCTCCTGCTCAGGGCCTGGCGCGCACCCACTCCCCTTCAGGAGCCCCGTCTCCGCCCACGCAGACCCCCGTCTCCGCCCGCGCGGACCCCACATCTCCGCCCGCGCAGACCCCGTCTCCGCCCGCGCGGACCCCACATCTCCGCCCGCGCGGACCCCCGTCTCCGCCCACGCACCCTGATGGGCACGTTTTGCTGTTTGCCCCAAAAATGCCCTCATTCATCTTTGCCTGGTGAAAGGCCACCCCCCTCTCTTTTTCCTTTTTATCATATATTTTTATCGATTTCAGAGCTGAAGGGCGAGAGAGAGGAACATCAATGATGAGAGAGAATCACGGGTCGGCTGCCTCCTGCACACCCCGCATGGGGATGGAGCCTGCAACCCGGGCCTGTGCCCTGACTGGGAACCGAACCCTGACCTCCTGGCTCCTAGGTGGACGCTCACCCCTGAGCCACGCCGGCCGGGGCACCCCCCTTTCCATGGCTAACTCCGCGGTCATCCTCTCCACGGATCTTCTCTGACTCCCGGCAGTGAGCACGGCCCCGTGTCGGACGTGGTGCTGAGGGTCCTCTGGGCCTCGGGTTGTCGGTCAGAACCTGGTGCTGGGCAGCCTCAGTGTCGAGGGAGCTGAGCTTACGCAGGAGGCAGTCAGTCGGCACTCACTGAGTGAGTGAGTGAATGAATGAGTGAAGGGGTAAGGGAATGAATGAATGAGTAAATGAATGAGTGAGTGAGTGAATGAATGAGTGAATGAATGAATGAGTGAGTGAATGGGTGAGTGAATGAGTGAATGAGTGAGTGAATGGGTGAGTGAGTGAGTGAATGGGTAAGTGAGTGAATGAGTGAGTGAATGAATGAGTGAGTGAATGAATGAGTGAGTGAGTGAGTGAGTGAGTGAATGAGTGAGTGAATGAATGAGTGAGTGAGTGAGTGAATGAGTGAGTGAGTCCATTTTGGAGGCCTCGTCTTTGACGTGGGTTTCCTCGATGCATAAATCTATGCAGACGGGGAGTTAGTTTTTTCCATCTTCAGTTTAATTTAGTCTCTTGAGGGAGGCTTCCATTAAAGCGCCTTCCAGAAGTCCCCCACTACGACCAATGGGCTCAGCCAGTACGACTAACGGGCTTTCTCTCACCCCCGCTTCCTCCAATGGAGGTTCTCAAAGTGCCTGTCTCGCCTTCCTCACTTTTCTTCAGAAAAAAACGGCTGCTTTCACTTTAGACGTTCTTTATATACTTTTAATCGATTTTAAAGAAAGAGAGAGGTATAGAAACATCGATGATGATAGAATCATAGATTAGCTGCCTCCTGCTCACCCACCCACTGGGCCTGGAGCCCACAACCCAGGCATGTGCCCTGACCGGGAATCGAACCCTGACCTCCTGGGTCACTGAGCCACGCCGGCCGGGCCACGGCTTTTATTTTCCATCGGTAATGTCTCAGAGACCTCCCACCTCAGAGGCAGAGCCCGCTCCCACGCCGCCCTGTGATCAGGAGGTTCCCAGCGAGCTGGCTACTTGGCAGCTCCAGAGAGAGGCGAGGATATTTTCCTTCTGGAATGGAGGCAGTGAGCTAATTATTCACGTGCATCCGGGACTCCACTCCCGGGCTCCCTCGGGCCAGCCGTACAGGAGTGACTCACTCCGCGGAGGAGGAGGAGGAGGACGGACCAGGGAGGGCTTCCCCAATGGACTTCCCACGCCAGTCCACTGCACTGGCCGCGGGCGGCTCCGTTACCAGCGCCGGCCGCCATGTGGACCCGGGCACGTCCGGCTGTCCCTAAACTGTTTCTGAGCACAAAGTCTTCTATTAAAAGGTCTCTTTGAAAAAGAAATGAGCCCAGCTGGTGTGGCTCAGTGGTTTAGCATTGAACAAAGAGGTCACAGTTTAATTCCCCGTCATGGCATAGGCCCAGGTTGCAGGCTCCATCCCATGTGGGGCATGCAGGAGGCAGCCGATCCATGGTTCTCTCTCATTATGGATATTTCTATCTCTCTCCCCCTCTCCCTTCCTCTCTGAAATCAATCTATTTATATCTGACCATTCGACCATCCGACCGGTGGCTATGACATGCACTGACCACCAGAGGGCAGGCGCTCAATGCAGGAGCTGCTGAGCTGCAGTGACTTGGCATCGTGGCTTCTCTGGTGACACACCCAGAACCAGAGAGGAGGGAGCCCGATTCCAGGGTGCGTCACCCGAGAGCCGCCCTCTCGCACACGATCCGGGGCCCCTCGGGGGATGTGGGAGAGCCGAGTTCGGCCGGTCCCTGCAGGCCAGGCCAGGGGACCCCGCGGGCACACAAATCCGAGCCCTGGGCCTCTGGTAAGAATGTGTTAAGAGAATTTTAAGAGACAGAGGGCACTTGGCCCCCCGTCCCTGGCGTCGAGCACTCCTGCGTGCTGACTGGAGAGGCTGGGACTGCAGAGGGCTCGTTGTAATTGACGTGTTTTCCACGTTTCCAAGAGAAACTGTGAGCGCCGGGGGCGCCACACGTGTGGACGTTGGCACAGCAGCGCCCTCCCGGTGTCTGTTTACTTCCTGCACTTTATGGCCGCTGGAAACTCCGCGTGGAGCCGGCCCTGCCCGGGCACGGGAGGCCCTGAGGAGGGAGCCCGTCAATGCCCGATTGTACCCGCGGGCCCGCGATGGCCGGCCGAACAGGCATGTCTTTATTATTATTTCAGAGAAGGGAGAGGGACAGAAACACAGAAACAACAAGGATGAGAGGGAAGCATCCATCAGCTGCCTCCCGCACGCCCCCCACAGGGAATGGAGCTTGCAACCCGGGCCTGTGCCCTGACGGGGAATCGAACCCTGAGCTCCTGGTTCCGAGGTCAACGCTCACCCCTGAGCCGCACCAGCTGGGCCGAGCTCTGAGAAAGCGGAGGCTGGCTTTGAAGGTTGTGCTTTTCACGGACGACAGTGTCTCTAGCCCCGGGGACCCACCAGCTCCGGGTCAATAATCCGGTCACGTCTGCTGCTGACGGGGCATGATCCCCCGATGCCGTCCTCGGCGTCAGCAGGTCGAACCCGGGCGCTGCTCTCCGCTCGGCGATTGTCACCCGTCGCCACAATGGCTGCCCATCCACACGTGGACCCTTTGCGTGGGGAGAGCTTCCGACGCGGTCAGACGCCCAGGCCCTGCCCGATCAGGCCTCACGGCTCCCCCAGTCAGCCAGACTCCTGACAAACGTGACCCCCGAGGCCTACCGCTCTCCGATCCCTGGCCCTCAGGGAAAAGGAGAGATGAGATGGCTCCCGGCAGAGTCCTCTCTGAGCCGTTCCAGCCCCGGCAGCCCCGCCGGAGAGGCGGCACGGAGAGGCGGGCGTGCGGGCTTCGGGGACAGACGAGAGCGCCCCGCAGACACCTGGTCTCTGTCTGGGCTCCTCCCCGGGAGCCGCCATCGCAGGACCCGGCCCACGTGTGCCGAGTTCACGGGGTAGCAATTCCTCAGCGGGAGGAGGTCTCGGGCCGAGGTCTGCGTGTGGATGGATGAACCTCTCTGTTGGCGTCACCCTGAGGCGTGGACCGCTCCGTGGGGCCGCTCCGTGGGCCGCTCCGTGGACCGCTTTGTGGGCCGCTCCGTGGACCGCTTTGTGGGCCACTCCGTGGACCGCTCCGTGGACCGCTCCGTGGACCGCTCTGTGGGCCGCTCCGTGGACCGCTCCGTGGGGCCACTCCGTGGACCGCTTTGTGGGCCACTCCGTGGACCGCTCCGTGGACCGCTCCGTGGACCGCTCCGTGGGGCCACTCCGTGGACCGCTCCGTGGGGCCGCTCCGTGGATCACTCTGTGGGGCCGCTCCGTGGACCGCTCCGTGGACCGCTCCGTGGGGCCTCTCCGTGGACCGCTCTGTGGGGCCGCTCCGTGGGGCCTCTCCGTGGACCGCTCTGTGGGACTTCTCTGTGGGGCTGCTCCGTGGGGCCGCTCCGTGGACCGCTCCGTGGACCGCTCCGTGGGGCCTCTCCGTGGACCGCTCTGTGGGGCCGCTCCGTGGGGCCTCTCCGTGGACCGCTCTGTGGGACTTCTCTGTGGGGCCGCTCCGTGGACCGCTCCGTGGACCGCTCCGTGGACCGCTCCGTGGACCGCTCCGTGGGGCCTCTCCGTGGACCGCTCTGTGGGGCCGCTCCGTGGGGCCTCTCCGTGGACCGCTCTGTGGGACTTCTCTGTGGGGCTGCTCCGTGGGGCCGCTCCGTGGATCACTCTGTGGGGCCGCTCCGTGGACCGCTCCGTGGGGCCGCTCCGTGGACCGCTCTGTGGGACTTCTCTGTGGGGCCGCTCCGTGGACCGCTCTGTGGGGCCTCTCCGTGGGGCTGCTCCGTGGACCGCTCCGTGGGGCCACTCCGTGGGGCGCTCCGTGGGGCTGTTCCGTGGGACCGCTCCGTGGGACTGCTCCGTGGGGCCGCCTGCCCCGTGCTGCCGCTGCCACGGGACCAGCCTTTCCCTGGACAAGCCCGTCCCACCGGCCACTGGGCACCTTCAGAGTAAACACCAGTTTATACCGGCCGGCGCGGCTCAGGGGCTGAGCGTCGACCTGTGAACCCGGAGGTCATAGTTCGATTCAATAACATATTTTTTAGAAAAAAACCAGCCGCTCCCCCGGCCACAATCCACTCAGCTCCACGGGCAGGGCCTGTCCGGCCTGTGCTGGACCCGCCCTCGCCTCCGCGTGCTGAGGAGGGAGTGTGTGGCCGGACAGAGTGTCCAGGGACAGAGCAGCAACGGGCTGCCCGGCCTCCGGGATGGGGGGGATCAGCCACGGAGCTTGTGTTCCTGTAGCATCGCCCGTGGACTCGGACACGGGGCGCTGAAGGCCTGGGGCGGGGGGCGGGGGCAGGGGTCAATGGGGGAAGGGGACCCGTGTGATTCTTTCAACAACAAAGATTAAAAAGATAAAACCCACGTCCGTCGCTCCCTAAGACCAGTGCTGCAGCTGCATTCCACACAGGCCCGCGTGACGGCACGCATGGCCGCCCGAGGCCTGGGAACGGATTATAGCTGGTGCTCAGGGTTTGTGAGAGCGAGGGAGCGAGCAAGAGAGCGAGAGAGAGAGAGAGAGAGCGAGAGAGAGAGAGAGAGAGAGAGAGAGAGAGAGAGAGAGAGGGGGAGAGAGCTAGAAGGGGCGGGGATGGGGGGACAGAGGGGCTGCCTCACCCAGGACAGGAGCCCAGCCCCAGACTCCTGGCCGAGACATGAGATGCTGAGGGTCACATGGGGCCTCCACTCTGTTCTCCGTGAGCTCCCGGCCCGGCCCGGCCCGGCACACAGGGAGCTTCCCAGGGCCCTGCCGCCGCCGCCCGCCCACCTGCCCGCCCGCCCGCCGGGAGCAGGAAGCCGAGAGCCCGCTTGTGCAATCCCAGCGCCGTGTGCAAACGGAGATTTAGATCAAGGTCATGTGCTGCCCTCGAGTGTGGGGCCTGGAGCCGTGCGGCCTGGGGAGAGCCCTGGGGGCCCTGGCTGCCGGGTGCCCCCTCCAGCAGCGAGGGCCTGGCCTGACCGGGTCTGAGCTGCCTCCAGCCCCGGCCTCCCAGGCCAGCTCGCACGGACTCCCGTTCGCAGAGCGTCTGCCTCCAGGCGGCTCCACTCTGGGTGTGTGTGTGTGTGTGTGTGTGTGACAATCAGCGGTGTCAGAGCCCTGGGCTCCTGCCCCACAGCGCGGACCGTACCCCACAGCGCGGACCGCACCCCACAGCGCGGACCGCACCCCACAGCCCGCACCCCACAGACCGTACCCCACAGACCGCACCCCACAGCACAGACCGCACCCCACAGCCCGCACCCCACAGCCCGCACCCCACAGCCCGCACCCCACAGCCCGCACCCCACAGCGCGCACCCCACAGCCCGCACCCCACAGCCCGCACCCCACAGCCCGCACCCCACAGCACAGCCCGCACCCCACAGCCCGCACCCCACAGCCCGCACCCCACAGCACAGCCCGTACCCCACAGCGCGGACCCCACAGCCCGCACCCCACAGCGTGGACCCCACAGCGCGGACCGTACCCCACAGACCGTGCCCACACGGAGTCGGAGTCGGCCCTCCCGCACCCCAGGAGGCTGGCCGGGCCATTATCACCCTTTTACAAAGGAGCAGCCTGGAGCTTGAAGCTGTTAAACATGATTCCCCACAGCCCGGCCGGCGTGGCTCAGTGGTGGAGCGATGACCCGTGAACCCGGAGGTCACGGTTCGATTCCAGGTCAGAGCACAGGCCCGGGTGTGGGCTCCACCCCCGGTGGGGGGCGTGCAGGGGGCAGCGGGTCCCTGATTCTCTCTCATCACGGATGTTCCCGTCTCTCTCGCTCTCCCTCTCTGAGATCCATAAAAAAGGTATTTTAAAAGCAGAAGCATACAGAAGGTGTGCGGTAAGCTGTGGGCACACACCTTCCCCCTCGCTCACACTCACGTCCGGGACTCAGGTCCACGGCGGGAGCCGTTGGGGGCATCTGGCCTGGACCCCGATCTCGGCTCTGTCCGTAGCCCCGAGGTGACCCGAGTCCAGTCCCCTTCCTGAGACTCGGTTTGCTCACCTTTAAAATGGGCACAATCGTTACTGTCTCTAAGAATTCAACTGGCAAATCCAACCCCCCGGAGCGCGCACGCCCTGCCGTCTCCTCCACAGGCTGCTTTCCCTGAGTGAACGCCAATCACAACCCCCTGCGCGGACCCGCCTTCACCTCCTCAGCAGGGCCCTCGGAGTCGGCAGAGTGAGACGGCTGGACGGCAGGAGGGACGGGAAGGGAGACAACGCGTGAGGGAGGACGGGAGTTCAGGAAGGCGCCCCTGCCTCCCCAGGCCTGGCGCACAGTAGGGATTCAATAGACACGCCCTGTGCTGACGGGGTCGGCACGGAAATCCATGGACAGGGCCGGGAAGAGGGGGCAGGCAGGGGTTCTGACGGCTGTGAGCCGGCCCCGGCAGAATGGGGAGGAGAGAGAGGGCAGTGTGGGTTCTGGAAGGTTCTTCACACACGTAAGGGTGGTGATGGAAACACCTCCGGGGCCCACACACGCGTGGTGTGTGCCATCACACCCGGGTTCGATTCTGGTCAAGGGCATGTACCTTGGTTGCAGGCCCAGTCCCAGTGGGAGGTGTGCAGCTGATCAATGTTTCTCTCTCACTGATGTTTCTAGCTCTCTGTCCCTCTCCCTTCTTCTCTGTAAAAATCAATAATTTTTTTTTTTTTAAATTTTTTGAAGGGTCCCGACTTCAATTCTGGTCAAGGGCAGGCACCTCGGGCTTCGGCTGGGTCCCTGGTTGGGGTGCCCGTGGGAGGCAGCCCATCGACGTGTCTCTCTCACATCGATGTTTCCCTCTCTCTCTCTGCCTCCCCCTCCCTTCCACTCTCTGAAAATCAATGGGAAAATGCCCTCAGGTGAGGACTGAGACCACAGAAACCACGAAAGTCAGGCCACGCAGGCCACGCAGTGCCGGGGGCCGAGGGGTTAACGTGTCCACGGAGCAGCGGGGCTGGGAGGTTTGCAGGAGCAGAGCCCACAGCGAGGGGCCGCTCTGTTCGCTGTGTCAACAACGCTGACGTGGGCGCCTGGGACTCCGAGAAACTTCCATTCCGTGCTCACAGGGCCCCCGCCCCCCCCGCCCCCGCCCCCCCCACACTCCCTCCTTAAACAAGCAGCGAGGGGGGCAGCAAGGGGGGCCCCACGAACAAACCGCTCTGCTCAGCCGCCCGCCGCCCGGCCTCCCGGCCAGATGGCACCGGAGCCGCGCTCGTAAGTCAATACATCTGGCGACATTCCTGACGTGACACGTCGCCGGGCGGCCGGCCGCACAAAGCCCCTTTTCACAGCGCCTCCCTGGCCGTGTCTGCCATGAGCAGAGCCGAACGTGTGAAAACAGAGCAAAATAGAGCCTTTCACCTCCGGACCGGCTCTGGGCGTCCCCGCTCTCATCGGCGAGGCTCCCCGCCCGGCTCGCCCGGCTCCCGACCGAGGCCGAGGCCCACTCCACCCGCGGCCCCCCCCCCCCGCCCCCCGCCCGCCCGGCACGGGGACCTGGAACCAGGAGGAGTCAACGCCGACGACCATGACCCCGTTGGTGTTGGGACCACGAGCTCCAGGCTCACGGAGCACATCACCCGCAGAAAAGGGCCAGCGGGAGGGGTGAGCTGGGAAGGAACCGGGAGCCGCCCCCACGCCCGTCTCTCACCAGCGGAGTCTATGAGGCAGGCCCTGTGAGCGACCTCTGACCTTCGATCCCACAAGGACCAGTTAGGGAGCTGCTGGCAAGACCTCAGAGCCCGGTGGGAGAGGGTGAGGGAAACAGGTCTGCGTGGAGGGAGGGAGGGAGGGGTTTGTGAAAACATCAGGCCCACAGCCCATCAGGCGGGTCCACCCGGCTCCCCCAGCTCAGCCCGTCCTCCCCGAGCCTCGCCCTGGTGTGACAGCGGCCATCTGGTCCACCTCCTTGGCCAGCTCTTCGTCATCATTCCACCGGACTGAGATGTGCCAAGTGCCAGCCTGGGGACAGAAGGAAGATAAAGTCGCTTCTCTTCTCCGAAGCTCACAGGCCAGCAGGAGACAGACGATCAACAAGAACGCAAAGGGAGAGCCGGTGGCCGGCGTAGCTCAGGGGCTGAGCGTCGACCTATGAACCAGGAGGTCACGGTTCGATTCCCAGTCAGGGCACAGGCCTGGGTTGCAGGCTCCATCCCCAGTAGGGGGTGTGCAGGAGGCAACTGATCAATGATTCCCTCTCATCCTTGATATTTCTCTCTCTCCTCTCCTTTTCTCTCTCTAAAAATCAACACACACACACACAGAACTGGCATGCACCTCGTAGGCAGAGAAAAGAATGCCCTAAACACCCTTCACATACAGACAGGCCCACAGTAAAAAGTCATCAGACCCAAATGTCCACAGAGGCGACCTTCAGTCACCCTGCGGGAGGGGAGATGGGCGTGGAGAGATTCCCTCGGGGAGGAGAGCTGCTGGGAACGTTCTAGAGGGTGCCCCAGGCTGTGAGCTCCTGGGATCACCCCGAGACGCTGGCTCGCGGGCAGGACAGCTGTCCTCCGTCCGGAAGAGACTCCGCACATCTTGGTGCCACATTCCCACCGCCCGTCCCCCAGCGCCCCCCTCTCCCCCCAGGCCCATGTCCCGGAGCGGCAGCCAGCGTGGCATGGCCGGATCCCCGCCCCCGGCTGTGTTCCTCTGGCCGACGTGGCTCTGCTTCTCCACGCTCAGCGACAGCTGAGCTCCGCTCGGCCGTCAGAGCCGCTGGCGCGGTGACCGGCAGGGGACAGACAGGAGGCCCTGGGGGTGAGTCCCCGGGTTAAAGGAATAAAAGAAGGTGAAAGCTGCCCTGGCCAGTGTTGCTCAGTGGATAGAGCCTTGGCCTGGGGACCAAAGGGTCCCGGGTTCGATTCCAGTCAAGAGCATGTTCCTCAGTGGCAGGCTTCTCCCCAGCCCAGGTCCTGACTGGGCGTGTGCAGGAGGTGACCCATCGCTGTGTTTCTCTCACGTGGATGCTTCTGTCTTTGCCTCTCTCCCACGCTCCCTAAAAGAGATCAGTGGAAGAATGTCCTCGGACGAGGATTTAAAAACTAGAAGGCAGAAGCCACGCTGAAATGTGTCAACGCCATCGACGCTCTGGTCCTTCCGTCAGGAACACGCGGACCGGAAACGCCAGGCCTCCCCAGGCCCATTCACCACAGAGGCCTCGGTCACACCGGCTCGCGGGCTCCCGTCGTGGCTCTCTGTCTCCTCCCAGACCGTCCTCGCCGCTCCTCCTGGTTATGACCCGCCCTCGGCGCCCCGCCATCGCCCACGTGCCCGTGCCTGGCTCTGAGGCACTGCTCCGTCGCTCTGCGTGGATTCATCGCCCACCGCGGCCACGTCACGGAGCCCTAGAAGCAGCGAAGCACCCGCTGTCTCTCCGTCCAGCCACGGCCCGGTTCCGCGCCCTTCCCCCAGCTTGGCTGCGAAGGGGTTAAGCTCTTGGCAGAGCCCAAATTCGTCATCTTCATACGAAGCGCTTCCCTCTTTGAAGTCAAAGCTGCAAGAATGCACGAAGGCCTAGTTAGCATGCGAGCAACAAATGGAAAACACATTCGCGAGTCCCCGCCCTGGAGACACGGGTGGCGGGTGGCGAGTCACGGTCCGCACCATCGAAGCCAGTGTCCAAACAGGGGAGCTCACACCACAGCCAGTTTTGGAAACTAAATGCCGCTCTTGTGCCAGCCGAGAGAAAGAGAATGTCTCTACTGGTGACCACTCCTGCTCCCCTCGGTCCCAGTCCCTTCCTCCCCCGCTCCCCGGCAGTGAGGATCGAGCCTGCAGCCTGGGCGAGGGGCCTGACTGGGAACCGAACTGTGACCTCCTGGTTCACAGGTCAACGCTCAACCACTGAGCCACCCGGCAGGGCCATTCTTCGACTTTTTAAAACCTGAGTGAGCAAAACCCCCTCTGTGGATGCAGGACTGTGGTCCTGACCTGCCCGGGGGGGCACAGTCCTCAGTGAGCTCAGAAAGATAACCACGGACCGGCCGCCTCCTACAGGCCCCACACTGGGGATGGAGCCACAGCCCAGGCCTGTGCCCTGATGGGAATCGAACCCGCCACCTTGGGTGTCAGGACAATGCTCTAACCGCTGGGCCACCGGGCGGGCAGGAAGTACTTCTTCACCCACGCCACCCGGAGGCCTGGGGCCCGGGCGTCCTCGGAAGCTTTATCTTGTTTTCAGTCCCAATTCCTCTCTCCCGGCCCTGCGCTCAGCCTGCGTGTCCTCGCCTGTCCCTGCCTCGGGCCTGAGGCCGGAGGATGAAAAGCTCCCGTTAATGGCAAAAGGAAATGAGCTTCCCCCGGGAGCCCACACCGCCGCCAGCTGTTTCAAAGGAGAAAACAGAGAATTGGGAAAGATCGATATCAAGCTCTCAAGCTCAAAGCGGCCATAAATCAGGATGTCTCTCAGGCCCATTAGCCACGCACCCACCAGCGCAGCGGCTGGTGTTTGAAGGGGCCTGGACCTCCACAGCCACAGGGCGCCCGGAGCTCTCTGTTTGGGCTGCTGGGGGTGGGGGTGGGGTGCTGGGGAGGCCCAGGCAGGTACCCCGGGGCAGGAGAGCGCCCTCCCCTGCACTGACAGGTGCACAGAGGCCACTGCCCCGAACAGGGTGTGTGTGTGTGTGTGTGTGTGTGAGACACAGCCCAGCCACCCTGGGCCTGGCGCTGGGTTTCCAGGCCTGAGCCACAGCCTCAGGCCCAGACAAGGCCTCCCGCCTGGAATTTAGAAAACAAAACAAAATGGGGGGGGGGGGGCACTGCGGGGAGCCAGGCTCCTGGGAAGTCCCGCAGCTCAGCCCCCAGCATCCACAGCTGAACCTCCACCTGCTTCCCAGAGGTGCCGCCTGCTGCTCACAGGGGCCGTGGACCGGAATCCTGGGCCTCACTGGAAGCAGGTAGAGATGCAGGCCCTGCCCAGCCCAGGCCCTCTAAGGCCGGCGTTTCCGATGGACGCCCAGGCCCCACGCCCAGGCCCCACGCCCAGAGCCGCTCCGGACTTGGGGAGGTGCCGGCATCGGTGTAAAAACAAAACACACACAAAAGACTGCCTAGAAGCTGGTGGGTCCAGGCAAGTAAGTGCTGACGGCCTGCAAGGCTATGTCCCTGACCACGCCCCCAGCCCTGACCACGCCCCCAGCCCCTGATCATGCCCTCAGTCCTAACTCCGCCCCCAGTCCATGACCACGCCCCAGCCACCAACCACGCCCCCAGTCCTAACTCCGCCCTCAGTCTCTGACCACGCCCTCAGTCCTAACCCCGCCCTCAGCTCCTGACCACGCCCCCAGCCTCGGACCACGCCCCAGCCCCGGACCACGCCCTCCGTGTCGGCTCCGCCCCTCCTGGTCCCTGATGTGCCGGAGGCTGAGGGGAGGACGATTAGGAGGGTGAGCAGGGTCTTAACGAGCGGCCGGAGGCCTTCACGTGCGGGGACCAGTCTCCTTTTCCCTGTTAATCCAGTGATTGGGGGACATGGACGTGGTCACGCAGGCTGCAGGTACCGCGCCCAGAACAAGCCCAGCTCCGGGCAGCCTCTCGGATCGTAACCGCAGCCTCCGGCCCCGAGCCGCAGCGGGACCAGCGGGGGCCGCTCCCAGGACAGGAGGCCCAGCTCCCAGGGCGGAGGCCCAGCCAGGCGCCCGGTCCGAGGCCCCTCCGGAGGGAGTGATCGGCCGGAGCTGC
The DNA here is from genome assembly GCF_964339955.1 of Pipistrellus hanaki. Taxonomy (NCBI): domain Eukaryota; kingdom Metazoa; phylum Chordata; class Mammalia; order Chiroptera; family Vespertilionidae; genus Pipistrellus; species Pipistrellus hanaki. The sequence continues at coordinate 54,037,153 of NC_140516.1, read as the reverse complement.
CCGGAGCCGGCACGGAGGTTCGCACACAGAGGGGGTGACAGCCTCGCGAACCTGTGAAGGAGTTCCCGAGAGACAGGGAGGTATTCATTAAAGTCCCCAAAGCAAATGTCTACACTGGGCGAGACGGAGGACAGGTTAAACCTGCAGAATAAAAAAATTAATAAACTTGACACAGAGCAACAGAAATATCCCGAATAAAACTCACCGGGGGGAAGACAAAGGAGCCGAAGTCCACAGCCCCTGACCACGCCCCCAACCTGACCACGTGTGGGACGGTTTCCAGCTTCAGGAAGGTTAGGAGGCCGTCAAGCCCCACAGAAAGCTACCCCGTCACATCCTGGTCACATGGCTACATCAGCGGCAGAGAGGAAACCTGGCCGCCGGCCGGAGAGGACCTGGCCGCTGGGGCCAGGGCTGGCACACGGTGTGCACCGAAGGGCTGCCGGCTCCATGCCGCGCGGGGACCTGCCCGGGCTGTGGGCTGGTCCCCAGCGTGGGCGTGAGGCAGCCGACCCACAATTCTCTCATCATTGGTGCTTCTATCTCTCTCTCCCTCTTCCTTCCTCTCTGAAGTCAATAAAAACATTTTTTTAATGTGATGTTTTTATTTTAATAAAAGCATCCCTGACTGCATGTGACCTGGAGCCCAGAGACACCCCAATACCCTCCCCGGTCCCTCTCGGGGAGCAGCTGGCCCTCTTGGGCGTCCCCACCCCTCCAACACAGCCCACCCCGCAGCGGGTCCTGCCACAGGGCGCAGGCCCGCCGGCCCAGGGACAGCGGAGGAGTGGGCGTGCTGCCCAGGGTTGGGAAGTGCCCGCAGATAAGCCCGAGCGAAACAAAGGGGCCCTGTCCGTGGCTGCTCGTCCTCCAGGGGAAGCTGGGAGCCTCTAGGAGCCTCGGGGTCATCTTACAGGATCGCCCTGTCCCTGAAGGGGCTCCTGGGACGCAGGCCTGGACGGCACAGGACCGGCTCGGGGAGGAGGGAGACAAGGAGCGACAATCGCCGCCCGGAAAGCAGGGGCGAGACCTCATCCCAATCTCCTCTGCGGGCTGTCCTGCATGGACCTGCTCCCAGCCTGCAGGGCCCCTGACAGGGCAGAGCCACGCCTCAGCATGCTCCTGGCTCAGAAACAGGCCACCGAGCCCTGCCCCTAACCTTAACCCTAATCCTAACCCTAGCCCCAACCTTAACACTGACCCCGACCCTAACCCTGACCCTAACCCTGACCCTGACCCTATCCCTAACCCTAAATTTGACCCTGACCCTAACCCTAACCCTGACCCTAACCTTGACCCTGACTCTAGCCCTAGCCCTAGTCCTAGTGCCTTCCTGTCCAGGTCTGAGTGGCCCCCACAGTGGAATCACCTGGGGCTTGAGACCCAGCCCCGGGTGCCCGGCTCTCACACCTGGGACTCTGACTGGGTGGGCAGGGGTGACCCTGGGCACCCTGCCTGGCTCTGTGGCCGGCACCAGGGGAGCTTCCAAGACGCCCCCTCACACCTCCCCTGGACGGACGGAACAGAACCCAGGACCGAGCCGGTCTGTTCTGAAGAACACCTTCCACCCGACCCTCAGGACTTCCTGCCGCAGACCGGGACTTCCTGCCGCAGACCGGGGCTTCCTGCCGCAGACCGGGGCTTCGGACGTTTTCCCAGAGGCTGTTCCTCCCGAGCTTTGCCAAGCAGACCTGCCCTCCCCACACGGCCCGGCCCTGCAGCCAGCATGACCCCCCCTCAGCCACAAAGGCCCCGTGCGCTGGGGGGTCCCTGAAACCCACAGACACAGCAGGAGAAGGGGTGTCGGCCGCGTGTCTTAAGGGGGGGGGGGTTGAAAAGCAGAGAGGCTGGAGGGGGAGGAAGAACAGAGAGGCTGGAGGAGGGGGGAGAGCAGAGAGGCTGGAGGAGGGGGAGAGCAGAGGAGAGGCTGGAGGGGGAGTCAGAGCAGAGAGGCTGGAGGAGGGGGAAAAGCAGAGAGGCTGGAGGAGGGGGAAAGCAGAGGAGAGGCTGGAGGAGGAGGAGGCAGAGCAGAGAGGCTGGAGGAGGGGGAGGCAGAGCAGAGAGGCTGGAGGAGGGGGGGGCAGAGCAGAGAGGCTGGAGGAGGGGGAGGCAGAGCAGAGAGGCTGGAGGAGGGGGGGGCATAGCAGAGAGGCTGGAGGAAGGGGGAAAGCAGAGAGGCTGGAGGGGAGGCAGCACTGAGAGGCTGGAGGAGGAGGCAGAGGAGAGAGGCTGGAGGAGGAGGCAGAGCTAAGAGGCTAGAGGAGGGGGAAGAGCAGAGAGGCTGGAGGAGGAGGCAGAGCTGAGAGGCTAGAGGAGGGGGAAGAGCAGAGGAGAGGCTGGAGGAGGGGGAAGAGCAGAGGAGAGGCTGGAGGAGGAGGCAGAGCAGAGAGGCTGGAGGAGGGGGGAGAGCAGAGAGGCTGGAGGAGGAGGCAGAGCAGAGAGGCTGGAGGAAGAGGAAGAGCAGAGGAGAGGCTGGAGGAGGGGGAAGAGCAGAGGAGAGGCTGGAGGAGGAGGCAGAGCAGAGAGGCTGGAGGAGGGGGGAGAGCAGAGAGGCTGGAGGGGGGGGCAGAGCAGAGAGGCTGGAGGAGGGGGAGGCAGAGCAAAGAGGCCAGCGGAGGAGGAAGAGCAGAGGAGAGGCTGGAGGAGGGGGGAGAGCAGAGAGGCTGGAGGGGGGGCAGCGCTGAGCGAGTGGCTGGCTGTTCCCTGCAGGAGGGAAGGAGCAGGTGAGGGAGGACCCGGAACCGCGGAGCCAGCCGGGGAACCGCACGCCCGCTGCCTTCCCACGCCACCCCGGCCCACTTCCTCCCGGAGCTGAGCAAACAGGGTATTTTTTCTCTGGAAAGGGGCGTAGAAGCCGTCACCCGGGGGAAGAATGAGGAGCCAGGAGCCAGCTGAGCCGCGGCCAAGCACGGCAGAGGCCGGCCCGGGCAGGGTGGCCGCCGTCCGAGCCCGGAGGTTAACCTGTGCGCGGCCGCGGCCCCTGGGCCTGGGACCGAGCGCACTTCTGTGTGTGACTCCCCAGCCCGACGTGGGACTCGGCGGTGAGCGTCGACCCAGGAGCCAGGAGGTCAGGGTTCAATTCCCCGTCGGGGCACAGGCCCGGGGTGGAGGCTCCATCCCCCATGTGGGACATGCAGGAGGCGGCCAACCCATGGTTCTCTCTCATCACGGATGCCTGTCTGTCTGTCTCTCCCCCGCCCCCCGTCCCTTCCTCTCTGAGACCAAATAAAAATTAAAATAATAATAATAATGATAAACCGTGCCACGCAGCGGGACGGACGGTGGGATACGCCGAGGCCGGAGCCCCCGGCCGCCGGCCGAGCTGCAGGCCGGTGAGGACAGTGGAACCCGCACACCGGGGACGCCCCGGCAGCCGGCCCTGTGAGGCTCGGGACGTGGTGTTCATCAGGAAGCCTCACCTTTGCTGCCACAAAGGCCGGGAGACGGGCGGTAATGGGACGGGGCACATGAAAGGGGAGGCACATGTGCAAGCCATCAGGTGCCGTTTCCACTCACGGAGAGGAGAAAATCGCCCCGTTTCCCGAGCGCACGCCTCACAGTTCCGTGTCGGGATGAGAGGAGAAGGCTGCTCGCGCCCACACCGGCGGGCTGAGATCTTAGGGAGGCGGGACGTGAGGAGGGAGACGGACACACACACACACACACACACACACCCGCCCAGCACGCGTTTGAGAGCAGTTAAAGCGCGGAGAGCAGGGCTCCGTATTTGGAAGGCCTCGTCCAGGGAACGGCGGACAAATGACAGCCTCCCGGCCCTGAGGTTGTCACTAAGGATTGCAAAGCTCCTGACATTGGACGGAGGAAAGGGAGACCCGGGGGGTGGGGGGGGGACTGCTTCTCGGTCCCCTTATCCCAGCCCGAATCGGAGAGCCCCCGTTAGCATCGGGGTAACGGGGAGGCCTGCCCCCGGGCTGCTTCCGCTCAGGCCCAGCTCCTGCTCCTGCCCCGGGCCACGGGGGACACGTGTATTTTCCGACGTCTATTTAAACGGCAGCTCTGGCCCAGCCGGCGTAGCTCAGTGGTTGAACCAGGAGGTCACGGTTTGATTCCCCGTCAAGGGCACTTGCCCAGGTTACAGGCTCCATCCCCCGTGTGGGGCGTGCAGGAGGCATCCAGTCCGGGATTCTCTCTCATCATTGATCTCTCTCTCTCTCCTCTCTTTCCTTTGCTCTCTGAAATATATATATTTAAAAACAACGCCACCGGACCCAGCGCTTGCTGTCCTTCTGCCCAGCCCTCCTCCGGGTCACAGGACGGCTGCTGAAGCTCCAAACACCACCCCTCGAGGGGGCGTCCCGTCCGTCAGAAGGAAGGGGTGGGAGCCGCGGGGTCCCCCCAGGACGCTTCTGCCTTTTAGGGGGAAGGACAATCCCCAAATCACACACCAACTCTCCTTTAACTGGGACTGGAGACCCGGCCCCCTGGCCCCGGCCCCCTCGCCAGCAGAGAGGGCATCCACGCGGGCATGGCCTAAGCCTCTCGGGGACGGGACGGAGGCGACGGCTCTGGGGAGGCCTCTTCTGGAAGCCGGACTCACACGCCAGGCGGTGGCTCCCAGCCTCACCACGCTGAGCCCAGCCATCATCTCCGCCGTTAACATGAGAGCAGAACGAGCCAGCGGCAGGCACCGCTCAGAACTATATTTGGACTCCCTGGAGCCGGGAGGTGAGCAGAGCCGGGGGCCGGGCCGGCCTGCGCACACTCATCCGCGCCCGCGGCGAGGAGTTCTAAAAATACAGACCTGACAGTCCTGGCGCATCGCACTCCGCTGTCAGCCGCTCCCTGCTCGCCAGGGCTCCTCAGAGAGAGGCGTGACGCGCGGTTTGTTCTGGCGGGACCAGGGCGGACCGGCTGGTGCTGGAGTCGGCGTTCCCCGCCTGGCCTCTGTGCCTCGGTTTCCCGTCAGTAACAGGAGGTGTGCGGGGCGTCTCCCTCGCGGCAGTGGCCAGCAGAGCCATGCCAACTTGGCCGCTCCCGACCAGCAGACTCCCGGGTAACGGCCTCGCTGCCGCGATGAGGGGCCGGTGGAAGGTGGGCGTCCCTCCCGGTCACGGCAAAGACCGGCTCCAGCCTCACCGCGGCCCCGGCGTCGGTTACAGGGGGCCACACGCCTGCTCTGTAAACAGGGCGTCTCAGGTGTCCTCCCCTTCTCAAAGGGGCGGCAGTCCCGCTGCATGAACCGTCAATGTCACTCAAGGTCGATGTCACCCAAGGACTCAAGGTCAATGTCATTCAAGGTCGCAGTCACTCAGGGTCATCCATGGTCAATATCACTCAATGTTGCTTTTCAAGGTCGATATTGCTCAAGGTATGTCACTTAAGGTCACAGTAGCTCAGGGTCATCCAAAGTCTAGGTCACTCGAGGTCGCCCAAGGTCAACATCACACGAGATCACCAAAGATCAAGGTCACACAATGTCACACAAGGTCACCTGATGTCACCCAAGATCAAGGTCACCCAATGTCACCCAAAGGTCCCTTGACATTACCCAAGCTCAAGGTCACCCGATGTTACCAAGTGTCATTTGATGTCACACAAGGTCATCCAAGGTCATTTCATATCACCCAAGGTCAAGGCCATCCAAGGTCCATGTCACTCAATGTCACCCAAGGTGTGGCCACTCAAGGTCACCCAAGCTTAAGGTCACCCAAGAATGAGGTCGGGCCGAAACTGGTTTAGCTCAGTGGATAGAGTGCCGGCCTGTGGACTGAAAGGTCCCGGGTTCGATTCCGGTCAAGGGCGTGTACCTTGGTTGCGGGCACATCCCCAGTAGGGGGTGTGCAAGAGGCAGCTGATTGATGTTTCTCTCTCATCGATGTTTCTAACTCTCTATCCTCTCTTCCTCTCTGTAAAAAAACAATAAAATACATTTTAAAAAGAAGAAGAAGAAGAAGAAAAAAGAATGAGGTCGGTCAAGATCCCTCAATGTCTATCACTCAAGGTCACTGTCAAGATCACTCATGGCTAGTATCAAGGTCATTAGTCACTCAAAGTCAGTGACACTCAAGGTCGATGTCACAGTGTTCACGCTTGGGCACAGGCAGTCAGAACCCTCCAGAGCACGGGCTGGACGAGGCGGGTTCAGATGCAGCCGGTCACCGCTCAGAGGGCCAGTGTTTGCATGTGAAGACAGTCCCCTCGTCTGCCCAGGACGGCAGGAGCCTGGTGTGCGTGGAGGTAACGGCGGAGAAGCCTGCAGAGCCGGTGGGGAGAGCGGGTCTCAGCCACGCTTCAAACAGAGCATGGCGGTCCCCGCAGCAGTGCTAGCCATCCAGTCCACACCTTCACAGTCCGACTGCAGCCATTTGTTTTATTTTATTATTGATGTCAGAGAGGACGGGAGAGGGAGACAGAGAGAAACATCTGCGAGGAGAGAGAATCATGGGTCCGCTGCCTCCTGCACGCCCCACACTGGGCATCGAGCCTGTAACTGGAAGGTGTGTACAGGTATGTGAGGGTATGTGCACACGGGCAGGCATGTACAGGTGTGCATGAACACAGGCAGGCATGTACAGCTGTGTGTGCACACAGGCAGACATGTACAGATGTGCGGGGAAGCGGCTTCAGCAAAACCTCTGGACCCGCGGGTCTCTGACCTGCATTTGCCTCCCCTCGTTCCACTCAGACTTTCCAGCCTGTTTCCCCTGCAAACACCTCTGAGCGGGCCCGGCCGGCGTGGGCGGCGTGCTGGAGGCCACGCTTTCTGGGTGGTTGTGTGTGTGTGTGTGTACACATGTGCATGTGAGTATGTGTGTGTGTGCGCGCACGTGCATGTGCATGTTCATGCACGCGTGTGCACGTGTGTGTGTGTGTGTAATACGCCGCCTGCCTGTGCCGGTGCTGGGAGCAGCCTTTTACGGGCAGGAGCGCGCAGCCAAGTCCCAGCTGGCAGCCCTGCGAGCAGCTCGGCACCGTCTGCACCGCCCGCTCGGCTCCACAGAAAACACGCTTTGTGCTGGGCCTGGGCTTCGGGTGGAAGCAGGAACTCCGACCCACATAGCCTCGTCACTGATGTTTCTCTCTCTCTCCCTCTCCCTTCCGCTCTGAAATCAATAAAAAGCATATTTTTTAAAAAAAAGAGAATGCACGGTTGGCCGGGGGCGCTCTGGTCAGTTCCCGGCAATGGGACCGGGGCCTCTAGGTACGTGGGGGTCAGAAGGCAGAGCGTGGGGCACTGTTTCGTTGCCATGGAGCTGGTGGGCCTGGGCCACAGAGGCCAGTCTTACCCCAAACCCAGGCCCCACCCGCTGAGGACAGAGCGGCTGCAGGGGGCGGAGCAGGTGCCTCCGGTGCCCACTCACAGGTGAGCCCGTCCCCGAGCGGCAGGAGCGGCAGGAGCAGCGGGAGAACGGTTCTGGGTTCTGGGAGGGGACGCTGGGCCAGGGTTCCTCCTGGTCACTGGGGGGTGGAGGGTGAGGAGAGCGACGGGGCAGACGCAGCTGCCGATAGGCCCCTCCTGGTTCACAGTTCAACGCCAGGCTCCGCCCCTGAGCCATGCTGGCTGGCCGCTTGCTGGCTATTTTTTAAATTTATCTTTTTTTTTTTTTTTTTTTTTTTTTAACAAACCTGTACTCTTCCACTAGGACTTCTCCCTCCAGCTGAGGTTTGGCCGTTTCTGCTAACGTTCCGACCGCGACGGCAGCAGGAATGCCGACCGCACAAGGCGCTGGCGGCCCAGTGAACGCCACGCGCCTCGCTCACAGCCATGGAGGCGCCGCACACCGACACCCACTGAGCTGGAGGCTCCCGGCCCGGAGGGTCCAGGCTCCCGCCGCTGGGGGCCCATGGAGGCGCCGCACGCCGACACCCACTGAGCTGGAGGCTCCCGCCCGGAGGGTCCAGGCTCCCGCCCGGAGGGTCCAGGCTCCCGCCGCTGGGGGCCCCCGGGCTGTCTGCCTCCATCTGTCAGACCACATTGACGAGCATCTTCAAAACGGCGCCCGCCTGGGCCAAACGGGCGCCCAGGTCGCCGTCGACGCAAAGGGCATAGAGCGGAGGGCCGGCTCCTTCTTGTTTCTGGAGAACAGAGGGCTCCTCGGAGGCAGGAGCACGGACGCAGGGCGAGGACAGGGCACTCAGGCCGAGAAGCCGGAGCCCTGCTGCCCGCCCAGCCCGGGCCGGGTCCAGGCCGGGACCCGTTTCCATGTGAACCCCGTGCCACCGGCCAACCAACATCTCACTGCGGTGGAGGTATAATTTTTAATTCAAACTCTTATGGCTTCAGACAGAGGAGAAAATGTACCTTTTTTAATAACATGCTAGAGACCGGCTGTATGAATTCGTGCACCAGTGTGGTCCCTCGGCCTGGCCTGCGGGATCGGGCCAAAACCGGCTCTCCAACCTCCCCGAGGGGTCCTGGATTGTGAGAGGGCACGGGCCAGGTAAAGAGACTCCACCGGTGCATGATCAGGGCAGAGAGGGACAGAGGAGGGCTCCAGGGTGTGTCCAGCCCGTCCTGCTCAGTCCCAATTGGCCGGGCCTCAGCAGCAAGCTGTCCTACCAATCGAAGTGTCTGCTCCCTGGTGGTCAGTGCACATCATAGCAAGCGGTTGAGTGGCCTTAACATATCATTAGCATATTAAGCTTTTATTACATAGGATTTGTTATTGTGAGAAATGTTTTTTAAAGAAATCAAACAATGTGTTGCCTTATATACAATCCCCCTCTCCCAGTTCAAACAATTCATGATGTAGGATGCTCTTCACAGCTCCGCGTCTAAACCCAGTGGGGGCACAGTCTCACCGCTCTCCCGTTTATTATTTTTTAGTAGAAAAGGGGAATTAACGGGACAGTCCTTCAGCGGCCCGAGGAAAGGCAGAAAACCGTGCGTTCCATTTTGGTGTAAGTAGGAAGGCATTAGAACAGGACAGAAAAGTGGTTCAGTCTCCATTTTGTTGAAGAGATGGGTACTACGTATGGATCCAAGTTTCAGCTCAAGTCAGATAGGAATCAGGATCTGTGTTTTTAAAAACAAAAAGAGGCTTTTATTGAATTTTTAAAGAGGGAGGGAGTGAGATAGATGGAAGCACCGATGAGAGAAAACCATGCATTGGCCGCCTCCTGAGCGCCCCCCACTGGGGACCGAGCCTGCAAACCGGGCCTGTACCCTGACCGGGAATCAAACGGTGACCTCCTGGTTCATGGGTCAACGCTCAGCCCCTGAGCCCCGCCCCCCGGGCAGGAAAGGTGTCCTGACGACCGTCCAGGACGGGCACTGTCTGTGCATCTGACGAACCCCAGGAGGCTCTGTCTGTGCATCTGATGAACCCCTGTGGCTCCTTTCCCAAAACTAAGCCCCCTGCACGCCAAACCCAAACCAGAGAAACTCAGACCCGACACCTACTCAAGCGTTACCTCTGACCTCCGCACACCTACCACGCTAGCCCCGTGGCCGGCAAACCGCGGCTCGCGAGCCACATGCGGCTCTTTGGCCCCTTGAGTTTTTAGCAAAGGCCAGCATAGGAGGACCCTACTTAAGTTAATAACAAGGTGCCTACCTCTATAGTTTAAGTTTAAAAAATGTGGCTCTCAGAAGAAATTTCTATTGTTGTACTGTTGACATTTGGCTGTGGACTAATGAGTTTGCCGACCACGGCACTAGCCGGTCTCGGTCTCTGATGCCAGCGCTCCTGTCGGTGCCTGGTCCCGTGGGGCCCGGCGTGCCTCAGCCAAGGCCGCGCCAGCCTGCCCTGCGAGCTGGAACACTCCCTGCGTGTGGCGACCGCGCAGCAGAGCCCGAGGGAGTCAGATTTGCAAAGAGTGAGGGCGAGTCCTGAACACGTTTTCTCTTACAAACTCCAAATGCCACCGCCCTGCCTCCGCCCTGCCTCCGCCCTGCCTCCGCCCTGCCTCGGGAGTCGGGTTACCTGGGGCGGGCGGCGAGGAAAGGGGGTTTCAGCTCCCCGGACCTGAGCGAGGGGGGGACGTGGGGTCAGGGCAGGGTCCCCTGACTGGGCAGCGTCTGGGGCTGCTCCGAAGTGGACTCGGCAGAAAAAGGGTGCCAGGTACTCGGACCAAACAAGCCACCAGCGCACCGTCCCCCCCTCCCCGCTCCCTCCCCTCCCTCCGGCTGAGGTTTCTGGCCGGCTCTCCCTGAGATCTGATTCCTGTTATCTCCGCTTGCATAACTACAAGTGTTAGCGTTCCTGCTCCACTGATACGGCTCTGTTTTCCCAACACAAAGGAGGGCTGTGTGCACACTTGCCCTCTCCCCAGGGGCCGGGTTAAAGGAGGGAAAAGAGAGAAGAAAAGAGGGGGGCTGGGAACCCAGGGGCAGGCCCTGAATGAGCCTTTCAGAAAGAATTAGGGAGAGAGAGGGTGTGTGTGTGTGTGCATGTGTGTGTGCACGCACGCACGTGTGTGTATGGTATGTGCACATACATGTGTGTGCACATGTGCATGCATTTGCATTTGCGTGCATGCATGTGTGTGCATGTGCATGTACGTGTGTGTGTGCCCACACGCTTGCTTCACAGGCTGCTGCCAAAGCCCAGGATTGAAACCCGTTTGCTGGGCATCAGGTCAGAAGCTCGCTGATTACTTTGCTGGTCCTTTTTCAAGCTGGAGCTCCTCCCATTCCCGCCATGCGCCCCCCCCCCCGCCTCCCCAACCGAGCGCAGTCTGTTCAGGACACACAGGGCCCGACCGGCCAGGGTACCAATAAGGCAGCGGCGGCTCTGCCCGGACGGAAGGCATTCTCTCCGTCCAAAAGGGCCGGCGGGGGAGAGGCGGGGCCCTCCAGCCAGCCTCCACCCCACCCGGGCTCCATCCTCCCCGCCCGGGGCCGGTCCTCCGGGAGGCGGCACCAGCAGAGGTGGGGGAGGCCCCATCCACACTCAGAGGAGGGAGGGTGGGCTTTGCTCTCCGTGTTACCCCCTTTGCTCTCGGTGTTACCCCCTTGGATGTGGGTCCGTGAACCCCCCTCTGGTGGCACCGAGTTCCCAGCCCTCAGGCCAGGGGGCGGGGCAGCGGGCGGAGGGGGACCTGGGCCGGGGGTTCCCACCGAGTGTTTCCAGGACGGAGACCCCACGCCCCTCCCGGGAACTGCGGCTTTGAGGTGCGTTTCTGGGCTTCAGTCTGATTGTCCGGCTCTGCCATCCCACCGCCCGTCCTGCGATTTCACCGATTTCACCGCCTCCCCGACGCCGCTCACCACGCTCGGAATCCATCCCAGCGTTCTGGTTCCTGAGAAGGTCCACTTCGAGGGAGCCTCAAGCTCCACACAAATTACCCTCCACCCCCCGCCCAGGGTTCTGCCCAGAGCCCAGCCTGGTGGGGGGGGGGCACCTGCAGAGGCCCGACCCTAACCTGCCCCGTCCCAGTCCCAGGGCCCTATCGCTTCATCTGTTTCCCTTTCCAACTCAAAAGGCAAGAATTTGCTTCTTTTGTTGTGAATGGCCTCCCTCCCTGAGGCCGGGAGAGGAAGCATCAAAGTGACAAAACGGAAAACAACCCCCAGGCCTCAGGCTTCACACAGGAAGCCACACGCTGGGGCTCGGAGCTTGGGGTCACGCCGGGCACCCCGGACGAGGGGGTGCCACTGCAATGCCAGGTGACCCCGTGGCAGGGTCGTGTCCCCCCCCCCGGAAGTGGTGCCGCCTCTCTGAGCAGGAGGCGGGTTACACCCACCTTCTCTCAGGAGAGGCCCCCGCCTCCGGCCCCCTCACCTCCCTTCACCCCCCAGGCCACCGGCATCGCGCCAGCCCTTCCCGGCTCTCTCTCCTCCGGGGCTACGACTCTGAGTGTGTTTTTATTTGATTTCATCACATTAAAAACATCCACCCACAGACGGGCCGCACGAGTGCCCAGAGACCTGCCAGGGGGCCGAGCCGGGCACAGGCTCCGGGGAGAGCCGTGAGCCAGCCGACCTTCGACCTTCGACCTTTGTCCTGAAATCCCACCGTCAGGAATCTGCCTGCAGGTGACGCCTGGACAGGACGTGCTGCATCGAGGACATTGGCTGTGTGGTTGGTTTTAGTAAAGGACTGGAGGAACCACGTACCGGACTGAAAAACGGCCAAACAAACCCCGGAGCAGAACGCTATGCAGACACGCGTGCGGGTGCGACAGAACGAGGCTGGGTCGTCACCTCACACTGTCCGCAAGGATGAAACCGATGGGTCCGAGAACGAAATTCAAGAGCCGCAGCAATGAATCTCTTTTTTTCAAATACGTTTCTGTTGATTTCAGAGAGGAAGGGAGACGGGGAGAGAGACAGAAACATCCATGATGAGAGAGAATCATGGACCGGCTGCCTCCTGCACGCCCCACACCCCCACTGAGCACCGAGCCTGCAACCCGGACGTGTGCCCTGACCGGCAATGGAGCCCTGACCTCCTGGCTCCTCGGTCGATGCTCAGCCCCTGAGCCGCGCCGGCCGGGCCGCAGTTAATCTCTAAAAAGAAAACACAGGGGCCCATTCTGTTTGCCTTGGGTTTGGCAAGAGGCTCTTAGCTAGAGCACCAGAAGCACAGACACCAAAGGAAAGAAAGTGGACTTCACCGACATCGAAAACTCCTGCATCTCAGTGGACATCCTCAGGAACCTGAGGAGGCACCGTTGGGAGGAGGGAGAGAACATCTCACACCCCATGCACACGGACGGGAGTGCCGTGCTCAGGCATGTAGAGAACCCGCAAACCAGTTCAACACGCCAAGCAGCTGAACAGGCCTGTCCCAGGGAGACACGGATAAACGCCCATCAGCGCCACGCGGCCCGCCCACCCCCGGGGCGGCTCCAGCGGGGACGACAGGAGAGGACGCGGCCGGTGGGACGGTGACACGCGTGGGGAGCACCGTGTGACGTCCTGAGAAAGGGAGACACGGAGCTCCCGTGTGGCCGGCCTCTGCTCGAGGGGCACATCCTGGCGCTTGCTCCAAACGAACCCTGTGGCCCTGGCCAGTCGGTCCCGTGGGTAGAGTGTCGGTTCTGGGTTCGATTCCCGGTCAGGGCACATGCCAGGGTTTAGGGCTCCATCCCCAGTCAGGGATGAGCAGGAGGCAGCTGAGCCAATTCTCTCTCATCCTGGAGGTTTCTATCTCTCCCTCTCCCTGCCTCTCTGAAACCCATGAAAACATATTCATTCTTTTTTAAAGACATGCCTGTGCCAGGTAGGAGAAGCGTGAGCTCGGCTAACGCCCGGCGAAGGCACCCGCCAGCACCCAGACGGACGGGATCAGCGGAGATCCCCCCGGAGCCAGGGAGAGCTGCGGGCTTAGGGCCAGACGCCGAGCGGCGGGCGGGGCGGCTCCGCAGAGGCAAACGCCGGGTCTTGTCAGAGGCTCTTCTGCTCCTTTAATGGTTAACCGAGCCCCCGCGCTGGAATCCGGGAACTGAGCGTCCATTGTGCACCTGGAGGCTCCCACCCTAATTACTCCTAATCTGGTTTCAGGGGCGGGGCCCTCCTCCGCCCCCCTCCACCCCCCCACCCTCCCGCGGCTCCCAGATGCTCCCGTCTTATCGCCACGGAGCCTCTGGTTTATGATCAGAAAGCAAAGCCCCAGAAACGTCTCCAGCTTATCTCCAGCCCAAGTGGTGTCGCCTGCCAGGGAACATTCTCCTCTGATCCCTCCCTCCCCCCCATCCCCCCTCCCTCCCTCCCCCTCCTCCCCCGGGGCCACCGCTGGGCCTGCCAGGCGGCCAGACTCCGGGGAGATAGCCTACAACTCATTTAGGTCAATGATTAAGTGGAAAGTTATACGATTACCAATTAAGTCTGAGCAGAGAGGGAGCACCACAAAGACCCTGCATTCCTCCGGAGGTCAGGGCCGGCCTGTCCCCACACGCAGCCCCAGCCCCCCCAGAGGCCGAGTCCCAGGGAAGCCCCCCGAGAAACACCCCTCCCTCTGCCGGGGCTCCGCTTTCAGCCTCCGAACAAGGGCGCCCTGTCCCCGGCCGCTGATCTGGGAGCCGCGTGCCCACCGGGCTGTGCAGCCCCAATGGCAGGAAGGCTGGTCGTACACCATTGACTGTGTTGTTGGTTTTAGTAAAGGATTGGGAGGAACCACGTACCGGACTGAAAAACGGCCAAACAAACCCCGGAGCAGAATGCTATGCAGACACGCGTGCGGGTGCGACAGACGAGGCTGGGGCGTCACCTCACACTGTCCGCAAGGATGAAACCGAAGGGTCCGAGACCGAAATTCAAGAGCCGCAGCAACGAATCTCTTTTTTTAAAATACGTTTCTGTTGATTTCAGAGAGGAAGGGAGAGGGGGAGAGAGAGACAGAAACATCCATGATGAGAGAGAATCATGGACCGGCTGCCTCCTGCACGCCCCACACCCCCACTGGGCACCGAGCCTGCAACCCGGACGTGTGCCCTGACCGGGAATGGAGCCCTGACCTCCTGGCTCCCCGGGCGCCTCTCCTCTCCCCTGCCCACCCTGGGCTCCCCTGGTCCCCAACATCCCAGGACGGCAACCACAGTTCTGTCCTCCCCGCCTGGCTGTCTAACAGCAGCTGGGGGCCCGGCTGGCGTGGCTCAGGGGTGGAGCATCAGCCTGCGGGCCGAAGGGTCCGGGTCCCGCGCCGGCCCTCCTCCCTGCCCAGCCCTGGTCAGGGCACGTGCAGGAGGCAGCCCATCAATGTGTCTCTCTCACATCAGTTTCTCCCCGTCTTTCCCTCTATCTCCCACTCTCTCTGAAAATTCAGTGGGAACACATCCTCGGGTGAGGATAGAGGGAGGGAGGGAGGGAGGGAGGGAGGGAGGGAGGGAGGGAAGGCCCGGCCGGCCAGCGTGGCTCGGGGCTGAGCATCGACCTGTGAACCAGGATGGAGGTCAGGGTTTGATCCCCGGTCAGGGCACAGGCCCAGGTTGCGGGCTTGACCCCCAGTGTGGGGTGTGCAGGAGGCAGTGATCCATGACTCTCCTTCATCATTGATGTTTCTCTCTCTCCCCCTCCCTTCCTCTCTGACATCAATAAAAAAGGTATCTAAGAGTAAATAATAAACAAAGAAGATGGGGGGGGGGGTCATTGCAAACCAGAGCTGCCCGCCCGAGTCCTGAGGGACTGACAGTGGGCACCCTGGGCCCCCCTCCCACAGGCACAGCACCCCCTCTGGTCCAGGAAGCCCCGCGGCCGGAGGGAGAGATGGCCCCAGGACTCCTCGGCCCAGACGGAATTCTCCCTCCTTGTGCCAGGAGAGCTAATGGAGGCCATTATCCCGTGAGGATGGGCGGGTGGTTCTCAAGTAATTAAACGCCAGGAGCCTCCCAACAGCCTCTAATGACTGGTCTCAGCCAGAATTACACCCTCCAGATCCTCTGGAAGCCACAGCAGACTCCAGCTGGGAGCGCAGACAATGGGAGAGGATCCAAGAGAAGGCCTGGGGCTGGGGGCGGGGCCTGGAGCTGAGGGCGGGGCCTGGGGCTGTGGGCTAAGGGCGGGGCTGTGGGCTGAGGGCGGGGCCTGGAGCGAAGGGCGGGGCTGTGGGGCTGAGGGCGGGACTGTGGGCTGAGGGCGGGGCCTGGGGCTGGGTAGAGACAGATCCCAGGCTCCATTGATCATGGCGGTGCTTCAGGCGATTCCAGGGGTGATTCCAGCCCCCAGACCCTGAAGAGCCCGGTGGAGGCCCTGGCGGAGGCCCAGGCGGAGGGCGAGATGGTTTGCTCTGTTGGAGGAGCAGTTTTAGGTTACAAAACTGAGGGGAAAGTACAGACTTCCATGTAACCTCTCCCCTTCCCTTCACTAGTTTCCTCCTATCAACAAGGTTCATTAGTTACAACTGACTGACTGTGCTGATAGGATCCATTGTTATTTAATCCTCACCCCAGGGTATTTTCCATGGATTTGTTTTAGCGGGAGGGGGAGGGAGTGGGAGAAGGGGAGAGGGAGAGAGAGAGAAACATCGATGGTGCCTTTTACACTCGTCCCAACAGGGGCCAGGGATGAACCTGCAGCCGAGGAAAGTGCCCTTGGCTGGGAATTGAACCCACAACTGCAGGCGCGCATTCAAACTGCTGAGCCAACCTGACCAGGGCTGGGCACATTATTATTTGTTAAATATATATTCTGTATTGATTCAGGGAAGAACAGAGAGGGAGAGATAGAAACATCAGTGATGAGAGAGAATCCTGGACCGGCTGCCTCCTGCACGCCCCACCCGGGCTGAAGCCCCAACCCCAGGCCTGTGCCCTGACCGGAGTGGAACTGTGACCTCCGGGTTCCTAGGTCAGCGCTGAGCCGCTGAGCCACGCGGCCCAGCTGGATACATCAATATTAACTAAAGTCACCGTCCACGCTGTAATTCACTGTTGGCGATGGACGGTCTGCGGGTCTTAGCAAATGCATAATGACACACGTGTCCACCATCATAGACTCATATGACCTTCTCACTGCCCTAAGCTTCCCCCGTGTTCCCCTCACCGCCTTCCCCACTCCCTCACCTCCTACCCCGCCAACAGGCGTGCATTTGGATCCCCACTGCACAGAGAAATGTGCATGTTTATTCTGTTTTTTTTTTTCCTCCTTGAAAATAAATGGTGGTGATTCCTTCAGGCCAGGGGGTCACCGGGAAGCTGAGCGTGGGCCAGAGCAGTCTCTCCGGTGCCCGCGGCGGGGACCACAGCAGCCTGGCCAGGAGCTGGCACAGAGCAGCCTCCATGCCGCCCGCCCCCGGTCCAGCCCTCGCTCCCCGGCAGCTGATGGTGGCGGGCGCCGAGGCCCTGCAGCCCGGCCTCGCCGGAAGGTCTAATGAACGTATCGTCCTTTTATTCTTCCAGAGAGCAGTGGTTCTCAAAGTACGGCCCAGGCACCCCGGGTCCCGGAGACCTCTGCCGGGCCTGGCGGGTTCGAAATGCCTCTCGTAACAACACTAAGCAGTGTTTTACTTCTTCAGCGTACTCAGCGGAGGTCTCAGCCCGCGTGGCCTGTGGTGTCACACGTGGACGCACCCCGTCCGCAGGTCAGCAGGCCACCAGGAAGTGTTTTGCAAAAGGAAAAACACTTCCTGTTTTGGGAAACGGTTGGGTTTTATCTGCAACGGTCCACGTTTCACCTGCGATCGACGGCTTTTTTATTCGATGTGACACGAGTCCTTTATGTTTCCCCGGTTTTAATTTCTGACGTGACGGGGAAGGACAGATAGAACCACGTGAGCAGACGCCTTCTGGAACCTCCCTCCTAAGGACGCACAGGAGTCTGAGGCCGGAGCTCGGAGAATCTGTGATTTACGGCCCAGATCGGAGTCAGACCGGGATGGGAACCCAATGCAGCCTTTGGGTGAGTTATTTACTGCCCCCCTCCCCCCTCCCCCACCCCTCTCCCGCACACACAGAGCCTCCCCGTTATCGGTGACACGCGGTGACATGTTTGCTTTACGAGCTGGCTGCGGAGATTAACGAGCTGACGCAGGAGAACGCGCCCGCTGTCCCGGGAGCCGAGGCCGAGCAGGAGAGTTAACGCTGATTCCCCCGCCCACCGGTCCTGCTGGGGCAGAGCAGTGCCCCCGGCCAGGGGGAGGGGCGTGTTTCCCCATCGGTTTCATTTTGTTTTATATCAGTTTATTTACTGTTAACCCTTCACCTGGGGATACTTTTCCATTGATTTCTAGAGAGAGAGGGAGAGAGAGGGAAAAACAGAGACACACACCCACTGCCTCCTGCACGCCCCAGACCAGCACCGGGCCAGGAGGAGCCTGTACCAAGGAGGCGCCCTTGAGTGGGATGGAACCCGGGACCCTGTGGAATGCAGGCAGGCACTCTATCCACTGAGCCACACCGGCTGGAGCTCCCTATTGATTTTCAGAGAGAAAAGGAGGGGGAGAGAGTGCGAGACGCACTGATTGACTGCTTCCCACAGGTGCTCTCACTGAGGCCAGGGACCGAGCTTACAACCCAGGCGCATGCCCTCAACGGGCATTGAACCCAGGCCCGTTGGTGTGCGGGCCGACTCTCGAACCAGTGAGCCAACTGGCAAGGGCAGGACTATTTTCCACATGGACCGTATCCGGGGCCACGGAATCGTAAAAGCTAGTGCCTGCTCGGAGTTCTGAGGCCCATCCAGAGACTCTCCTGTTCGTTTCCCGGATCCTCTGAGGGAGATCGGCATCAGAATTCTGCCCATTTCACAGATCGGCACACCGAGGCTCAGGGGAGCTCAGTAGCCGACCCCGGGGGAGAGCTGGGCTGGAACGTCAGGTTCAAACCGAAGTCCTGCCGTGGCTGCTCCACGCCGGCCTCATTCTGCCTCCATGAAGCACAGCTCCCACTTCCCGTGGTCCTGTGACCCCGAGGGGATGCACCCTTTCTGCGCAGGTGCTAGTGAGCTAGCCTGGGAACCCTGGGCCACTGCAGAGAGGACATGTCCCTCCTCTATCCCTACTGTGTGCAGGGGTCAGTGCCGGGCTCACTGCAGAGGGCACGTCCCTCCTCTATCCCTACTGTGTGTAGGGGTCAGTGCCGGGGTTCCTCCTCTGTCCCTACTGTGTGCAGGGGTCTGTGCCGGGCTCATTGCAGAGAGGGCACGTCCCTCCTCTGTCCCTACTGTGTGCAGGGGTCTGTGCCGGGGTCCCTCCTCTATCCCTATTGTGTGCAGGGGTCTGTGCCACCCCGACCCTCCACCCCCGCCGGCCCTGGGCAAAGCCTTGGGGAGACTGAGCTCCGTCCTGATGCATCCCCAGTTGTCACCGTGGCTGACCCGCCTCTCTGACCTCTTTCCTCGTCCCTAAAACAGGAGCAGGTGTGGGCTGGGGGGCCGGGGTGGGAAATGCATGGAGAGCCCCCAGCCTGGGAGCCTGCAGGAGTGGGGGGGATAAGGAGGAGGTGAGGGGGCGGGGGTGGGGATAAGGAGGGGGTGAGGGGGCGGGGGGGATAAGGAGGGGGTGAGGGGGCGGGGGGGATAAGGAGGGGGTGAGGGGGCGGGGGGATAAGGAGGGGGTGAGGGGGCGGGGGGATAAGGAGGGGGTGAGGGGGCGGGGGGGGATAAGGAGGGGGTGAGGGGGCGGGGGATAAGGAGGGGGTGAGGGGGCGGGGGGATAAGGAGGGGGTGAGGGGGCGGGGGGATAAGGAGGGGGTGAGGGGGCGGGGGGATAAGGAGGGGGGTGAGGGGGGGATAAGGAGGGGGTGAGGGGGGGATAAGGAGGGGGTGAGGGGGCGGGGGGATAAGGAGGGGGTGAGGGGGGGATAAGGAGGGGGTGAGGGGGGGGATAAGGAGGGGGTGAGGGGGCGGGGGGATAAGGAGGGGGTGAGGGGGCGGGGGATAAGGAGGGGGTGAGGGGGGGGGATAAGGAGGGGGTGAGGGGGCGGGGGGGATAAGGAGGGGGTGAGGGGGCGGGGGGATAAGGAGGGGGTGAGGGGGCGGGGGGATAAGGAGGGGGTGAGGGGGCGGGGGGGATAAGGAGGGGGTGAGGGGGCGGGGGGGATAAGGAGGGGGTGAGGGGGCGGGGGGATAAGGAGGAGGTGAGGGGGCGGGGGGGATAAGGAGGAGGTGAGGGGGCGGGGGGATAAGGAGGAGGTGAGGGGGCGGGGGGGATAAGGAGGGGTGAGGGGGCGGGGGTGTCAGTGGCTGTGTCTGTGTCTCCATGGGGGGCCTCCCCCCCCTCCTCACTCCGTCCAGGCTGCACTGGAACTCTGGTGACTGAGATCACCGAGGTGCTGAGGTTTCGGTCACACAAACACTGGGCCCCTTTCGAAAAGGCGCTCCTCTCTCTGACTTGAAACCAGGAGCCGCTTGCCAAACCCAAACGGCATGTCAGCCTCAGAACCCACAGATCCGAGTGAAACCTAATCTTAGCCCGCGGCAGCGTGTGCCGATGAGTCAGAGATTCCGCCGCGGAGGGGGCGCCTAATATGGCCTCGGGGAGCCACGAGACGGAGGCATGCCCGCTGCAGACGGAGCCAGGGCGCCGGCCGGCAACCAGCACCCCACCTGCCCCCACACGCGGAGCGGGGACTTGGGGTGCAGCCAACACGGGAGAGCCGGTCCGATGGAAGGAGCCTGACCAGACGTGAGGGCCGGCGCCCTCCTCCCGCCGCCCGGGCCTCGGCCTCGGGGGACCCGCCTTCGCGGACGGAGCCTGGTCCCCTCTGACGAGTGCGAGCACGGCCCACACTGCGTCTGACATGGGACGTGGACAGGCCCAGACTCAGACAGAGCACGTGCACCCCCTCTTCCCCCCCTCCCCTCTTCCCCTCCATCCCTTCATCACTTCCATCCCCTCCTCCCTCATCCCCCATCCCTCCATCCCTCCATCCCCTCATCACCTCCTCCCCCTCCATTCCTCCATCCCTCATCCCTCCATCCCTCCACCCCCTCCATCCCCCATCCCTCCATCCCCTCCTCCCTCATTCCCCATCCCTTCATCCCTTCATCCCTCCATCTCCTCCATCCCTCCACCCCCTCCACCCCCTCCATCCCTCCATCCCCAGAGGAGGACGGTGAGGGAGGACCTGCCCGCCCAGGTGAGAGCGATCTCCCAGCTGGAAGCCTTTACCATTTAGGGGAAACAGCCCGTTGACTGGCGATGGCGTGGCAGCAGCACCAGCTCTGGCTCCTCACTCGCTGTGGCTTCCGTCTGGTCACCTGGCTTCTTTTTTGTTTGTTTTTAATATATTTTGATTGATTTCAAAGAGAAAAGGTGAATAGAAACATCCATGAGGAGAGAGAACCATGGACCGGCTGCCTCCTGCACGCCCCCCACTGGGGATCGAGCCCACAAACCAGGCCTGTGCCCTGACCGGGAATCGAACCCTGACCTCCTGGTCCACAGGTCAACGCTCACCCCTGAGCCGCACTGGCCGGGTATTTCCATCGGACGTGGGTGGGGGGCGCTAACCGGATCCTGGAGGGGGAGAGTCAGGCCATGAGGTCGAAGGCGTGGATGGAGCAGGTGGACGGCCAGGTGGCGTGAGTTAGAGCTGCCTTTTCTTAGGCCACCGGGTCGCACCTAAAACACCAACCGGAGCCCTGGCCGGTGTGGCTCAGTGGATAGAGCGTCCGCCTGCGGACTGAAGGGTCCCGTTGCCATCGTGGATGTTTCTCTCTCCCCCTCCCTCCTCCCTGAAATCAATAAAGATGTACTTTTGAATCGACTAGATCTTGACGAGAAGAACGTGGGTAGGTGATGCCGAGTGAATTTCCAATGTTTTCACGGGCGAGCGCGAGCCGGACCATGACAGCCGTCAGGGTCACACCCCGAGTCGTGGAGAATCGTCCCGAATCGTCGCCGCAGAGGCCGCGAGGTCGGAAGGCGAGCGGCCTCCTCAGCCCCAACTGAACCACATCCGTCCCTCCTTCCCCGGAGTCACACGCTCAGGGCCGCCGGCCGGCCGCCCGTGCGCAGCCTCTCCCCCCGGAGAAGCCTCTGCCCCCCGGAGAGCCTCTCCCCCCGGAGGAGCCTCTCCCCCCGAGGAGCCTCTCCCCCGAGGAGCCTCTCCCCCCGAGGAGCCTCTGCCCCCCGGAGGAGCCTCTCCCCCCGGAGGAGCCTCTCCCCCGAGGAGCCTCTCCCCCCGAGGAGCCTCTCCCCCCGGAGGAGCCTCTCCCCCCGAGGAGCCTCTCCCCCCGGAGGAGCCTCTCCCCCCGGAGGAGCCTCTGCCCCCCGGAGAAGCCTCTCCCCCCGGAGGAGCCTCTCCCCCCCACCCCCGTACGCACCCTCTCCCCCCATACTCAGCCTCTCCCCCCGGAGGAGCCTCTCCCCCCGAGGAGCCTCTCCCCCGGAGGAGCCTCTCCCCCGAGGAGCCTCTCCCCCCGAGGAGCCTCTCCCCCCGAGGAGCCTCTGCCCCCCGGAGGAGCCTCTCCCCCCGGAGGAGCCTCTCCCCCCGAGGAGCCTCTCCCCCCGAGGAGCCTCTGCCCCCCGGAGGAGCCTCTCCCCCGGAGGAGCCTCTCCCCCCGAGGAGCCTCTCCCCCCGAGGAGCCTCTCCCCCCGGAGGAGCCTCTCCCCCCGAGGAGCCTCTCCCCCCGGAGGAGCCTCTCCCCCCGGGAGGAGCCTCTCCCCCCGGAGGAGCCTCTGCTCCCCGGAGGAGCCTCTCCCCACGAGGAGCCTCTCCCCCCGAGGAGCCTCTCCCCCCGAGGAGCCTCTGCCCCCCGGAGGAGCCTCTGCCCCCCGGAGGAGCCTCTGCCCCCCGGAGGAGCCTCTCCCCCCGAGGAGCCTCTCCCCCCGGAGGAGCCTCTCCCCCCGGAGGAGCCTCTCCCCCCAAGGAGCCTCTCCCCACGAGGAGCCTCTCCCCCCGAGGAGCCTCTCCCCCCGGAGGAGCCTCTCCCCCCGTACGCAGCCTCTCCCCCCGAGGAGCCTCTCCCCCCGAGGAGCCTCTCCCCCCGGAGGAGCCTCTCCCCCCGAGGAGCCTCTCCCCCCGAGGAGCCTCTCCCCCCGAGGAGCCTCTCCCCCCGAGAGCCTCTCCCCCCGAGGAGCCTCTCCCCCCGAGGAGCCTCTGCCCCCCGGAGGAGCCTCTCCCCCCGAGGAGCCTCTCCCTCCGGAGGAGCCTCTCCCCCCGAGGAGCCTCTCCCCACGAGGAGCCTCTCCCCGCGGAGGAGCCTCTCCCCCCGAGGAGCCTCTCCCCCCGAGGAGCCTCTCCCCCCGGAGGAGCCTCTCCCCCCGGAGGAGCCTCTCCCCCACGAGGAGCCTCTCCCCCCGAGGAGCCTCTCCCCACGAGGAGCCTCTCCCCGCGGAGGAGCCTCTCCCCGCGGAGAAGCCTCTCCCCCCGAGGAGCCTCTCCCCCCGAGGAGCCTCTCCCCCCGGAGGAGCCTCTCCCCCCGAGGAGCCTCTCCCCCCGAGGAGCCTCTCCCCCGGAGGAGCCTCTCCCCCCGAGGAGCCTCTCCCCGCGGAGGAGCCTCTCCCCCCGAGGAGCCTCTGCCCCCCGGAGGAGCCTCTCCCCCCGAGGAGCCTCTCCCCCCGAGGAGCTCTCCCCCCGAGGAGCCTCTGCCCCCCGGAGGAGCCTCTCCCCCCGAGGAGCCTCTCCCCCCGGAGGAGCCTCTCCCCCCGGAGGAGCCTCTCCCCCCGAGGAGCCTCTGCTCCCCAGAGGAGCCTCTCCCCACGAGGAGCCTCTCCCCGCGGAGGAGCCTCTCCCCCTGAGGAGCCTCTCCCCCCGAGGAGCCTCTCCCCGCGGAGGAGCCTCTCCCCCCGAGGAGCCTCTCCCCCCGAGGAGCCTCTCCCCCCGAGGAGCCTCTGCCCCCCGGAGAAGCCTCTGCCCCCCGGAGGAGCCTCTGCCCCCCGGAGGAGCCTCTCCCCCCGGAGGAGCCTCTCCCCCCCACCCCCGTACGCACCCTCTCCCCCCATACTCAGCCTCTCCCCCCGGAGGAGCCTCTGCCCCCGGAGGAGCCTCTCCCCCGAGGAGCCTCTCCCCCCGGAGGAGCCTCTCCCCCGGAGGAGCCTCTCCCCCCGAGGAGCCTCTCCCCACGAGGAGCCTCTCCCCGCGGAGGAGCCTCTCCCCCCGAGGAGCCTCTCCCCCCGAGGAGCCTCTCCCCCCGAGGAGCCTCTGCCCCCCGGAGGAGCCTCTCCCCCCGAGGAGCCTCTCCCTCCGGAGGAGCCTCTCCCCCCGAGGAGCCTCTCCCCACGAGGAGCCTCTCCCCGCGGAGGAGCCTCTCCCCCCGAGGAGCCTCTCCCCCCGAGGAGCCTCTCCCCCCGGAGGAGCCTCTGCCCCCCACCCCCGTACGCACCCTCTCCCCCCCGTGCGCAGCCTCTCCCCCCGGAGGAGCGAGTGCGCGCTGGGTGGCAATGAAGGGGGAGGCGGGTCACATGGAGGTCAGGTCACACGGCGAGCTCAGGTCACAGGGCGAGGAGGAGCAGGAGGTGCCTGGGAAACGGAGGCTGGTCCCCCCCAGGGAAAGCCCCTCCAGGCCATGAGGCCTGTGGCCATGACCAGGTCTCCTCCCACCACCCCCAGGGTTCCCTCCGCCTCCGCCTCTGCCTCCTCCTCCTCCTCCTCCTCCTCCTCCTCCTCCTCTGGCTCCGCCCGTGTCCCAACCGACCCCACAGCAGCTTCTGAAAGACCTTCTCAGCCACTCAGCCTCCCACACCCCACTCAGAACCCCACACCCCACTCAGAACCCACCCCCCACACCCCACCCTCAGAACCCACCGAACGCCTCACCCTGGAGACTGCTGCTCCCTCCCCTGTGAGGAGGAGGAGGAGGGGGGGGAGGAGGAGGGGGAGGAGGAGGAGGAGAGGAGGAGGAGGAGGAGGAGGGGGAGGAGGGGGAGGAGGGAGGGAGGAGGAGGGAGGAGGAGAGGAGGAGGAGGGAGGAGGAGGAGGAGGAGGAGGAGGAGGAGGAGGGGGAGGAGGAGGGAGGAGGAGGAGGAGGAGGAGGAGGGGAGGAGGAGGAGAGGAGGAGGAGGAGG
>NC_140516.1:53968859-54012760 GCF_964339955.1 Pipistrellus hanaki | reverse complement strand
GGGTCTCCAGGTTGACGCTCTAACCCACATGTGTCAAACACAAGGCCCGCGGGCCAAATCCAGCCCGCCAGGCCTTGCAATGTGGCCCGCACCGCGCTGTCATCACTGCACTCCGCTGTCAGTTATGACATTGTCAGTTTATGACTGTTCAGTAAACCATTCGGCCCGCGATTTAGGCTGGATTTTAGATTTTGGCCCCTTCTCTGATTGAGTTCGACACCCCTACGAGTCTAACCACTTCGCAACCAGCCAGGGTGAACTGAGCCAAACTGCTTTTTTTTTTTTTAAAGTGCACATAGCTCAAGGTAAATCATCTGTCCGAGATGCTGATTTACACTGAAAACCCTCAACCCTCCCCCACCCCGAGGTCAGCAATGTGCCCTCTGACCCCTGCCAGGTCAGAGTTCATGAGCCACAAAAGGAACTTTCTCAATAAGGTGTCCCTCGCCCCCCTTCTTCCCTCCACCCCCCCTTCTTCAGCCCATTCCCCCCTCCTGCCCCGCCCCCTTCCCCCACCCCCTCCTGCCCCTCCCCCTTTCCCCTATCCCCCCTCCTGCCCCGCCCCCTTCCCCCACCCCCTCCTGCCCCTCCCCCTTTCCCCTATCCCCCTCCTGCCCCTCCCCCTTCCCCCACCCCTTCCTGCCCCTCCCCTTCCCCCTCCTGCCCCTCCCCCTTCCCCCCTTCCCCTTCTGCCCCTTCCCCCTCCTGCCCCATCCCCCTCCTGCCCCGCCCCCTCCTGCCCCGCCCCCACGCCTGCCCCGCCCCCTCCTGCCCCGCCCCCTCCTGCCCCTCCCCCCTTCCCCCCTTCCCCTCCTGCCCCATCCCCCTCCTGCCCCTCCCCCTTCCCCCTCCTGCCCCGCCCCCTCCTGCCCCCGCCCCCTCCTGCCCCGCCCCCTCCTGCCCCGCCCCCACGCCTGCACTCACCCTTCAGCATCTTCACGGCCACAGTGACGGCCTCCTTGGGCTTGTCCTTGTCCACGCCCACGGCCTCGGCCATGACCACTTGCCCGAAGCAGCCTTCCCCCAGGGGCTTGCCCAGCGTCAGCCTGCGTGGGGACGGGGATCAGTGCCGGCACCGGGCGGCGGGCACGGCGCAGGGAAAGCCAGGACCCGACAGAACGAGCTCCCAGCGGCCGAGTGCTGGTCACACGGACTAACGTGTCTGCTGAGGGACGCCCAGAGGACGGCGTGGCGGCGGCTATGACGGCTCACATTTGGGCTCCGGTCTGCTTTCCTGGCGGGAGGGACCCGGCCGCGGGGTGGCCGGCGGCCCTAAGAGCCAGCGAAGGGCTGTGACTGAGCGTCCGTCTCTCAGGACATCCCCAGCACGCTCCTTCTTGCCCCTGTGACGTGGTCTCTAAAGCTGCCGTCACTCCAATACCAACGGGGTTCACAGCACACGCTGGGGCCAGGATGCAGGACCCGAATCTTACATGCATTTCAAGGAATCTCTCTAATTTTTCACTAAAAGGAAAAATGTCTAAAAATTGGGGGGAGGAATTTTTTTTTACTTTTTTTTTTTTACATAACAGCCTGGAAATCCGTGTGACTACTCAAAACTAATCGTGAAGGAAACCCAGAGACAATGTCTAAGTCTGGAAGTGCTACACCATCCTGTGAACACCCTCATCTGCCCCTGGGCACGGAGCAGCCCAGGACGAAGCCGCCTCGGAACCAGCGTGGGAACGCGTTCCTCACGCAGGCCAGTGCGGACTGAGCGTGGAGAGCAGTGCTCACGGCGGCACAGCCTGGCCCGGGGCCTCATGCTGGGCTGAGGTCACTCCGCTCCTACGCTGAACTGGAATTAAATTTAACGTCTTGGCAGAAAATAAACATTTGCATTGGAAAAAGGGCTAATTTATGTCCCCGTGCCCGGCCACCCCGGGTGTGACAATCCTTCCTTTGTGCAGCCCCGGCCCCCGGCCCAGCAGCGCTCTCAATGCCTTCATTCACGGAACACGCTCCGCCCACGCTCCTAAGTCCTGTTTTGAAAGGTTTAGCGCTCAGACTTTCCACACGGGCCCCGGGCGGGAGCTCGCCCACAGGGACCGGCTCCCACTATCGACCAAGGCGTCACAGGCGGCAAAGCCACGGCTGAGCCCGAGCTGCGGTTCCTTACAGCCTAGCCGCCGCGCCTCAGCTGCCCTTTAAGGTACAGAAAGGTGTGCACAGACCCCCTAACCTACGGGCATCCCCAAACCAGGGAGCAGGGCTCGAGGGGAACCCCCTCCACAACGTTCTACAGGAGACACCATCCTTGTGGTGCCTCACCTGCAACTCGAATGAACAAATGGATGGGTGGGTGGATGGATGGGTAAGTGGGTGGATGGGTGGATGGCTGGATGGGTGAGTGGGTGGATGGGTGGGTGGGTGGATGGGTGGATGGATTGGTGGGTGGGTGGGTGGGTGGATGGGTGGGTGGGTGGGTGGATGGGTGGATAGATTGGTGGGTGGGTGGGTGGATGGCTGGATGGGTGAGTGAGTGGGTGGATGGGTGGATGGATGGGTGGATTGGTGGGTGGGTGGGCGGGTGGGTGGATGGGTGGGTGGGTGGGTGGGTGGGTGGATGGGTGGATGGATTGGTGGGTGGGTGGATGGGTGGGTGGGTGGGTGGGTGGATGGCTGGATGGGTGAGTGGGTAGATGGGTGGGTGGGTGGATGGGTGGATGGCTGGATGGATTGGTGGGTGGGTGGGTGGATGGGTGGGTGGGTGGGTGAATGGCTGGATGGGTGAGTGGGTGGATGGGTGGGTGGGTGGATGGGTGGATGGCTGGATGGATTGGTGGGTGGGTGGATGGGTGGGTGGGTGGGTGGGTGGGTGGATGGATGGATGGATGGTCCTATCACTATAGGATGCCCATAAACTGGACATCACTTCCATTAACACTAATGGGTCCAGCCGGCATGGCTCAGTGCTTGAGCATTGACATAGGAACCAGAAGGTCACGGTTTGATTCCAGGTCAGGGCACATTCCTGGATTGTGAGCTTGATCCCCATTGTGGGGCGTGCAAGAGGCAGCCGATCAGTGATCTCTCTCATCACTGATGTTTCTACCTCTCTCTCTCTTCCCCTTCTGAAGTCCCCAACCAGGACCCAGGCTGGAATCAATCCCGGGACCCTTCAGTCTGCCAGCTGATGCTCTGTCCATTGAGCCACACTGGCCACGGCTGGGTAACGATTCTTAAGACGACATATTCTACACCCAATTTCTTCAAAGAATGGACCATGGAGTAGCATGGTCTGTTAACCAGGGCAGGACAGAGACCTTTTTCCTAAATGGGAAACTCCCGCCTCTTGCATTTGACTGTGACTGAATTGTCCAGCGAGTTAATAATAATAATAATAATAATAATAATAATAAGCTCACGAGGAGCATCTTGTCTGGGGACCAGCCGTGGCTTAGTGGTTCCTTAGAAATACAAGCTCACAAGACCCTGCATGGGAGGGTCACAGAGGGCACAGGTCCCCCCACACCCCACGTCCTCCCGAGTCTCCCTCCCACGACCGTGCCCCCCGGGTACTCACTTGTCTCTGGGGAACTCCCATTTGGGGTCCTCGGGCAGCTCGTACTCCGAGACGCCCGCCAGCATCGGGGTGTCCGCCGCGGACGACAGGCGTGTGGTGATCCGTACCAGGGGCGTGTTGGAGTTCATGGAGGAGCTGGACTCGGCCGACACCTGGATACACAACCCGGAGACACAGGTGTAACCCTGGCCCCCGCGGCCAGAGCCCGGCCGGACGGGCAGCTCTCGGAAGGAAGGCAGGAGGGGGGCTGGACACAGTCACTCATCCGAGACCCAAACCACCAACTCAGTGCCCCTGCCCTCCGGCCTACCCGGGACTAAACCTCATCCAAATCACGTGTCCCGAAGGGCAGGGTTCCAAACACTGATACACACGCCGCTCGAAACATGTCTTGCTTCTGCCCTAACCCCAGGACAGCCACGAGGACGAGAGGCAGCCCCACAGACACCGCTGCTCGGGGTCCTCCTGGCCCGGGACCCAGGACCCCTCTCCCCGCAGACCAGCCAGATCAGGGGTCAACGTGGTGCTTCGGAGACGCCACAAAGCTTTTGGACAATCAGCTCTTTGATGTTTTTTGTGTCTTTGACGTATCATGCCGTGCCCTGGCCAGTGTGGCCCAGTGGCTAGAGCATTGGCCTGCAGACAGAAGGGTCCTGGGCTTGATTCTGGTCAGGGATGTGCCTCAGTTGCAGGCTCCACCCTGGCCCGGGCCCTGGTCAGGGTGCCTGTGGGAGGCAGTTTATCAATGTGTTTCTCTCACATCCATGTTTTTCTCTGTCTTTCCCTCTCTTCTGCTCTCTCTAAAACTCAATGGGAAAATATCCTCAGATGAGGATTGAAAAAAAAAGAGAAGAAAGAAATGTCAAGTGAACATTCCAGGAACTAGCTCGAGGGAGGATCTGAACCCGGAAGGATTCCCAGCAGCTCCAGGCGCCTCTACTCAAGGTCACCTTGGGCCGGGAGCACCCAGGCCATCCGGTGAATCCCAGGGCCTCTGGTCAGCTTCTGCCTCAGAAACCAGAGCCTTGAACGCGTGGGACGAAGAGTCCGGAGGAAGAGAAACACACCTTTACCGACAATCACCTGGGAACGGCCCGGGCCTTCCCGGGAGCACACGGCTTCCCGGAGGCATCTCGCTGACCCTCCCCCGTGTCAGCCGGGGCTGACAGCTCCCGTGCTGGTCTCCAGGAAAGGCCCGGGCCCGGGCCCCCAGAAGGCCACCTCTGGGGACCACACACACTCTGGCCCCATCAGGGGCTGCCTGGTCTGACCCTGCCAACCGCCAGACACGGCCAAGACTTTGGCCAAGACAGTGGGCATGTGGGGTTCAACATGACCCGGCAGAGCGACTCCCCTGCCCACCTCGGAAGGGGCAGGTGAGGGAACTGATGACCAAGTGGCACCGACTGGCCTGGCCCCGCCCACAGGGCCTGGCCCCGCCCACAAGAGGCTGGCCTTCCCTGGAGCTTCAGTGAAGTTGCAGGAGGTCCTGGCCTGCACAGCTCCTTGGACAAAGAGCCAGACTGAGGACTGCAGAGTCCCGGGTTCAATTCCCATCAAGGGCACACTTGGCTGCAGGTTCCATCCTGGTCGGAGTGCATGTAGGGGCAACCAATCCCTGTGTCTCTCTCACATCGATGTTTCTCTCTCCCCCGCTCCCTTCCTTCCACGCTCTAAAAACCGGTGGGAAAACATCCTCCGAAGACGCTTAAAGACTTTTTAAAAAGCTTAGCCGTGTTGGAGAAGAATTAGGAGTGGAGGGAGAGGCAGAACGTCTCCTTCAGAACTTTCTAGACCGCTGGCATGCCACTGCCAGGCCTACATCTCCCAAGAAAGCCCCGCACCCTGGGACGGATCTGGCACCATTGATCATCCCTTTCTTCCTTCTTGGTCCCAAAGCACCTCCTCCTGTCAGACCCTCTCGCCAACGTCCGGGCTTCCTGTTTACCTAACTTAAAAATGCGCCACGGACGGCGGCAATTAAGTCATTTATAAACAACGAGGCTAACACGCTACCACACGCCTTCCCTCCGCGGACCCCGCAGACGCACGCGGTCGTGGAGAGCTAAGCTTCCCGGGCCCTTCCAGAGTCCCCTCCCCGTGACGTAAGCCGAGCTTTTCGCGAAATGCGCTCTGAGGGTTTTTCCACAGTTCAAGTGGCAGGTGAACCAAGGAAGCGGGTGTTTTTTTTCTCCTCTTTCCTCTCTAAAGGACCATCAAGAAACTTATCTCCTCCTTCTACAGGATGAGAAGGAGCAGGGCACAGGGCAGAGGTGTGGGGGAGGGGGGCCAGCGGGGCAGGGGGGCTGTTTATCCCTGAGGACACAGCGCCCCAGCCACACCCACCGGCCTCCCAAGCCCTGACTCCGGCTGAGAATCTCCATTCGGAAACCAGAGCACAGCCTGTGCCTGGTGGATCCTTTGGGAGGGCGGGCCGGCCAGTGAGAATGACATTGTTTAGATCCTCAGGCCCTCGCAGGAGAGAGGCCCCGCCCCTGCATGCGACCCTGGGGCTGACCCAGGATGGAATCGCCCCGAGGTCATGGTTCTAGCTGCGCGGCAGACGGTGGGCCCTGGAGCCCCAGCCCGCCTGGCTCTGTGGACAGCGTGTCGGCCTGCGGCCTGAAGGGCCCATCGGGCATCTCAAAGCCTCCTGGGAAACAACCGCTCGCCAGCATTTCCTCCTGGCATCGGAGGAAAAGGCTTTGGGGGGGGAAGGCTGACATGCCTGACCTATGTCAGTGCGTCCAGAACAGGCTGGTGAATGTCAAGCATGAAACTCAACAGGATCAAGGAAAAGACGGCTTGTTCTAACAACAGCCATTGATGAGCTGAGGGACGGCTGTCAGCGCGTGGGGGGAGGGAGGGAGGGAGGGGCCAAGCAGGTAAATTCAGGCTCCACCTGTGGGGAGGAGGAAGAGGAGGAGGAGGAAGGGAGGAGAGGGAGGAGGTGGAGAAGGAGGGGGAGGGGAGAAAGAAGAGAGAGAGGGAGGAGGAGGGAGGAGGGAGGAGGAGGAAGGAGAAGGGAAGGGAGGAGGAGGAGGGAGAGGGGGAGGAGGGAGAAGGGGGAAGAGGGGAAGGATGAGGAGGGAGAGGATGAGGAGGGACAGGCTGTCCCCAGGCCCCAGGCATCCGGTTTCAGGCTCACCTGCCACCAGGTGAAGGCACGCCTGGCATCCCTGTGGAATTTTCTCTTTCATCGACTCATCTGCCAACACATCTGCCAACCTCTCTGGGGCCTTCATTGCGGCTCCAGGCCAACAACCTCTGTCCCAGACGCCTGACTGGCACCCCCTGCCCACCCTTGGGCCGTGCTCAGGGCTAGGTGCTCCTCGCCAAGAACCGTGCAGCCCATGCAGACAGCTGCGAGGGGCTGAGCAGGCAACACCCCCCCAAACAAATGAGTCCCCCGACACTTCTCTCTCCGGGGACTGGCCTGTGCCCGCCTTCTCTGCTTTCTCACCCCAACTCCCCTCATTTCAAACGAACCCTCCTCCTCTGGTTGCCTCGGAGCCAGCCGGGAAGGTGACAGGCCAGGTCCTACCCGGCCTGCTGGGAAAGCCAGGAGGCAAAGAGGAAGGAGGGAGGAAGGGAGGGAGCGGGGGAGGGGCTCAGGAGCCCCGGCTGGCGGTGTAGGTGAGACAGAAGGAAGGCAGGCCAGCAGCCAGCGGCCAGGAATGCAGATGTGACAACCAGGGTCCAGTGGGAGGTTGAAGGGTATCTGCTCCTTCACAGGAAGCAGAGAGAAGAGCATTGCAACAGCTGCAGGGGAAAAGGTGATGAAATAGTCACGGACGCAGGTGGAGCTGTCCTCCGGGGTGGGCCCATTGGAAAAGGTCACAGTCCGACTGCCGGCCGGGGCACAGGCCTGGGTTGTGGGCTCGATGCCCAGTGGGGGGCGTGCAGGAGGCAGCCGGTCGTGATTCTCTCTCATCGTTGATGTTTCTATCTCTCCCTCTCCCTTCCTCTCTGACATCAATAAACATATTAATTTTTTTAGAGTAAAGAAAAGCAGCAGCAAGGTGGGAGCACCTCAGTCAGCCGTCTGAGCCCAGCCTCTCGTGCAGACGGTGCAGGAACAGCGCAGGGGCCTGGGAGGGGGCGCGAGGGGCCTGAGGGCACTGGCCAGGAGCTCTCCCAGCGGCAGTGCTCCCGTGGCCGTGGCCGGAGAAGGGCCGTGGCGTCACAGAGCAATGCCTCTCAGCTTCCACGGAGAAGGGCCTGCTGGCTACGTGGCTTCAGAGCCGTGGGGAAGGCCCCCTTCGGCCCGGAGCCCGGAGCCCGGAGCGCAGCGCTGGGAGGAGAACAGCCAGGCCCCTGCCAGACTCCTGCGGCCATCTGGTCCCTAATCCTCGGCCAGAACATGTCACGCACCTTCGGTCCCGGGGGCGCCAGGCTGGACTGACCGCCTCGGAGCCGGAGGCCTCGCCGGACGCAGACGCCTGGCTCCTCTCGAGGCCTTGGGCTGCGATGGAGGAGCCTGCGCTCCACAAGCCCCGGGAGGGACTTCTGCCAAAGCTCACGGACCCCGAGCCCGGGCGCTGGCTGTCCCTCGTTTCAAACAGAACCGCCTTTACGGGAACCAAGTTCCAAAGCACTCGGGAAACTGCAGCGCACGTGTCCCCTCCGCCGCTCGGACACGGGGTCGGAGAGGAGGGCTCCCTGTGCCTGCTCTGCAGGGCGGAGGCCGGGGCAGAGGCCCCGCCGGCCGCACCGCCCGCCTCTCCCCAGAGCAGCACCAAGCCCCCCGGGGCTCGCACCAGCACACGGGCCCCGATGCCCCCGCACCAGGCGACCGACAACCTGGTGCCTGTTCAGCCTGAAACCACTGGAGCCAAATCCACGGCCACAGCCCTGACCGAATCCAGTAAAACACACACACACCCACACACCCACACACACGCACGCGCGGTTCTATTTTAAGCATCAGAGCAGCAGAGCCAAAACTCCGTCTGGAAAGACATCGCGGGCCGGTTTACAGCAAGCAGTAGCTCAACAGCACCTCAGGGACCGGGTTTCTGACCTCAATTTAGAAGAGTAAGTCCAGTCGCAGCCAGTTTGGCTCAGTGGATAGAGCGTCGGCCTGCGGACCCAAGGGTCCCGTCCAGGGCACGCACTTCACTTGCAGGTCCCCCCCTGGCCTGGGCCCTGGTCGGGCTGCGTGCAGGAGGCAGCCCATCGACGTGTCTCTCTCACATCGATGTTTCTCTCTGTCTCTCCCTCTCTCTCCCACTATCTCTATAAATCAATAGAAGAATATCCTCGGGTGAAGGATTAGAAAATAAAAAGTTGAAGGGAACGAGAGTCCCTCCCTTTCCAACCAGTGGCCTAAGCCTGCCCCCCACCCCGGCCTCCCGCCAGGGCCTACCCCACAGAAAACAAGAGCATCCGGTCACGGGGGACAAAGGGGGGACAGAGGGGCCTGTGCCTCAGAGACAGCCGCCGAATGTCATCCAACTCGCAGCCCTGCCCTCCTCCTGCTCCCCCTCCCCCGTGCCCCCCGTCCTGCTGACTGGCTCTGCCAGCCTCGCCTCTCCCGCCCTGGGAGCTCGACGCCATGGACCCCTTGGGACGCTCAGGGCCTGCCTCCCGCGCACCGGGGGGCGCTGACTGGGCGGCTCGGGGAGCCCAGGAGCTGGGTGTCGGGCGGGGCAGGGGACCGAGGAGCCGGCGGGGCCGGAGTAGGGTCTGCAAACTCTCCATCTACTTTCTGTTACCTGTCTGCGCAGGGGGATGCGCTTGGAGAGCTTGTGCACGGCGGGCGGGCTGCTGAAGTCGGGCTTCTTGGCCGAGGCCTTCATGCGGCACAGGACGACCGTGACCACCATGCAGGCGATGAGGAACACGCCGATGCAGTAGATGGCGATCTCCAGGTAGTCGGGGGCCGCCGGCAGCTCCTTCTCCCGCACGGGAGCTGCGCGGGCGCGGCAGGGAGACAAGCGGGCTGCCGTTAGGGGCTGGGCGGGTGCGTCCGGGCACAGCCGGAGGCGGCGGGCATGCACAGGGGCGGGCCTCCGCATGGGGCGCTCTGCATGGCCGAGCGCCTGGGCCCAGCCCCTGCCATGCCCCTCGCTCTGCCACCAGGGCCCGGGCGCCACTCCCTACGGCCTCAGTGGTCGCTGAACCCAGTGGCCGAGGGCCCGGCTGCCACCGCAGCACGGAGGGCAGACTAGATTCTGAGACCTGGCACACTGGGGCAGCACAGGCCGGGCCCCCGCACCCACAGGAGGGCTGTGCTTCGTCCTGTCCTCCCCCCACCCCCTGCAGACCGAGTCCTCAGAGGGGACCGGGCCTGTGAGAGCTGGGTGAGCTCCTGGAGGAAGAGGGGACGGCTCAGATGCGCCCAGGCCCACTGAGGTGGAGGAGGGAGGCACCGGGCCAGCTGCCGGCCCAAAAGGGGACCAGTTCCTGAGCGCAGGCCCCCGAGGTTCCACCAGAGGAGCAAATGCGCTTGGCACGCAGGCGGACTTGCTTCTGACGGAGAAGCTGTCTGTGTAGCCACCGTGGTGTCGGGGACAGTCTTTAATCAATCGCCAATGTAGTTTTGCCCGAGGCAGCTGGCTCATTGGCAGAGCGCTGGCCTGTGGACCAAAGGGTCCCGGGTTCGACTCTGGTCAAGGGCATGAACCTCGGTTGCAGGCTCCTCCCCAGCCTGGGCCCTAGTTGGGGTCCACGCAAGAGGCAACCCATCCATGTGACATCGATGTTTCTCCCTGTCTTTCTCTCTCTCTTCCACTCTCTATAAAATCCCATGGGGAAACATTCTCGGGTGAGGATTAACCGTAAAAACAGCAGTAACGGCAGCGATAACCATTACCGGTTTTGTGTAGCCGGTTACAGTGACACATCACTCCAGCTTTTAAAGAAAAACAGAAGCGGCACTGCCTGTGCGTCCACGTATAATTACTCCGGGGAGCACGTTCTCACAGCAGGCCCCATGGCGGGTGCTCCCTCCTCGGGCCTCGATGGCTGACCCACGGGCAGTGGTTTGCACAGCCGTCCTGGGCCGCGTTCTCGGTTAGTGCGCGGGCCGTGGGCAGGCTGGGTAAGGCGGGCCCGCCGGGCGCCCGAGGCGCGCAGGGCGGCGAGGAAGGGCAAGCTCGCGGCTCCCGGCGAATGCTGAGCGGCTCCCCGAACCGGGGACACGGGTGCAGCGGCATTACTTGGAGCTCGCACGTTTTCACAGAAAAATGCTCGCGAGACGGCCGGGACGCTCAGCACAGCGTGGAGCGGCCCCGTCCTTCTGCTGGAGAGGAGGTGCGCATGCAGCGGCACCTGTGCCGACAAGGAGGCGCTGGCGATGTCGTGGAGCGTAAGCAGCGGAGCAGTCACCACGGAAACGAGAGGAGCAGGACCCGACAGACACTCGGGTGACAGAGTCAGAGGGCGGCGTGGAGGCAGCGGATGCTGATTTCCCCGCACGGGACAGAAATAACATCCAGCGAGAGGCAAGCGCATGCTCGTGGGGAAGGCGGACGGACGACAGCCCCTCCCAGGACCACATGCAGGGAGCCACCGAGCCCGGGGCGGGCACCGCACCGCTTCTGTGCACCCACACCCACTGTCCGTTCACTCCCGTTACAGAGCGGAATGTGGCGTCCACGTACAGAGCGCCATGGAGTTTTACATGAGGGAAAAAAAAAATCGCTTTGTTGTTACAAATAAGTCCCATGTCTCAGGAGACGCGGGGACTGGCGGGCGAATTTCCGCATCGACTCCGTGACACACGGAGAACGTGGGGTCCCCGGGGCTCGGGGAGACACGTCACGTGACCGAGCACGTGCGTGGGGACCTCGCCGTACGAGACTCCCCCGGCAGCGGCTCTTCCCGGGGGGGACGGTGGCCGTGGCCGCGTCTTTCTGCGGGAGGAGGGGGCCGTTTCTGAGGACAGAAGCGTGTTGGCTCCAGAGCACCCAACCAGGAAGAGGGGGACCAGGCCCGGGACACCCAGCCGAGGCGGGAGCACGAGGTATGTACCTGGCAGGACTGTCAACCATGCAGAGTGAAAGGAGATCCCGATAGAGTTACCCGCCAAGCACGTATACTCCCCAGCATCCTCAAAAGTTACATTCCGAATATAGAGCACCTCAATCTCCTTGTCCGTGGTATTAACACCGGCGGCCTAGAAGACAGGGAGCGAGAGAACAGGTAGACACACAGGAACGAGGTGGAGGGGCCGGGGCCTGGGCCCGGGGCGGCGCCAGGCCCGGCGGGGCTGGCCACACAGGATCCGGCCGCGGCCCGTCCACGAAGCCCACAACCAG
This sequence comes from Pipistrellus hanaki, assembly GCF_964339955.1. Taxonomy (NCBI): domain Eukaryota; kingdom Metazoa; phylum Chordata; class Mammalia; order Chiroptera; family Vespertilionidae; genus Pipistrellus; species Pipistrellus hanaki. The sequence goes on along the minus strand of NC_140516.1, from coordinate 54,000,970 downwards.
AGACAGCGACAGGAGCGGCTCACCGCGCAGCCCGCCACCACACCAGCCACCACCGCGGCGCCCGCAGGCCCATGGAAACAGCGGCCACGGAGGCCGCGCTCGGCTTGGCAGCGCTCTGGGGGGGGCGGGGTTTCCACACGGGTGCGCCCTGCTCCCCACGGGCTCCGGTCCTGTGGGCTGCAGACACCCACCTCGGGGAAGGGGGTCTGTCTCGCTGGCTGGGGTGCAGAGCGGAACCCCGCAGGCACCTCCAAGCGGGCGCCTTGCACGTCCTTCCGGCCCCTGGGGACCAGCCGGGAAGTCACCCGGCTGCCAGGCTCGGTCACATGGACCTCCACAGCGTGGGGATGAAGTGGAAGAAACAGCTCGATCTTGGCAGCGAAGGAACTGGCTTTTTTCTCCCCTTTTAACTAAGCATGTGAGTCTGAGTCGGGCAGGCTGAGGAGGCCACCTGCTGCCTTCAGTCGCTCCCACAGGACAGTTGCTCCGTGGGCTGCCCCCAATCGCAGACAGCCATGTCCAGGGCACCAAGGTCAGGACAATAAAGTCAAGGACTCCAAGGTCAAGAACACCAAGGTCAGGACAATAAGGTCCAGGACACCAAGGTCAAGGACGCCAAGGTCCAGGGCGCCAAGGTCAGGACAGTAAGGTCCAGGACATCAAGGTCAGGACTCCAAAGTCAAGGACTCCAAGGTCCAGGACATCAAGGTCAAAACAATAAGTTCTAGGAATTCAAGGTCAAGATAATAAGGTCCAGGACACCAAGGTCAAGGGCAGCATCTCACAAGATCAGTTATGCAATCAAGGAAACTATGCCCATGGACAGACAACATTGTGCCCATATTTCCCTAGAAACCGGGGGCCGGAGGAGGTGTGACGTCTGTGGAGCCGTGGGCACGCAGGTTCCATGTGCCGCGAGGATGGGGTCTGTGCAGCCCAGACAGACGCCCCAGAAGGAGCGGACGCTCTAAAGCCTGGGGTGGGGCACCTCCGGAAGGAGCCAGAGCGGGCGCTGCGAGCACCGTGGGCGCTTTTCCATGGCTGCTGGCACCCACCAGCCGCATCACCCAGGAAAGATGGTGACGGACATCCCGAGGCCACCGAGGATCCTATAAGCTGCCTGCCGTCGCCCAAAGCACCACGTCTCTCCAGCGCCTACACCAGCCTTCTTAGAAACACAACGAGGACAGAGGACGCGAAGCCGGAGGCGCCGTTACCTTGCTGCTTGGGCAGGACCGTGAGCCAGGCGGACTGGTTGGCCTGCCCTATGTAATTGGAGACCTTACATATATACTCCCCCGCGTCCGCCAGCGTCACGTTCAACAGAGCCAGCACTTCCGCATTGGAACTATTTATCCCCGAGTGCTGGAACAGACAGAGAACAACATCGACTCGGCGCCGGCGGTCCCGCCACCACACGCAGGGCACGGCCTCCGGCGGCACACGCGGCCGGGGCCCGGCCTGGGGGGGGGGGGGAGACACACACACAGCATACGCCCACGCCGGGAGAGGGACCTGCTGGCGAGGGGGGCTCCCGGGCGAGTCACTTTCTCCCAGCTCTCCGGCCCTTCGCGTCTCAGCTGGAGAGAGCACCCCGAGGGTGCGGGTCTCAGGGGAGCCCTTGGTGGCTTCATGGGCCGTGGCTCCTTTAAGAGCCTTGTCTGTGAGCAGCTCCGTGTGGGGGAGAATGGTGGGCAAGAACGGCCCGCGGGTCTGCAGCAGCGAGAGGCTGGTGCTGTCCCAGCGGGAGCTGCGGGGAGCAGGCCGGTGGCCCGGGGAGGGAGGGTCCCGGCCCCACGTTTCACAGGCACAGAACCAGCTTCCAAGGACCCCTGTCTGTTGGTGTGGCTCAGTGGATGGAGCATCGGCCTGTGGACTGAAGGGTCCTGGGTTCGATCCCAGTCCAGGGCACGTGCCTGGGGGACTTGATCCCCAGTATGGGACGTGCAGGAGGCAGCCGATCCATGATTCTCTCTCATCATTGATGTTTCTCTCTCCCACACCCTTCCTCTCTGAAAACAATAAAAAAATATATATCTTGAAAAATAAAATATACAGTCTGCTGCTGAAACCGCATGTGAATGCATTTCCACGGCAAAGGGGTCTCTTTGAAAAGGAGAATCTAAAGGGCCGCCCAAAGGTGATGTCCGATACACACATCTGCGTTACAGCAACAGCGGCCCCACCCCCAGGAGTGACCGCCCCCCACGTGCTGGCTGCAGCTGCCCTGCTCGGGGATGATCCCGGGGTTCCCACCCTCACAGACGGCAGCGGAGCCAAACCGTCTCCCCGAAGACCTCAGGCCGACAAACGGCTCCACTTCTCTGACTCCAGCTCTGGCAGGCCCTCCCCCCACCCCCTCCCCGGGTCCCTGTGGGTTTTGACTGACTCCCCAGCACGCTCTGTCCTGGCCCCTCAGCAGACTGGTCTCTGCGATCCAAGAGGAAGTCGGAGCGCCGTGGCTGGCCCTGTCAGGGACCCCCCACACACCCCCCCCCCGGGTGCCCAGGCAGCCTCACCTTCAGGACCTTGAGGTAGGGCAGCCCGTCGGGCCCGTACTTGCTGCCGTTCTTCTCCACGTGCTTGATCCACTGGATGTGGGGCTGGGCATCGCTGTACACTTTGCAGACAAACTCCACGTCGCCCCCGACCACCGTGGAGGCGTTGGCGGGCAGCCCGGCCTGGAGGATGGGCCGGTGCGGGGACCGCTCTGTGGGGAGGGGGGGACGGGAGGGGAGAGGCGGGTGAATGAGCTGTGCTGCCCAGAGGCTGCCTGTGAACTGGAGCCAAAAGGGTCTCGGTCGCTGGCGGTGATGCGGCCAGGGGCCCTGAACAAAGGGACTCAGGGCTCAGACGGCACTGGAGACGGAGAGGAGGCCGTGTGGACGGAGCTGCGGGCGCCCGTGCCACCTGGGGACCCAGGGAGAGTGTTTCCCAGGACGACGAGAAGGGGAACGGCCAGGGCACAGGGACCGTCCTGCATCCACGTGGGGCGACGGTGAGCTTAACCTCACAGGCAGGGGAGCCACGCTCCCGTCACCCCAACGCCGAAACGGCCCCCACACACGGCCCCCCAGCCCGTGTCTGAGCCGCTTCGGGGAGACCTTCCGCGCTTGTTTTTAAAGAAAACAAACCCAGAGCGAGAGCCCCGAGTTACAGGCAGGCGGGCGGCACCAACGCTCTCTCCCCCGGCATTTCCTCGGTGCGAGCACCTTTCTGTCCTCCGTCACCTCCTCCGCAAGCAGTGTGCTCGTGCCAAAGGCTGATACCCAGCCCGTGTTACCCCTGGTTTACTCAGACGTAAACCAGGAAGGGCACCAGCGCCAGGTCCCGGCAGGGCTGACACTGTCTTTTTATTTATTTTCTTGTAAAAACATTTTTTATTGGTTTCAGAGAGAGGAAGGGAGAGGGGGAGAGAGAGAAACAACCACGAGAGAGAGCCATGGACTGGCTACCTCCTGCACGCCCCACACTGGGGATCGAGCCTGCAACCTGGGCATGTGCCCTGACCAGGAACCAAACCCTGACCTCCTGGTTCCCAGGTCGGCGCTCACCACCGAGCCACACCAGCCGGGCTCGACTGTCTTGAGAGAGGCGCCATGCAGGGTGGGCTAGCAACCGCTCCCCTCCGCCCTCGCCTTACGTGTCCCGGGAAAAGGGTGTCAACAGAGGACACCCCTCCAGTCTCGGGCCCGCCCCTCTCCCACTCAGAGGTGCGCAAGCATCTCAGCACCAGGGTCCCCAAGAAGCCGGGACAGAGCCCTGCTGGTGCCTTGTCCGCAGGCCCTGGGAGGACAAGCTCACTGGACCTCCGTCCACAGCAGCACACACCTCGTTCCCGCTTTTCTCAGGTGCTGCCTTCCGGTCACCCACCCGCCGGGACCAGCCTCCCTGCCTCCCCCAGCAGGGCACCGCTGTCTCCAAGGCCACTCAAACAGGAGTCCCCCCGCTGTCCCCGGTGCAGCCTGCCCCGGGGTTGGGAGCACACGTTAGAACGAGAGCTATCGGAGCCTGGCTCCCTCTGAGCCGTTCTGGTTAAAATGTCACTGCGTGCAGGCTGCTGGACATGAGCAAATCAATTTTCCTGCAGAAGCCTATTGAGAGTCTTAAAAAACTTTTCAAAAAGCCAGGCCAGTGTGGCTCAGTGGTTGAGCATCAACCCAGAAACCAAGAGGTCGCCGGTTCAATTCCCCGGGTCGCGGAATCGATGCCCAGGGTGGGGCGTGCGAGAGGCAGCCCATCATGTTTCTCTCGCACAGGCGTTTCTATCTCTCTATCCCTCTCCCCTCCTCTCTCTAAAAAAGCCAGTAAAAACAAACAGATAAAAACCTTAAGAAAACGAACGCGCGCGAGGTTCCTCTTAGCACACCGAGTGCCAGGACCTGCCAGCACGTCAGACACCTGCCCGCGTTTCCACGTGAGAAACAGGATTGCTGGCCCCACGGAGCCACTCATCTGCCCAAACATCACCCCCACTCAGGCCGCACCACGGACCCCGAAGAGGAGGCTCCCAGATTTGGGGGCAGCAGGCTGCAAAGCTGGGAGCCCTGCAGCGCCCGCAGCGCCCTCTGCTTCTGCTAACAGCATCGTGGCCGGTGGTGGGGGTGAGCCTCCTGGGCAGGCCTGGCAGCAGCTGGTGCCCGGGACCCGCTCACGGCTGGCAGGGTGGAGTCTGGGTAACCCTGGCCAGCCCCGGCCCCAGAGCCACGTCCATGCACACCTGCCCCTGGGCTGGAGACCGTCAGCCGGCTTGTCAGCCAGCCTCCTCGCACCGGGCACCTCCGCGAGGCGTCCACGTGGGGCCCGTCCGCTCCGGGGCTCGGTTTCCCGCCTCTGCGCCCGTGTTTGGTGTTCAGAGGTCAGTGTTTACCGTGGCCCCACACACTGATGCTTGGACACAAAGGAACTCTAAAACCCTACACGTCCCAGCAGCCCGGTCAGCGGACACCCAGCAGCCTCGTCTCCCTTACGCACGCTTGTCCCTCATAAATCTTTTCACAAGCAAACACTGTGTGGCGCCGGCCCCGGTGCCCGGAACAATGGGCGCTTTCATGGCCGGCACCCCGGCCGCGCCAGGCCGCGGCAGGCGCTGACTCACCGGGCTGCCGGCAGGGCCGCGCCAGGGCCGCGGCTCCCCCGCTGTGTCTTTAGAAAACGCCGGCCCGGTGCGTGCTGCTGCTCTCACACAGGACGGCAGCCAGCACCGCACACCGGCCCCCGATGCAGCCTGCCCGCGCCCTCGCCTTCCACAAACACCCCCGGCCTCTCTCACTTCGGCCGGGATGGGAGGGATGGGAGCGGCCCGTCAGGGAAACCGCCCCCTCCGAGCTCCTGACAGCTGCCTTCCTTCGCAGAAAACGAAACCAGGGACCGCGCCGCGAGAATGTTTTCAAACAGCCGGGAGGCCTCCCCTCCCTCCGCTCCTCCACATCAGGCTTTGATTTCCGTCCCAACCGCGCTCTCTGCCCCAAACGTCCTGGACAAGGTCCCGGGTGCCAGCATCTGCATGGGGCGGGCGCCCCCCCTCCCCCCCTCTCCCCTCCCTTCTCCTCCCCTTTTTCTCCCTCCCTCCTCCCCTCCCCCTCCTCCCTCCCCCTCCTCCCCTTCTCCATACTTCCCTCCCCCTTCCTCCCCCTCTCCCTCCCCCCTGTCCTCCCCCTCCTCCTCCCCCACCCCCGCCCCCAGTGGGCGCCATCAGACCCTCCACCAGTGATCACTCCCAGGGGATGACAGCAGCGGGGCTCCTGTTCTAACTTCTGAAAAACCGGGGTGAATGCTGGGAGCAGCCGGCAGCTGGGGGAGGGGGCCGGGCAGCAGACACAAGCAGGTGAGGTGGCCCCCACAGCTGGGCCGGGGGGCACAGGGCAGGGCCGGGGGCACGAAGGCCCTCCAGCAGCTCAGGTGCCCCCCCCGGGACTCCACACAGCACTGGAGAACGGACCCTCCGTCTGCCACGCTGTGGGGCAGCCAATAGGAAGACTGTCAGTGGCTCTGGCCGACGTGGTTCAGTGGCTACAGCAGCAGCCCTCGTACTGAAGGGTCCCGGGTTCTATTTCGGTCAAGGGCATGTACCTCCGCTGCAGGTTTCCCTGGCCCTGGCCCGAGTGCATGCAGGAGGCAACCAATCCAGGTGTCTCTGCCACATCGGCGTGTCCCTCTCTGCCCCTCTCCCTCCCGCTCTCTAAAAATCAATGGAAAAATAACCTCGGAGGAAGGTTAACAGAACAAAAAAGAAAGGTTGCTCAGTGAGTTTCTCTGGAAGAGAGGACGAGCACAGCTCGCTCACCTCTCCTCCCTCCACGGGAGGCACCGGGCGAGGCGAGGCCCTGCCCGTGGTCCGACTCTCCGGCATTCGGGGGAAACGGGTCCTGCTTCGGGGCGGGGCGTGAGCGTGTGTGGCAGGCAGGTGAGCCGACCAGCCCCTCACCTGCGTCTCTGCGGTGGCTGTTACACAGGAAGAGGCTGGGCTCTGCGGTTCGGGGCCAGGGCCCGTGGGGGATGGGAGCAGAGGCCCCGAGGCCCCGTGTGAATTCCAGATGGAGGCGGAGGGAAGGCAGCCGGAGGGCGCGGCCGCCGCCATGGGACAGTTGGCTGCACGGCTGGAATGAGGTTCCACCAACTACACGCAGAGTAAACAGGCTGCAGGCTGGGAGACGGCTCTCGCACCTCCCCGCGCCCCCCGCCCCCGCGGCCCCCTCCCCTCACGTCCCTCTCCCCCTGGCGCCGCGCCCCCCCCCCCCCCCCGCACCTCCCTCTCCCCACACCCTCAGCCCCTCGTCAAGGGCTCCAGTGAAGCCTTTTCTAAAGCAGGAGGCCGAGCGGCCAGGAGTCTAAACATCGAGACTGATTCACTCTCAAGTCCTGCAGAGAGAGAGGCCTGAGTGGCAGGGAATGGATCCTGGCTAACTGGCCACCAGAACCCTATAGATCTGATCTTTGGCTCAGACGCGGCCGAGGCCATAAGAGCCGCCCCGAGCAGAGAGCCTCGTGTGGCCGGCCGGGAGGCCACGGGGAGAGCCAGGCTCTGAGTGACCCTGTGACTTCAGGCCCCGGGCGGCTGGTTCCCTCGGCATCGGTCTCTAACGCCTTCTCCCCGACACCCACGGCCGCGCAGCACCGTCTCCCGGACAGGAGCCCCCGGGACCCCGCCCGAGCGCCCCTCGTGGGTCCGCACCAGCCCGCCTCCGCTCTCGGGCCCCGTTCACCTACGGAGGCGGCGCAGCCCGCCAGCCTGTCCGCACACCACCGTCCGCTTCACCCGTCCTCTAGCCCAGCCGCTCAGCAACTCCGCTGAGGAGGCGGCGCTGGGCGGCCGGAGGACGAGGGAGGACCCCAACTCACCGCCCAGCCCGGCCTGTCCTCTCCCCCGACCTAGCAGGCGGCGGGGGCCCTTGTCAGGCACACGCAAGACACACGCAGCCTGGCTCAGAAGGAACAGGGCCCCGTCCCACGTTAGGAGGCCGTCCCGGTGCCCGCGTGAGCCCGGAGAGCGCGGACGGCGGCCCTCCGTCCCAGTGCCAGCACGGGCCAGGAGAGCGCGGACAGCGTGAGCCCGGAGAGCGCGGAGCCCGGAGAGCGCGGACGGTGGCCTCTGTCCCGGTGCCGGGAAGCGAGGACAGCGGCCCTCAGGGGGAGGAGGGAGACTCACCCACGACATCCAGGTGGTAGGTGTGGTTGATGGAGCCGCACTCGTTCTCCACCACGCAGGTGTAGTTGCCCTTGTCGGACGGCACCACACTCTCCATGATCAGGCTCCAGTGCTGGTTGCGGACCTGCGAGGCGGGAGCAGAGGCGGTCAGTCCGCGGCCCCCGCTCGGGCCCGGGCTGCTGTCTGGGGTTAAACAGTCGGGGGCGATGAGGAAGGTCGGGGTCTCCTGAAGCTGCCCGGCCGGCGTGGCTCAGGGGTTGAGTGTCGGCCTAGGAGCCAGGAGATCAGGGTTCGGTTCCCGGTCAGGGCACAGGCCCGGGTTGTGGGCTCCCTCCCCAGTGGAGGGTGAACAGGAGGCAGCCGGTCCGTGATTCTCTCTCATCACTGATGTTTCTCCCCCTCTCCCTTCCTCTCTGAAATCAGTAAAATCATATTTCAAAAAAGAAACAGCATTCTGAGGAAACTCCATGCTGTCTTCCGGAGCGGCTGACCCGACTGCATTCCCACCAGCAGCGCCCGAGGCTGGGCTCTTCTCAACCAAACAGCCAGCGATGCACACAGACCGGGTCCGAGCAGCCGGTCACAGACCCCAGCCCCTGCCTGGCCGAGGATGCTGCCGGTCACGGGGCTGATGGCGGACAGCAGGCTCACCCGCAGGCGAAATGAAACAGATCCCGAGGCCTCGGACGGACAGCCGAGCGGGTCTGTGCTCCGGGCTCGTGGAGACCTCTCTCAGTCCCGGCTGGGCCACAGCCTGGCAGCCGAACCACGAGAGGTGAGGTCCCCTCACAGGCAGTCGGGCATCTTCTGCAGAAAACTCAGGGGCTGTTCTGAAGGAGAGGGGCGGGCGCTGGCTTTCCCAGGGCGACTAAAATTCCACCCAGCCCGGCCGGTGGGACTCAGCTGCTGAGCATCAGCCTAGGAACCAGGAGGTCAGGGCACAGGCCTGGGCGGCAGGCTCGATCCCCAGTGGGGGCATGAAGGAGGCAGGCAGTCCACAATTCTCTATCATCATTGATGATTTTCCCCCTGTTCCTCTCTCCCACTCTCTGAAATCAATGAAAATGTGTGTGTGTGTGTGTGTGTGTGTGTGTGTGTGTTTTAATAAGTAAATAAAGCTCAGCCCACATTCCAGCCCTGGCCGCTGACCTGGAGCCGCCAGCCTGGAGCATGAAGCAGCGGTAAGCTCCCCGGCTCAGCTCTGGCGAATGGGCCTCGACAAGACCCCCTCACCCCCCACAAGCGCTCAGGGTGCCAGGGAGGGGACGCCCCGTCTCTGAGCAGCCAGACCTGGGGCGGGCGACGTGGGGTGAAGCCACAGGCCCGGCCTCCCCGAGCCCGTAATCCCGCCCGCAGCCCGCGGTAAATACCGGCCTCTGAGCCGCTGCTCAGATGTCACGCCGGGAGCCCATAATCGTGGCCACGGCCGAGCCTGGACCCCGTCCAGCCCACCGCGTCTTCCCAGAGCCGGGACCCAGACTTGGCACAGGGCATGTTCCAAATGGAGCCGAACCCCCACGGGCAGGGGCACGGCCTGCCTCTGCCCAGGACGGGAGCCACGGAACCCCGGACCGGCCCAGCCCGTCTCCCCCGGGGCCTGGCGATCCCTGCCCCCGCCTGGACGCGGACGTCCGGGGGGCGCCCACGATGTTGTAAAAGTGTACGTTCACATGGACCCGTGGTCGGCAAACTGAGGCTCTCAGGCCACATGTGGCTCTTTGGCCCCTTGAATGTGGCTCTTCCACAAAACACCACAGCCCGGGCAAGTCTATTTTGAAGAAGTGGCGATCGAAGAAGTTTAAGTCTAAAAAATGTGGCTCTCCAAAGAAATGCCAATTGTCGTCCTGTTGATATTTGGCTCTGTGGACGAATGAGTTTGCCAGCCACGGGCTTAGAGCATGCTTTCAGGACAAGCACACGGACCCCGGGCTCTGCCTCACAGACATGCTGCCCCAAGGATGGTGTCTGTCCTCCCGCAGCGGCTCCCGCCTCGCGTCACACACGCCAACCAGATCTACGCGCGTGGCGCTCCCCACGTGGGGGCCCTGGAAGCCACCAACGGGGGGGGGGGGGGGGGGGCTGTGTGGTCGTGCGTGCTGGATGGGCCCCCAACAGTCGTGGCTTCATGGGAAGCTACGAGCAGTAACTCCCTGAAGGTGGGGAGCGGAGGCACAGGACGTGGGGAGTGTTTTGGGGGGCTTGTTTATTGTTGTGAATCTCACTCAAGGATCTTTTTCACCGCTCTTTAGAGAAAGCCCACGGAGACGAGACAGAAACATCGACGTGAGAGACCCACGGGTTGGCTGCCTCCTGCACGCACCCAGACCCAGGCCAGGGACGGAGCCTCACCCAACGTACTTGCCCTTGCCCGGAATCCAACCCGGGACCCTTCCGTCTGCAGGCCGACACTCTATCCACTGGGCCACACCGGCCAGGGTGGTGCTGTTTTTTAACATTCTGTTTCCACACCACAGTTCCGTGCGAGCCACCATTCCCACAAAAGGGTACGCTCCTCACCACGTGTCTGTCTGAATCCCCCGCTCTCTGGCTTCCCTGCCGTCGGCACAAAGGCAGGCACACTGGCCCGGAGCAGGGAGGAGGGGATGCAGACCGAGGAGCTGAGCTCATTAACACGCGGGACATGCAAATGAGAGCAACAACGAGGCTGTTTTTCACCGCTGACGAGCCAGGATTAGACAGATCAGCGCACGAAGCAATCATGGAGAGAAAGAGCCGCAAACAAGAATGGAGACGAGCTGCAGAGCCTGGCCAGTCCCAGGCTTTCCCCGACCAACACTTCGAGGCCGAACACCGCGGACAGGAGCGCGTGGCCCGAACCCTCGCCCTGTGGGACAAGAGCCTGGTTCTGCCCGCACCCCACACCCGTCACCACGGAGACAAAAGGCGGCTCAGACAGGTTTCCCCGGGTGCTTGTCACCTGGATCCCCCGGGGTGCCCGTCACCCCCTCCCCAGCTACCTCCAGGGGACAGCTGGGAATGTGGGCTTAGCTAAGGAGGAAGACTCCAAAACACAAAGGCGAAAGGTCAGAGTGTGGCTTCCCCGTGGCAAAGCGGCCCAGACGTTTCCAAACAGCCAGGTGTGCGATAAGCAGCAGTAAACACGCAGGAGCCGGGAGGCACGCGGGCTCCGTGCCCAGCCGCTGTGCCAGCAACACGCCTGCCTTCCTCCCATCGGCGAGGCGCGGGGGACAGCCCCCAGCCTCACCATCACAGGCGCCCCACACACTGAACTCAACACAGACCAAGTGTGGTCAGGGCGCACGACCCCTCACGGCCGGAGCCACGCCCGGGCCCAGGCCCCCTCCCGGACGTGCGTGCGTGAGCGGGTGACACGTGTCATGGGCGGGGCGCTTGGGGCTGCAGATGGGAGCCAACGCCTGTTTGACCGTGATCACCAAGGCGTTTGCTTTGCGGGAGGTGCCCCCGGAGCAGGGCTGGGCGAGTCCGGCCCCCAGACGCGGGAGCTCCCCGCCTCCCCGCGCCGCCCTGCTCTCAGGGCCTGGGCGTGGGCGCGAAGGCCGTGCCCTGCAGGCGCTCAGAGAGGAGCCTGGGCAGAGAGCCAGCAGGGCGCCCGCTGCCTTTTGAATTTAACTTTGAAAATCCCCACGCCTGCCCAGTGGGTGTGGCTCTGTGGCCGAGGCCTAGTGAGGGCTCAGGCCCAGGCGCGGGCGCGGGCCCTGCTGGAGAGTGTGTGGGAGCGGCCGATGGGTGTTTCTCTCTGTCCCTCTGCCTTCCTCTCGCTCTGAAAAGCCGTGAAAAACTCTTAAGAAGAAGAAGATGGTGTTTACATGGCTTTTTCCCCGGAGGCGCGCCCGTGGCCTCTCCGCTCCCCGCGGCGAGTGCGTGGCCTGAGCCACGGCTTCTGAGGGCCCGGGAGGGAGCTGGGGCGGAGGCAGCCTGTTGGTCACCTCGGCGCCCGCCGGCCCTCCTGCGCGAAAGTGCAGTAACTGCTCGGGGTCCATGAAACGTCCGCCTGTGGAGGGAGGCGGTCCCGGTGAAAATGGCCGCTGCGGCTTCGAGACTGCACTCAGGTCGGGGGCCAGGCGGGCGGGGCCCGTGTTCGTGACGACCCCCGGGCCTCCTGGTTTTGGAGAAGCAGACGTTTGTGTGACCTCGGGAGGTCCCGGCTCGCCGCCCGGGGGGGAGGGGGGGGGGCCTGACAGTGCAGGGCTCACACCCTCGGGGACCACGTGGCCCCGGAGATGGACGGTCTCTGTCTTCCCCCTGCAAGTCCCAGCAGCCTCGGGGGCTCCGGGAGGTCTGCCTCCCGCTCCCCACGCTGAACGTCCCCCTCCACTGCGGCCACGCCCTCACGGGACCCAGGCCTGTGCCTCCGACAGGGTGACCCCAGGCCGCTCACACCGCGGCCACAGCCTCCGCCCCCCGAGAAGGCCCAGCCGGGCAAGAAACCCCCCCCAGCCCTGGTGCCCTGACGGGAATCGAACTCTCACCTCCTGGTTCCTAGGCTGATGCTCAGCCCCTGAGCCATACATTTTAAAGTCCTCCTTCTCCATACGGAATAACGTGGAGAGCCTACATCGCTCACTCTGAGGTACCCTCCCCCAAACTCAGCCCGGAAACCTCCCGTCTCCCCACCCCAAGTCTCCCCAAGACTGACCGACATCGGCTTCCCTGCAGGGCCACGCACACCTCTGACCAGGGGACCCCGTGAGCGGACGGAGGGACCGAGGCCTGGCGGGCTCCACGGGCACCTCCAGGGATGGCTGTCCACCGGGGAGCGAGGGGCAGGACTCGGGGCACAGGCGGGGGCGCGGCTCAGAGCCCTCGCGGATGGAGGACGGAGGGCGGGCAGACTCCTCTCCCGAGGGACAGTCCGCCGGGCCCCGACCAGGCTCACACTGCCCTGCTCAGCCCGGCAGCTGCCCTCAGGCGCTGAGGTGGGTGCCGTCTCCGTTTATAGACCATAAAGCGCATAGAGAACAGACTCCACTTCCAGCCCGTCTGCTCTTAAACCGCGTCCCGTGCAGCACCGGGCCAGGGGGCTGTGCTTCAACATGCACGCGTGGCCAGGCTCACCCACGTGTGCTTCCGCAGCAGACACGGAAACCACCGATGACGATCACGGCCAGGCCGGTCCCGGGAGCTCCCGGCGCCTCAGAAATTAACGAACAGACCACACGCGGCCGGCGTACCTTATAGCCCCGATGAGGGCAGACCCGGCCGGCGTACCTTATAGCCCCGATGAGGGACACGGCCAGGCCTGTCCCGGGAGCTCCCGGCGCCTCGGAAATGAACGGCGTACCTTGTAGCCCCCGATGCGGTGCTCCTGGCGGAACTCCTTCCCGTTCTTCAGCCAGCGCATCGTGGGCGTGGGGTTCCCGCCGGCCGGGCAGCGGAACTTGACCGTGTTGGCGGCGGGCACCGCGTGCAGCCGCTTCTCCATCTTCTCGGTGCTGGTCCAGTAGGGCGCTCCTGTGCGGGACAACGGACAGCGTGGGCGGGCGCACGGCCAAGGCCAGCAGAGCCGGGGTGAGGCCGGCCTTAGCCTGGCCCCTGACCCGGCTGAGTCCCGGGGATGGCCTGCTGAGTGTTTGTCTTTTACCGCTTTGGTTAGCCCTCCCCCGGGATGCTTTCCCATGGATGTTAGAGAGAGCGGAGGGAGAGGGAGACAGAGAGAAACATCGATGAGAGAGACAGTTCTACCTGCACGTTGAGCAGGTAGCTCAACCGGAGGCGACGGAGCCAATGTCCTGGGAAGCTGCCCCTCCGAGTCCCTCCAGCTCGACCCTTCCTTCCTGGGACCTCCCTCGCAGCAGACACTGACTCCGTCCACAAGCGGGAGGATCAGAGGACTGACTCTGACCCTGAGGTTTAAACGTAACGAGAAGACGGGGGCTGCTGCGCCTGCCTACGAGCCGCACGAGTCCCAAGGCCGACGTCCACGGTTTACGGTCTCCTCCCGAGACCAGAGAGAGGCTCAGCCGAGCTCGCGGGAGCCTGGCATGGTGTTACCAGCGGCCCAGCGCCGGCCTCGGGGCCCTCGGGCCCAGCGGCGGCCGGGACCACGTCACCCGGCAGCTAAGTGATTTGATCAAGGTCACCGGGCGCGAGGCCGGCGGGGCTGCCCGAGGCCCCAGCTCCCCCAGCAGCGCCCTCTCCTCCCCAGCTGCCCTCTGACCTCTGCCATGGTAACTAAGTCAGAAGTTCACCGTTTACGTGAGCTGTGGACACTGAGGGCTGCCAACTGTGTGTTTATTGATGCAAAACTAAAAAAGAAAAAAACACAGCCTGTTTCAGCTCCTAGATTAAGTCTCCCAGCTCCCTAAAGCTCCACTAAGGCCCGTGCCTAAGTCTGTAATCAGGCCTTTAAAATACCACTCATCGGGGCATCTGAACGCCCTGGGCCCAGGGGGAGGCCTGCCCGGAGGCCCTGCCCCTCCATCTCTGTTCTCCGTCTTTCAGGAACTAAGAGAAATAATCTACAAAACGCGGAGATGGGAGTGAGGGTGTGTGTACGGGGGAGGGGGGCTTCAGCCGAGAAATCTCATTAAAACAATGAACTTGCTGACCAGTGAGACCGTCAATAAGAAAAACATTAGGCAAGTTACCCACATGTGAACGCCGGAGTCCCCGGGGAGGTCGACCAGCTGCCCCGTGGGAGCTCCCAGGATCTGCCTTCAGAAGAACCCCGGTGCCCACTGAGCATTAACCCATGAACCAGGAGGCCAGGGTTCGACCCCCGGTCAGGGCACAGGCCCGGTCAGGGCACAGGCCCGGGTTGAGGGCTCCATCCCCAGTGCGGGGCGTGCAGGAGGCAGCTGATCTGTGATTCTCTCTCACCATTGATGTTTCTATGTCTCTCTCCTTCCCCCTTCCTCTCTGACGTCAGTAAAAATATATTTTTAAAAAAAGAAGAAGAAAACCCTGCAGTTGCTGGCGAGGCCGTGTGCCCAGAGGGGCCTGAGGAGGCAGCAGGACTGGTCGTGGGAGAACGGGGGAGCGTTCATTCCACAGGAGAATTCCGAGGCGATCAGGGCGCCTGTGGAATGCAGTTTTGTTTTGTTGTTTTGTTGTTTCAATTCTTAGAAACGCACACAGAAGGAAGAAGCCAGCATTTGCCGAGAAATGACCTCGACCAGGCGGCAGGCCGACTGGAGCGACGGGGCTGCACGCCGCATCAGCATTCTCATCACCGGAGGATCGCGATCTCGGCCAAGCCCCTCCCGACAGCGCGGCCTCGCTCCCGCCATGGGCTCGGCGTCGGCCACGGTCCCGCAGGCACAGAACCAGACAGAACCACCCGGTCTCTCTCCGCGCGACGGAGGAGCCGCTGCGGGCAGGGATCTGAGTGCAGCTGCCTCGCTCCACGCTGGCCTGCGTCCTCGCGACCGCCCCGAGGACAGAGCCTCCAGCTCTTCAGAAACCACTGCGTACACACACGGAGGCGATGAAACTCCCCCCGAACACGCACATACGTGTCTCCTTACTCAGCCCAGAACAGGACCCAGTCATGCCTTCCCGCGCTAACGTGCACGGGAACCTAAGCCCTCCGCCTGGACGCCCTTTGAAAACCAGCATCCGAAACGGCCTTTCCGTCCCGAAGGTCGGCCTGGCGGCGGGCGGTGAAGGTCACGGGCGGCTCTGCGCGCGGAGCGCCCAGCGCGGGGGAGACCTGAGTCACCAGCGAGTCTGTGGGGGGGACCTGGCCCAGAGGGCGGGGAAGTCAGACCAGCCCATCAGCCCCCAGGGCTCTGCAGCCTGGGGTTTCCACGGCGACAGAGGCTGGTGTGAACGCGGGCGGGTGGTCAAAGCCTTGGGACCCCTGAGGAAGGACGTGGGGCTCTGCCGGTCTCCGGGGAAGGTCCCGCCCAGCGCCCACATGTGGCGGGAAGGCCCGTGGACCTGCCTCTCCCCGATGGGACGTCTGTGTCGAGTGAGATCCCTGAGAGACGTGGGCGAAGCCTGGGCCCCACAACGCACTCACTCCGTGCCCAGGCGGCTGCGGGGACAGGCAGGCCCGAGACACGCGATAGCACGCGTGAAGTAAGAACGGAGCCCGATCCGGAAAACCTGGCGGCTTGGGGGAAACCAGGAGACCGGCCTGGCTCCGGCGGATGAGGGAGAAGGGAAGACGGACGGGAATATTGGCATCACGCCTACGGAGGTCCATCGGCTGGACCGACACCCCTCGGGCCAGGGCCCACGTTCGACCTTCCTCCCTTCGTTTCTGACGGTTCGTTTTGCCACTGTACCACGCTTTCCAGATCTAAGAAGAACTACCACGCAGATAAGCCTGCCTTTTTTATAGTTAACCTTCAAAGTCAGTTAGACAGCCTTCGCGCAAACTGGCGGAGGGAAATCGATAGGCTGCCCCCCCGCAAACATGCAGACATGTACATTGTAATAGCTCAACTGGCATTTCTTCCTCTTCAGACTTAACCCCCCGGAGCTGACAATTACTCAGGCTGTGTCCACATTCTGGGGGGACACCCTGCATTTTAGGCCACAAGACACAGACCTGACACCCACCTGCCAGGAAAGAGAAGACTCTTCAGGAAGCTGGGCCCGTCCCCCTCAGCACGGGGTCAGGGGGCACCGTTCTCAAACTTCCCGGGAGAGGAACCCTCAGACACGCGCGCGCGCGCGCGCACACACACACACACGCGCGCATACACACGCACACACACGCACACACACATACACGCGCGCGCACGCACACGCACACATACACACACACACCCACACGCACGCACACACGCATACACACACACACACACACACACACACACACATGCGCACGCACACCCCGGCATTTCCCGACGACCAGGAGCTGCTCGGAGGATCGCACTGGACACTCGGGGTTCCCGGGCTGAAAAGGGGAGACCTCGGTGCTTCTACCGTCCTCCTGTCGCCGGCAGGTTTGGCACCGGAGGGGGCAGAGGCGTTCTAGCGGCGGCAGCCCCGTCCCCGCCTCGCCCACGGCCCGGCCCCGGCCCCGGCCCCGGCCCTGCTGGTCCCCAGGCCACAGCTGGGCCCTCCCACCGCCCTCCGCACCTGGAATCAGAGCGGCCTAATCACACCAACAGATGGCGGGCCGGGCCGCCGGGAGCCCTATCGCGTTCAATCGCCTCTCACGTTTCATAGCGTCTCTCCCGGGACAGCTGACACCGCCCTAATCGCCAGGCCCCGCGTCGGGGCAGGCTGGTGTCATCCGAGAGCTAATTACACAGAGCCGTGGCCGGGCCGAGGCGCGGCGGCTCCTTCAGCGCCCTGGCGTTCTCGCGAGGGGGCCGCACTCCGGCCGCCACTCCGGCCCGTCCATGCTAACGGCGCTGGGCACTGGGCACTGGGCACTGAACGCTGGGTACTGAGCGCTGGGCACTGGGCACTGAGCACTGGATACTGAGCGCTGGGCGCTGGGCACTGAGCACTGGATACTGAGCGCTGGGCACTGGGCACTGGGCGCTGGGTACTGAGCGCTGGGCACTGGGCACTGGGCGCTGAACGCTGGGTACTGAGAGCTGAGCACTGGGCACTGGATACTGAGCGCTGGGCACTGAGCACTGGGCACTGGGCACTGAGCACTGGGTACTGGGCACTGGGCACTGAGCACTGGGTACTGAGCACTGAGCACTGGGCGCTGGGCACTGAGCGCTGGGTACTGGGCACTAAGCACTGAGCGCTGAGTACTGAGCACTGGGAATTAAGCACTGAACACTGGGCACTGGACACTGAGCACTGGGTACTGAGCGCTGGGCACTGGGCGCTGGGCACTGAGCACTGGGTGCTAAGCACTGAGCACTGGGTACTGGGCAATGGGCACTGAGCGCTGGGTACTGAGCACTGGGCACTGGGCGCTGGGCACTGAGCGCTGGGTACTAGGCACTGGGCACTGAGCACTGAATGCTGGGCACTGGGTACTGGCTACTGGGTACTGAGCCATGGGCACTGGGCACTGAATGCTGGGCGCTGGGCACTGGGCACTGAGCACTGGGCGCTGGGCACTGGGCGGGCATTGAGCAGCGGGGCTGGCTCAGGATCAAAACCTGGAAGTCTGCCCTGACAGGTGTGGCTCAGTGGATAGAGCGTTGGCCCGCAGACCAAAAGGTCCCGGTTTGATTCCGGTCAAGGGCATGCACCTCAGTTGCAGGCTCCTCCCCAGCCCAGACCCTGGTCGGGGTATAGGTGGGAGACAACCATTGATGTGCTTCTCACACATCGATGTTTCTCTCTGTTTCCCTCTCCCTTCCACTCTCTCTAAAAATCAACGGGAAAATATCCTCAGGTGAGGATTTTCTTTAAAAAAGAGGAAAACCCAGAGGTCTGTGGCCGGCAGTCCTTCTGAATCAGAGACAGGGATTCCGTCTGCCCGGCCCACTTGTTACGTAACCTCCACCTCGCTGTTACACAGTGTTATTTCCCCAGGCTGGGATCAGCACACCGATCTAAGAGCAGGCCCGGTGCTGATCGCCAGGGCAACGCCACCACAGCCGAGCTGGTGCAGCCAGATGCCCCCCAACCAGTGGCCATGACACCCCATGCGGGCACTGCCTCGGAGCCGGGAACAGCGGGGCCACCCGGGCGCGGGCTACGGAGCTGGGACCGGACAGGCCGCAGGCCCACAGCGGAATCCCAGCTTCCTGATCGGAGCTTTTCTGTTCAGTGAAACGGGACAAGCTCTCCTGTCCGCCCCATCAGGTCGTGGGGGGCCCCGACGGAGCGGCCAGCAGGCACAGAGCCCGCCCGGACAGACCTCACCGAGGCCGCAGCGTCTCTCGCGGTCTCCCCTGTGGAGCCAGAGCGCCGACGGGAGCAAGCGATGTCCTCCGAGGTGCAGGCTTTACTGTGACCACAACAGCCTGGTCAGCAGCGGCTGCGGACCGCCCCTGCCGATCGCCAGGGACCCGCTCACGCACCCGCCACCCGCGCAGGAGCAGCTCCCGAGCTCGGGCGCCACTGCCTTCAGCAGAACGGCGCTCACAGCCTTTCCCTCCGCAGCGCGAGGCTCACCTTCTGCGGCTGCAGAGCACCTGGCGGGCTGAAACGCCGGTAAGATGCCTCAGCGCCGCCCAGGCCCGTGGTGGGCAAACTGCGGCTCTCGAGTCACGCTTTCCCGCTCTGTGGAAGAATGAGTTTGGCGGCCACTGACCTAGACTCTCGACTCCAATCATCACAGGCTGCTGTTGTTCCTTGTGATGAAGCCCCTATCCCACGGTGGGCAAACTCATTCGTCCACAGAGCGGCAAGCCACGGCTCCCGAGTTGCCTGTGGCTCCAGAGCCGCAGTTTGCCGACCACTGGCCCAGATCACCCCTTTTCTTTTCTTTTATTGACTTGAGAGAGGAAGGGAAAGGGAGGGAGAAACACCCTGCAGGCTCCCTCCTGGGGATGAGCCTGCCACCCGGGCGTGCCCCGACCGGGGATGGAACTGAGACCTCCCGGTTCATGGCCTGATGCTCAACCCCTGAGCCACCCTGGCCAGGCCCAGACCACCCTCCTCCTCGCAGGGTGTTTTCACAGCGCCCGTGGCCTCTACCCACAAGATGCCACGGCCCCTCCCTCCCCTGTGCGACCACCCAGCGTGGCCGCGTGGCCCCGGGGAGGCACAAACCCGCAGGGGAGGGACAGACCCGCGGGGCCCGCCACGCGCCCCCACCGTGACAGAGAGCCGGGCTGCGGCGCCGAGCGGCTCGGCTCCGGAGTGAGACGCCCCAGGACAGAGGAGGCGGGGAGAGAGGCTCAGGCGGAAAGAAGAGGCGGACAGTGAGAGGTGCAGACTCAGGTTTATTCTCAGCCGGAAGCGGGAGAGCGGGCACAGCGAGAGGGCGGGGGCGTCGCGGAGCGGCGGTGGAGGCGGTGGGAGCGGCGGCTCCGGGCGGCGTTACTTACGCTTGTGGCTGTTCTCACTGACAAAGTCCTCGGAGCCGTCCCCATCGTCCTCGTCGTCCCCGGAGGAGATGGCGTCTGCGAGAGAACACACTCGTGTCTGTGCGAGCCTGGGGCGCCGCCCGACGGGTCCCCGGGGCCGGGACGCTGACCGCCCGGGGCCGGCCGGGCCCTCCGAGGCCCGGCTCTCCTCGCCCGCGGACTCGGTCTGGCTCACGATCCTGTGTTTCCTGCACCGGTTGCCCACGGGACAGGACCGGGCCCGGAACACCGGAGTCTGAGCCTCTGACAGTGCCCCAATTCTCCGATTCACTCAACCCCAGCTGCCTCCGGCCAGACCCTGGGTGCTCAGGGCCCCTCTGGGAAGGCATTGGGCCCTTAAGCTCGCAGCCTCCCTGAGGCTCTGCCCACTCCCCAATGTTCTGAACACAAAGCTCTGAGCGCGGCCACTGAGCCAGAGGCCAGGCAGCCCCCTGGCTGCGGGTAAACACCCGGGAGAGACGCTCCATGTCCGACCAAATGAATCCGAGAACACCAGCATCCAGATCTCAATTCCGTTCAAAGTGCCAAGCACACAAGATGGGGTGGGGGAGGGAGGGGGGAGGGGGAGGGGAAGGGGAAGGAGGCTTCGTCTCACAAGACAAGCACGTGTGCCTGTGAGAGCCAGTCATTTTGTTGTTAATCCTCCCCCGAGGGGATTTCCCTTGTTTTTTTGTGTTTTTTTGTTTGTTTTTTAATATATTTTATTGAGTTTTTACAAAGAGGAAAAGAGAGGGATAGAGAGCTAGAAACATCGATGAGAGAGAAACATCCATCAGCTGCCTCCTGCACACCCCCTACTGGGGATGTGCCCGCAACCAAGGTATTGTACATGCCCTCGACCGGAATCGAACCTGGGACCTTTCAGTCCGCAGGCCGACGCTCTATCCGCTGAGCCAAACTGGTTTCGGCTGAACATTGGTTTCTAGAGATGAGAAGGAGGGGGAGAGACAGAGAGAGAGAAACATCGACGGGAGAGAGACACATCGAAGGGTCGCCTCCCGCACACGCCCAGACCAAGGCACAGGATCAAGCCCAGGACCCTTCAGTCCACAGGCCCACACTCTAACCACACGCCGGACAGGGTGAGAATCCCGTCATTTCTAATGGCCAGCCTCCCTGGTCCCCAAAAAGAATTTCAAAAGCGGGCCAATGGCCCACGGAAGCTCTGTGCCCGGATCCCCAGCAGGTCCCGCCTCCGAGCCTCGGGCCCAATAAAACACTCCCCAGAGCCCTGGCCGCCTGGCCCCGCGGAGAGCGGCGACCTATGAACCAGGAGGTCAGGGTTCAATTCCCGGTCAGGGCACAGGCCCGGGCTGCGGCTCCATCCCCAGAGTGGGCCACGCAGGAGGCGGCCGATCCGTGGCTCTCTCATCGTGGATGTCCCTCTCTCCCTCTCCCTTCCTCTCTGACATCGACAGAAATGTACAAACTTTTAAATGTCACCCAGAAAGCGCCTCGCAGCGGGGTTTTCACCCAGAAAGCGCCTCGAAGCAGAGACGGCGGGGCCGAGGCCACTCACCTGTGACATTGACCATGAAGTAGGCGGTCTCGCTGTCCTGCGTCCTGGCCCCCGTGCAGGCGTAGAGGCCAGAGTCCCGGGGCGTGGCGCCCCGTATCTGCAGGTACTCCCCAATGAGCACCGTCCTATTGCTGGGCCCCACGTGCACCCCGTCCTTCGTCCAGCTGATGCGGGCGGCGCCGCCCAGCCGGCAGCGCAGCTCCAGCGCCTCCCCGGGCGCGGCCACGTACACGTCGGGCTGGGAGATGTGGTATTTGGTGGGCGGCTCTGCAGGGGGGAGAGGAGCAGAGAGCAGCGGAGAGGAGGCGGAGAGGAGGTGAGAGCAGGTGAGAGCAGCGGAGAGGAAGAGGAGAGAACGTCCGACAAGGTCAGTGGAGGCCCCGTGTCCCAGGAGAGCAGGTCTCGTTGGCAAAGGGCCCCGGCGGGCTGGCCTCTCCAGCCATCCCAGGAGCCAGCACCCCCAGGAGCCAGCCCCCCAGAGAGCCAGCCCCCCAGAGAGCCAGCACCCCCAGGAGCCAGCCCCCCAGAGAGCCAGGACCCCCCAGGAGCCAGCACCCCAGAGAGCCAGGACTCCCCAGAGAGCCAGCACCCCCAAAGAGCCAGTACCCCTCAGAGAGCCAGCACCCCCAGAGAGCCAGGACCCCCCAGGAGCCAGCACCCCAGAGAGCCAGGACTCCCCAGAGAGCCAGCACCCCCAGAGAGCCAGGACCCCCCAGGAGCCAGCACCCCAGGAGCCAGCCCCCCACAGATCCAGCATCCCCAGAAGCCAGCATCCCAGGAGCCAGCACCCCCAGGAGCCAGCACCCCAGGAGCCAGCACCCCAAGGAGCCAGCACCCCAGGAGCCAGCACAAGCCTCGGGCAGGGACCCAAAGGAGCACCTGCAGAAGCTGCCCCCACAGTGACCACACGCAGGCTCGCCCCGAACCCGAGGCCCAGACGGACGGACCCTGGACAAGGACACGGACAAGGACCTGCCGCCTAGCTGCCTGCAGTGCCGCCTGGAGACTCCACTCCGGTGGCACTTCTCACGTGAGAACGTGCTTAACCAACATTTCACTCAACGTGACTGCACGGCTGTGTCCACGCGCGCACACACGCATCCACACACACTCACACAGCACACACACACATTCTCACACACACGCATTCTCACACAAACACACATTCTCACACACACACGCATCCACACACACACGCATTCTCACACACACACATGCATCCTCACACAACGCACACACACACACACACACATTCTCTCTCACACAGCGCGCACACACACACACACACACATCCACACACACGCATTCTCACACACACACATCCACACACACACACACACGCATTCTCACACACACACATCCACACACACACACACACGCATTCTCACACACACACATGCATCCTCACACAACGCACACACACACACACACATTCTCTCTCACACAGCGCGCACACACACACACACACACACATCCACACACACACATTCTCACACACACGCATCCACACACACACACACGCATTCTCACACACACACACATTCTCTCTCTCTCACACACAAACACACATCCACACACACTCACACAGCACACACACACGTATTCTCACACACACACACACATGCATCCTCACACAACGCACACACACACACACACACATTCTCTCTCACACAGCACACACACACACACACACACGCATTCTCACACACACACACATTCTCTCTCTCTCACACACAAACACACATCCACACACAGGCACACAGCACACACATACGTATTCTCACACACACACACACACACACACACGCACCCTCACACAGCACACACACACACACACACACTCGCTGGGCCGGACTTCCTCGTTGCCGTGGAGCCCAGCTTCCTCACACTCAGACCCGGACACTAACGGTCCGTCCGTGAGGCCGCGCCGGCGTCCCGAGCTCCTGGCTCCTGGGGACAGGCTTACGGGGACGGAGTCTGTGCTCGGAGCGGCCGGGTGTCTCTACGCGTAAAAGCCTGGAGCCCGAAGGCCAGACCTCACAGCAAAGGCCCGGACAGCGAGGCCTCTCCTGGTCTTCGCCGGACCCTGCCCCGAAGCCGGACCCCGCCCCGGAGCTGGACCCCGACCCCAGCTGCTGACACGCCACGCTGGAAGCTGTCCCTCCCGCCACCTCCCTCCGCACAGGCCGGGCCAGCTCCTGGGCCTGTTCCCCTCCCGCTATCCCCCGCCCCACGAGGCTGGCCCCAACAGGAAGTGAAGGGGATGCGGCCCTCCTCGTCTCTCCTCAGGGATGTTTCCATCTCTCCTTCCCTCCCCCACCCTCTCCATAAATATATAGAGAAATCAATAAAAGTATATTAAAAAGTAAATAAGATAAAACAGCAGGAGAGGCGCCCTGACAGCCGGTCAGAAAATGAGCAGGGCGTCCCCAGCGTGGACCGTGATGCCCGCCCTGAGCGGGGGCCGCCCCCCAAACCCTCCTCAGGCCGCCCCCCCGGAGGCCGACGGGGGAGGAGCCTGAGGCAGAGCAGGTGGAGAGGTCATGACCTCAGCCTGGGGTGACATCACGCTGATGTCACCAGCCATGAGCTGGATGCGGCCACCTCTCAGGAAACAGATTCCCGCTGTGGGAGGGACTCTCCTGAGGTCCAGAGGATCTGTGGCTCAGGGGCTCCGTCACACGTTCCCTCCAGCACCCCGTCACCCCCGTCACTTCCAGCACTCCCTGTCACCCCCTGTCACCCTAATGTCACCCCCAGGTCACCTCCTGTCACCCCAATGTCACTCCCTGTCACCCCCTGTCACCCCGTCACCCCCTGTCACTCCCTGTCATCCCCCTGTCACTCCTGTCACCCCGCTCACCCCCATGTCACTCCCTGTCACCCCCGTCACTCCCTGTCACCCCCATGTCACTCCCTGTCACCCCCTCACCCCCTGTCATCCCCCTGTCACTCCTGTCACCCCGCTCACCCCCATGTCACTCCCTGTCACCCCCGTCACTCCCTGTCACCCCCTCTCACCCCCTGTCACCCCCGTCACCCCGGACGAGGGCTGAGAGGGAGCTGCCCGGTGGCCCAGCCTGCAGCGCCGCCCCCTTTACGATGTTTGCCGCAGCGTCTGCCGGTGGCATGTGCACGGCGCCTGAAGGCAAACAGAGAGCAGATGGGGAGCCCTGACCCGCTGGCGGGTGCTCCTGGGGCGCGGACCACAGGTTTGAGCCGTGAGGGAGGAGGAGGCGGCTGGGCCAGGGGGCTACCTCACCGGGCCGACTCCATAAACGGAGCCGTTCTGTTCAATGTCAAGATCCCTCGCAGCCGAAACCGGAGTGGCTCAGTGGACAGAGCGTCGGCCTGTGGACTGAGAGGTCCCGGGTTCAATTCCGGCCAAGGGCATGTGCCTCGGTTGCAGGCACATCCCCAGTGGGGGGTGTGCAGGAGGCAGCTGGTCGATGTTTCTGTCTTATCGATGTTTCTAACTCTCTGTCCCTCTCTCTATCTCTCTGTAAAAAAATCAATAAAATGTATTTAAAAAAAAAAAAAAGATCCATCGTAGCTGAGAAACGGGAACTCTGGCTTCAATGATGAAGTGGGGCCCTGGCTGGTCTGGCTCAGTGGACAGAGTGTCGGCCTGCAGACCGAAGGGTCCCAGGTTCGATCGATGCCAGTCAAGGGCACATATCTTGGTTGCAGGCTCCTCCCCAGCCCAGGCCCTGGTCAGGGTGCATGCAGGAGGCAACCCATCGATATGTCTCTCACATCGGTATTTCCCTCTCTCTTCCAGTCCCTCTAAAAAAACGTTTATTTATTTATTTATTTATTTATTTTTAAATGTGAACTGTAGTTTATTTTTATTTTATTTCATTTTTTTATATTTTATTGATTTTTACAGAGAGGAAGAGAGAGGGATAGAGAGTTAGAAACATCCATGAGAGAGAAACATCGATCAGCTGCCTCCACCGGGGATGTGACTGCAACCAAGGTACACGCCCTTGACCGGAATCGTACCTGGGACCCTTTAGTCCGCAGGCCAGCGCTCTACCCACTGAGCCAAACCGGTTTCGGCTAAAAAAACAACAAAAAACTTTTTTTAAAAAGGAGATACAGCCCAGACGTCCCGCCATCCTGCCGGGAGTGCCTGCCGGGCGTGCCGGCTCCGCGGAGGCACGGAGGAGCCTGTGTTCCCGCTCAGACACCCAGCCTCGCTGGGACAAGAACAGACACGCAGGAGAACCAACCCCAGCCCACGGCTTCGGCGGAGAGCACGCCTGTTCTCGTGTGGGAGGGAGACACATAAAACATGAAAGCCCACCACGAAGCTGGCGGCAGGAGCGGACAGACGGGCGTCCGGCACCCCCGGGGGCCGGGGGCTGGAGCGCGGCCCCACCTGCGGCTGCGGGTTCGAGCCGGGTCAGGGCGGCCTGGGTCAGTGGGCACCCCACGGGGATCGCACTGGCCCAGGGGTCCTCGGCCCCCGGGGCCCCCTCACCGGGCCCAGGCAGCACCCTGTGAGGCTCAGACTCCTCCGGGACATTCCAACCCCCCCTGCAGCTCCTCTCCTCCCCCAGCGCCACTCAAGTCCCAGCTTGCAGGCTCCATCGCTGCTGCCCGCGGGGACGCGTCCCTGGATGTTGGCGAGCCTCCCCCTCCCCGCCCCCTCCGCTGGCGTCAGCTTGGAATCCACAGGCTCCGTCCCCCCGAGACACCCCGCCTCACACCCCACCGGCCCCACGGCCCCACCCCACAGATCCCGCCTCTGAGCCACCTCAAGACAGCGGGCAAGGCCCACCACTCTGCAAATGGCCTCTGCTCCCCCATCATCCACGGCCCCCTGCCCCCCCCATCATCCACGGCCCCCTGCCCGCCCTCACCACCCACGGCCCTCTGCCCCCCCCATCATCCACGGCCCCCTGCCCCCACCCCTCCACCATCATCCACCGCCTCCTGCCCACCCTCACCACCCACAGCCCCCTGTCCCCCCCATCATCCACAGCCCCCTGCCCCCACCCCTCCACAGCCTCTGCCCGCCCTCACCATCACCCACAGTGCACCATGGGCCACCCAAGTGATCTTCTGAAAAGCAAATCTAACCTCCGCTTTAGAAAGAGGAGGAGGAGAAGGAGGAGGAGGAGGAGGAGGAGAAGGAGGAGGAGGAGGAGGAGGAGGAGGAGGAGGAGGAGGAGGAGGAGAGGAGGAGGAGGAGGAGGAGGAGGAGGAGGAGGAGGAGGAGAAGGAGGAGGAGGAGGAGGAGGAGGAGGAGGAGGAGGAGAAAAGGAGAAAGGGAGAAGGAGAAGCCAGCCCGGCCGTGTGGCTCAGTGGTTGAGTGTTGACCTAGGAACCAGGAGGTCACAGGTTCGATTCCCAGTCTGGGCACAGGCCTGGGTTGCGCGCTTGATTCCCAGTGTGGGGCGCACAGGAGGTCAAAATCCTCTCTCCTCATTGATGTTTCTCCCTCTCTCCCTTCCTCTCTGACATCAATAAAGGTATTAAAGAAGAAGAGAGAAAAGGGGACAGGCCCGCCATGCCCTGATAGGGCAGAGCCAGGAGCTTACCCCGAGCCAGGCCCCAACCCCGCCCGCCCTCCGGCTCACGCACGGGCTTCCTGTGCTTACAGCCCCGAGCCCCTCTATGCCCGTGCTCGGCCTGGGGGCTCCCCTCACACCACCCCTCACACCACTGGCTTCGGGGAGAGCTGAGGGGCCAGGGCAGCGCTGGGCCATGGGCAGTCAGGGACACACAGCTCGCACAGTCTCTGCGTCCGGCCGGGTGGGTGCCCGGGTGGGTGGGAGAGGTGGGAGGGCCGGGTGGGTGCCTGGTGGGTGCCCGGGTGGGTGAGAGAGGTGGGAGGGCCAGGTGGGTGCCTGGTGGGTGCCCGGGTGGGTGGGAGAGGGCGGGGGGGGGGCTCTGGAAACCCTCCGGCGGGGGCACCCTGAGAGAAAGCCCCCTCGCTCAGCGGGGTCCCTGCCTCCTGGGTCCTAGACCGATGCCCGATCAGCCGGCTGTTTTTCCCGAACCTCCGTCTGCGTTCCCAACCGAAGAACGGGGTTTTCTCTCCAACGGACAGACCCGTCCTGTCGATAGGTCAGCTGCCGAAGGGGGGCTTCTGGGATGTCCCCCCGAGAACCCATGAGAACCCGTGAGCATCGTCTCTGTCCACGCTCACACACCTCGCACTCCTGCTCCATCGCTGCAGCCGCCAAGGCCCATTCACCCACCAGCAAAGGGGGCACCAGGCCCCACAGGGTGCCCTGGACAACAGGACCCCGGCGGCACGGGGTGACTGCCCCACGGCATGCTGGGATAACCCTGAGCCCCGAACCCCAAAGGGGAGGGGCCTCACCCGGCTCAGGTGCTCCGGGCCTGGGTCGCAGCCTGCACCCCTCCTGGAGGCACCCCCTCCCGGAGACCCGTCTCAGGGTCACTCGCTCCCCACACCCCGTCACCTGCGTCACCTGCGGGTCCCGGAGCCGGCTGCCTGGCCCTGCCCCCTTGACGCTCGCCCTGTGGGTACATCTGCCCCGTGAACCCTTTCGTGGTCCGATCCATCCCCAATCCCATCGGACCTTCCCCAGCCCCCGGGGCAGGCCCTGGCTCCTCAGTCAGGGCTTCCAGAACAAACGAGGCTTTTAAAGTCGCTCAGGGATACAGCAAAGGGAAAGTCAGGGGGCGGGGCCGGGTCAGGGGGGAGGGCCAGGCCACTGAGGCTCCAGAGCTGGGACTCGGGGCGCATTGTTCACAAGTTTACTTAGAGGGCTCGGCCTCCCGCTCCCAGCAGGACCCTGTCCCAGCTCTGCTCCTGCTCATCCCAGCCTGCCCCAGCCCGCCCCCACCCACAGAGATGCCCCCTGCCCCCTCCCCGCCCGCCCGCAGCGCCCCAGCCCTGCTCATCCCAGCGGGCCCCAGCCCAGAGGTGCCCCCACCCCTGCCCCGTCCCAGCCCTGCTCATCCCAGCCCGCCCCAGCTCACAGAGGTGCCCCCACCCCCGCCCCGTCCCAGCCCTGCTCATCCCAGCCTGCCCCCGCCCAGAGGTGCCCCCAGCCCTGCTCATCCCAGCCTGCCCCCGCCCACAGAGGTGCCCCCTGCCCCCTGCCCCCTGCCTCCGCCCCGCCCGCCCGCAGCGCCCAGCTCTGCACACGCAGGGACAGCAGCTGGGGCTGAGCAGCAGATGGTGCCGCTCATGTGAATGGGGTTTGGCCAGGCTGGGCCCCCGCGCTCGGCCGGGGGAGCTGCAGCCGCGGCCGGAGGGGCCTCTCGGGGAGGCGTCCCTTTCGGGCGGGCGGAGGGGAGGGCCGGCCCGGGCGGGAGGCCACGGGGACCGCTCCTCCCCTCTCCTCCCGGCGACTCGCAGAGAAAAGAGAAATGGCCCCCAGGGGAATCCTGCCAGGACTGAAACCGCATTAATTCAGGAAATTCCAAATTAAGATAGGCGCCACCCGGTTAACCTTTCTCCCTCGGATTTGCATAGAGGTAAACGCTTCACACACTCACTTCCGAGCTTCCAGCTCCCGGCGAGCCCCTGCCCACCCGCCGGGGACCGAGGGTCCAGGCCAGCAGGGCTGTGCAGGCTCCCGGCGGCTCCCGGCGGCTCCCGGCGGCTCCCGGGGCCAGCCCTTCCGACACCAAGACTGCACCCCTCTCCCTGAGAGACCTCCCTCCGAGACGAGAGCTAAGTCACCCCAGGCCCCGGCTCCCGGCCGCCTCCTGCCTCCTTCCCGGCCTGGCCAGAAACGGCAGCCAGGGTGGCTCAGAGGTGTGGCTCCGTGTCTGAGCATCGGCCTAGGAACCAGGAGGTCAGGGTTCATTTCCTGGCCAGGGCACGGGCCCAGGTTTAGGGCTCCATCCCATGGGGGCATGCGGGAGGCAGCCGATGCCGAGGGGAAGGAGTCCACGGGGGAGAGGCCGATGCCGGAGGGGAGCCGGCGGACACGCGGGGAGAGGGCGATGCCGGAGGGGAGCGGGCGGACACGCGGGGAGAGGGCGATGCCGGAGGGGAGCGGGCGGACACGCGGGGAGAGGGCGATGCCGGAGGGGAGCGGGCGGACACGCGGGGAGAGGGCGATGCCGGAGGGGAGCGGGCGGACACGCGGGGAGAGGGCCGATGCTGGAGGGGAGTGGGCGGACACTCGGGGAGGGCCGATGCTGGAGGGGAGCGGGCGGACACGCGGGGAGAGGGCCGATGCTGGAGGGGAGCGGGCGGACACGCGGGGAGAGGGCCGATGCCGGAGGGGAGTGGGCGGACACGCGGGGAGCGGGTGGACACGCGGGGATGGGGCGGATGCCGAGGGGAAGGAGTCCACGGGGGAGAGGGCGATGCCGGAGGGGAGCGGGCGGACACGCGGGGAGCGGGCGGACACGCGGGGAGCGGGCGGACACGCGGGGATGGGGCGGATGCCGAGGGGAAGGAGTCCACGGGGGAGAGGGCCGATGCTGGAGGGGAGCGGGCGGACACGCGGGGAGAGGCCGATGCCGGAGGGGAGCGGGAGGACACGCGGGGAGAGGGCAATGCCGGAGGGGAGCGGGCGGACACGCGGGGAGAGGGCGATGCCGGAGGGGAGCGGGCGGACACGCGGGGAGAGGCCGATGCCGGAGGGGAGCGGGCGGACACGCGGGGAGAGGGCCGATGCCGGAGGGGAGCGGGCGGACACGCGGGGAGGGCCGATGCTGGAGGACGTCCACAGGGGGCGTCTGTCTCACCAGCACGTTCAGCCCAAGGCCGGGCCCACGCAGGTTCGGGTTAACCCGTGGGCACGGCAGGTAAACCCCGAAAGGCTGGCTTTCAATCAGGCATCCGTGCTCTGTCCCGGGAAGTGCGTGGGGCAAACCGGAATTACAATTTAAGCGGAATTACCACTTACGCAGAATTATGGTTTGCCGAGCCCTCCCTCAGGCGGGGCTCCCTTTTGCATTTAATCTCCATGTTTCCCCGGAGGGAGAGAGAGCATCCGCCCTGCTACGGATAAAGAGAGGGAGGCGGAGAGGGTCTCTAACTCGCCCGAGGTCAGGCTGCCAGTAGGCGGCCCAGACTCCAGCCCCATCTGCCAGCTCAAAGGGCAAGCTCCTTCCTGAGTTCATGTTCCAGAATCACACCGCACGCCGGCCATTCAGAGTGACTGCACCCATTTTTGTGGGGTTTTTAAATGTCAGATACAGCCCGAACCAGTGTGGCTCAGTGGATAGAGCGTCGGCCTGCGGACTGAAGGGTCCCAGGTTCGATTCCTGTCAAGGGCATGTACCTTGGTTGCGGGCACATCCCCAGTAGGAGGTGTGCAGGAGGCAGCTGATGGATGTTTCTCTCTCATCGATGTTTCTAACTCTCTATCCCTCTCCCTCTCTGTAAAAAAAAAATCAGTAAAATAATTTTATTTTAAAAAATAAATAAATAAAGTGAGGTGCGGGGTTTAATTGTAGAGGGACTCCGGTCTTTGAAGAGCTGGGTAAGTTTAAGTCTGCAGTATGTGTACGCTTAGGGTACACAGGCGTCCCCCCAGAAACGAATGCGCAGTTCAGCAGCCGGCAGCTCGATGCTGAAAACAAACGTGTTTCCATGAGCTCCGCCTTTGTGATCATCCCGTGCGGGTGTGCATTGGTGGGGGGGGCCACCCCGCATGTCCCGTCCCTCCTCCAGGCGACGCTCCATCCGCCTCACCAGCAGGAACACCGCCGCCCTGCCTCCCGGGCCCCGGGGGCTTTCCCGGGACGCTGTCTTCTGACCCCGAAACCCCGCTCCCCGAGACCCGACACCCCAGACGGACCGGGACCGAGCGCCGCCAGCGGAGGAGGGTGATGGAGCGTGGGCCCAGCGTGGCCTGGACTGGAGAGGAGCCCGAGCGCGGAACGGGCGTGGTCACCGCGGGATGGGCGTGGTCACGGTGTTGGATGGGCGTGGTCGTTATTGAATGAACATGGTCACGTGCTGAACGGACGTGGTCACAGTGCGGGATGGGCGTGGTCAGCGTGGAATGGGGCGTGGTCATGGCGTGGAGTGGGCGTGGTCACAGTGGCCTCCAGGTGGACAGGGTGAGCGGCCGGCACGTGTGAAGCCCATCGTGGTGCGCGCTCCCCGGACCCCAGTGGCTGAGACCACCGGCTCCCGACTGGCCCGGAGGCGGGTCCGCCCGGAGGATGGCTCCTTCCGGGACCTGCGGAGGGTGAACTCGGACGTCACATCCCCGGAGGCCCGTGGAACCGCCCACTGAGCGGCTGAGACTCGGGTTCTCTATGGCGCCGAGAAGGGGTGGCCATGGGTCAGAGTGGAGAATGGGGGCTAAGACGTCCGCCCGGGAGAGGGGCCTGTGGCTCAGGAGGAGGCGGCCACGGCGTGCTGGGCTCTGAGAAGCGCCAGCAGCTCGCCAGCTCCGCCTGGGCTGCCCTCCCGCCTCCTCCCAGACCCCAGCCCAGCGAGGCCAGGGCTCCCCTCCCACCTCCTCCGAGGCCCCCAGCCCAGCGAGGCCAGGCTGCCCCTGCCGGCCCCCCGGCTTCCGCAGGAGGAATGGCCACTTGGGGAGACCCCACAGCAGCCAGAAGTCACGTCTCCCCGACATGGACAGGAGGCGTGCACAGCTGTAACGTCGGCCAAGGGCTGTCCGGGTCCGAGCGGAGTCCTGAGGGCCCGTCCTTCTTGGATGGAAGGATCAGAGACCCCGTCTCGGCGAAGGCCAGCCCTTAGTAGCGGACGGGGTGTCCGGTCCCGACGGGTAAAAGGACAGGAAGGCGCAAGCACAGGGGAAGGGGGTGGGCCGGTGCGGCCTGGAGAGCGTGGAGCTGCTCGGCATCGGCACATCCCACTGGCATACGGCAGAAGGATTGTTAAAATGCTAACGCTGAGGCGAAAGCCATCCCTGCAGAGGACATGGTCACAGCACAGACCACGGACTCGTGTGCACAGCCACAAACACACACCGGCTCCGAGGCCTCCAAAACACAACGTCTGGCCCGGCCGGGTGGCTCAGTGGTCGAGCGGCGAACTAGGAGCCAGGAGGTGAAGGCTCGATTCCCGGTCAGGGCACAGGCCCGGGCTGCGGGCTAGATCCCCAGGAGG